>NC_080162.1:129114675-129425570 GCF_950295315.1 Erinaceus europaeus | reverse complement strand
TGCTTTAAAATTTCATGGTAATAATGATGCTTCATTTGAGATTTATTCATAATCTGTAAATACCAAGCATAGCAGTTTAAGTAAATTAAAATTTATCTATTATTGCAAAAAATTTAGTGGTGAATAATTAAGAGATACCATGTCAGCATTGTTCCTCAACGTCTTAAAGGATGCTGCTCTTTCCAGGTGATTACTGGAATTCCCAAATATAAACCTTTGTTTTTTGTGTGCATAATAATAGCAAAACTATAAAAACAAATTCTCATTTTAAGCAGTAAATCTGAGGCATCTAAAGAAGAAAAAAATCATTAGACAAATGTCAATTAAAGCACTATTTTCTGTTCCCTTCTTATTCTTTCTTTTCCTCCTTTCTTTTATTTTCTTTTTCTCTTCCTACTTTCTTTCTTCCTTTCTTTGATAGAGACAGAGAAAAATCAAGAGGGGAGAGGAAGATAAAAGGGAGAGAGAAATGGACACACCAACAACTCTTTTCCACTGCTTGCAAAGCTTGATCCCTGCAGGTGGAGACTAGCAGCTTAATCCTTGGGGGCTCTGCACATAGTAAGATGTGCATTCAACCAAGTGCATCACTTCCCAGCCTCTAAAGATATTTTAAAAGTCATTCACAAGTGCTCTGAGAGATAACTTAATGGCAGAGCAATTACACCTGCAAATGTAAAGTTCGGAATTCAATCCCTGGTGTTGCATACATAATGTTTCTCTGGTCTGTATGTCATATGTCTGTCTATCTACATATCTATCTATATCTATCTATCTATCATCTATTTTCTACATATCTATCATCTATCTTCTATCATGAATCTGTCTATCTACCTATCTATGGAAATAAGAAAAATACATCTTATAAAAGAAACATCCACAAGGTCATTTCTACTGGTCCCATATCCTGTAATTAGCCACATACCACAAGTCAATTATTTTGAACAAAAACATTTGAGGAGTAAAAAATTTGACTTGGATGTTCATGAGCCTATCCAAAACTTAAGCCTTCTTTTTGCTCTGGGAGAACAATAAAATAGCTATTAGGTTCAGTCATCAATTTCTATTGCACAGGGGAAATTATAACGATTTTTCTGTACTCACATTAAAATAACAATAGTGAGATTTAAAATGTCAAATTTACCATGATGAACTTTAGGGAAAAGTTAGTATGAATTATTCTAACATGATTTAGGAAAAAGTGATTACCTGAATAAAAGTGAGGTTATACAGTGTACAACTAAGACAAAGGATTATCTTAGTTAATGGTCTGTTATTAATTTTTTTGAAAAATATTCTGTCACCAGATGATTGCAAACACTTTTGACGAGTGCCAAAGGTTCAGAAAATACAAAGTAATAGGGAAAGGAAAGTAGATGTTCTCACAGATATTACATTTCATTACCTTAATCATATTGGATAGCACCCAAGAAAGTATATTTCCTTTATAATTTGTGAAGGTGAAAAAGTCATGTTCCCTGAAAATTGTTCCTGATTTAACACATCCTGAGAAAAATATTCTATAAAACAGGGAAGTATTTTACATTTCTGAGTTAAATTATAGCCATATGCATTACACATATATAAGAAATGTAATTATGGTATGATGAAAAGTACTTAAAATATATAAGAAATTATTTTCCATTTCAATAAAATTATGTTTAAATATCTTGGCTAAACTTCTGTCCTTGGTCTGCAACTATATATCTTCATTGATTTAGAATTACTAATAGATTCTTTAAAAAAAAAAAATATATATATATATATATATATATATATTGCTATTTCCTTGTGGCTTATTCAGAATTTTGTAATCTGGTGTCTCACCTCAGTACTATATTAGTTTTGATAAATTTACTATTAAGAACTAAGTCTATCTAATATTTTCCTAGAACTAGTTATGCAGCATTTGGTAATACTAGTCTTACCTGCATATTTTTCTTAAGAACCAGATTTTCCCTCCAAATGAGACTGCTCATATAATCTCCATTTCACTATTATTAACTTTATAAATTGTTTAGATGACATCTGAACATGCTTTTGGTTGGTCTGGATTGTTATTTATCTTATCTCTTCTGTGTAAACAAGAAAGCACATTTATTTCACTTTAGTGTTTTATTATCCTCACAATAACTACACTAGTCACTGACAATGCATTGTAGCTGATTTACTGCAGAATTCTAGTATGATCTTTTTATTTCTGAAAGTTGATCCTCAGACAGTTAAGTAATTTTACCAAAGCTTATTTAATCATGCCACTTTTTTTTTTTTGTCAGAACCTTGAAACTGTGCCCAATTTCATTTTATTTAATTATTTTGCAGCATTGGAGATGTGACCATAAGAAATTTCACCATTCAAGTGCCAATGTTTTGTTTTATTATTATTATTATTCCAGAGAGACAGAGAAGCTATCACAATTGTGTGTGGGGGGGGGGGTGTGGTTGGGTGGGAGCCGTTGCTGAAAGAGAGGGAAAGACACTACAGCACCAGTTTCCTCTGTAGTAAGACATCCCTATGTGGTACCAGGGCTTGAAGTTTTAGGCTACTTGCAAGACAAAGCCTTTCAGGTGAGCTATCTTCTGCTCCTACCCTTTTTATTTTTGAAGGGTTTTGAACTATTAAAGCCAATTCAATGATAACCTACAAGACAGAATATGAGGAGGTGAGAATGCATATAGTAGAACAAGTTAGGAATCTACTACAATATCCCAAGTAATAGTTTGTGTTTACCTGTCCTTTCATGATGACTGTATTGAAGAGGGGAAGTCATATTTAAATACTATTTAAGAAATGAAATATGTGATACTAGGGGGTGGCTTATAAGTAGGGGACTAAATAAAGAACAAAGGAAGCATAAAGAGTGAAGTATCTAGTTTATTAAAGTTCACAGCAGAAGTTTAAACTAGATACATAAAGTTGAGAATTTGGGCTGGCAAGTCAACTTACCTGCCTAGTGAACCTGCTTTGCCAGCTTTGGTGTCATGATACACTTCCTCTCGCCTTTGTCTCTTTAGCCTTGAAAATCCTTTCCTTTTAATATTTGATTACCAGCTAGAAGAACATGCAGTACCAATTGTGGCTGACAACTAGGAAAATGATTATCTGAAAGCTTCAGTGTGTGAAAAGCTCATGGATAAACTTTCAGTCACCAGTGATAATTAAGTTGGGCCAATGTTGAAAGCTATATTTTGGATTTAGCTATATAGGGACAGTTTCTAAACAAAGATGTCAGGACAGGTGAAAGAAGTTTTGGATTTCACTAGACTGAGAAGCAAGTGAAAAGGGGAAGAAATGAAAATTTTAAGTAATTTTCTTGTCAAAGGGAAGTAAGATATGATGTTTGAATAATAAAAGCATATGGAATCAAGGAGGATTTTGAGAGTATGGAGAACTTTGAATATATTTATATACTAAAGAAAAGATTTTAAGTGGGATGGCACTGGTATTTGATAAGGATCAAGTGGAAGTATGTCTAAAGCACTGTAGAAAAATGACGTTTACATAGAAAATTCAATGCATGTGTAAAGTAAAAATATGTGTAAGATTTTTGTATTTCTTGCAGTAGTAAGTAGAATAATGAATTCAATCTTCTATGTGAAGTGAAAGGAAAGATTCTTTGAAGGGTGTTGGAAAAACCCGAGATTTGCAAGCAGTGAAATTTCCCAAAGTATACCTTTCCCTCTAGGAATTCTCTGTAAGTAGTGAGTCAAGACCCAGCCAAGAAATTGGATACAGAAGAATCACACTGATATAAGATATTCCTACTTGGAAACCACTTCCATAGAAATAGGGATAGAGAATGGGAAAGCTATCAGGAGAGGGGATGGGATATGGAGATTGGTTGGTGGGAATTGTGTGGAGTTGTACCCCTCCTATCCTATGGTTTTGTTAATGTTTCCTTTCTTACATAAGTAAATAAAAAAAAGAAAGAAATACCAATCAATTTGTGAACTTAGAACTGTCACCTGGCATGATGCTTTCTCCACAGTTACAAATTCCAGATAAATTCTTATCTTCAAGGATAACATATATCCAAAAACTGAGACATTAAAAAAAATAAAGTTCCTTTCCTTTAATAGCCTTCCTTGCTTTATTTGTTGAGAGTATGTTCTCCCTCATTTTGTCTCCATGTGAAAATTTCTGGAAATATCCTGTAGGGATCTTTTTTTTTTTCCCTGCCTATTTTTTTTTTTTCCAGAGAAAGATGATGTGTGTTTGTGGGGTTGGGTACAACACTAGAGATTCTTCCAAAGCCATATATCTCCCTTGTGATTTGAGGCCTCTAGGTTGTGTGTGGCAAAGCATGCACTCTATCAAGTAGGCTATACAATGGAATACTACTCAGCTATAAAAAATGGTGACTTCACCGTTTTCAGCCTATCTTGGATGGACTGTGTTATTCTTTTTTTTTTAATTTCTTTATTGGGGAATTAATGTTTTACATTCAACAGTAAATACAATAGTTTGTACATGCACAACATTTCCCAGTTTTCGATATAATAATAAAACTCCCACTAGGTCTTCTGTCATCCTTCTTGGATCTTTATTCTCCCCACCCACCTACCCCAGGGTCTTTTACTTTGGTGCAACATGTCAATTCCAGTTCGGGTTCTACTTGTGTTTTCTTTTCTGATCTTGTTTTTCAACTTCTGCCTGACAGTGAGATCATCCCATATTCACCCTTCTGTATCTGACTTATTTCACCTAAAATGAAATTTTCAAGGTCCATCCAAGATCAGCTGAAAACTGTGAAGTCACCATTTTTTATAGCTGAGTAGTATTCCATTATATATATACCACAACTTGCTCAGCCACTCATCTGTTATTGGACACCTGGGTTGCTTCCAGGTTTTGGCTATTACAAATTGTGCTGCCCAGAGCATATGTATAAACAGATCTTTTTGGATGGGTGTGTTGGGTTCTTTAGGATATATCCCCAAGAGACGAATTGCAGGATCATAGGGTAGGTCCATTTCTAGCTTTCTGAGAGTTCTCTAGACTGTTCTCTACAGAGGTTGGACCAACTAACATTCTCATCAGCAGTGTAGGAGGGTTCCTTTGACCACACACCCTCTCCAGCATTTGCTGCTGTTACCTTTTCAGATGTATGACATTCTCACAGGAGTGAAGTGGTATCTCATTGTTGTCTTTATTTGTATTTCTCTGACAATCAGAGACTTGGAGCATTTTTTCACTATGTTGAATAGTAATGGTGACAGTGGGCAGCCCCATCTAGTACCTGATCTGAGTGGAAATGTTTCCAGTATTTTACCATTGAGTATGATGTTGGCTGTAGGTTTGCTATATTTAGACTCCACCATCTTCGGGAATCTTCCATCTATTCCCATTTTTTGTAGTGTTTTGATCATAAAGGCATGTTGTATTTTGTCAAAGGTTTTCTCTGCATCTATTGATATGAACAAGTGTTTTTGGTCTTGCTTTTGTTGATGTGGTGGATCATGTTGATTGATTAACTTATATTAAATCAACCTTGCATGCCTGGGATAAACCCCACTTGGTCATGATGAACAATCTTTTTAATATGCTGCTGTATCTGGTTGGCTAGAATTTTGTTCATTTATGTTTATTTATGTTTATCAGAGATATTGGTCTGTAGTTTTCTTTTTTGGTTGTGGCCCTGTCTGCTTTTGGTATTAGAGTGATGTTGGCTTCATAGAAGCTGGGAGTATTCCAGTGTCTTCAATCTTCTGGAAGACTTTTAAAAGTAGAGGTAGTAGTTCTTTGGAGGTTTTGTAGAATTCATTTGTAAAACCATCTGGTCCAGGACTTTTATTTTTGGGAAAATTTTTGATAACTGTTTCAATTTAATAAGCTGTGATGGGACTGTTAATGTTATCTACTTCCTCTTTACTTAACTTTGGAAGTTTGTAGATATCTAGGAAATCATCTGTTTCTTCCAGGTTCTCTAGCTTGGTAGCATATAGTTGTTCATAGAAGCCTCGAATGATATGTTGAATTTCTGCAGTGTCTGTTGTGATACATTCACTTTCATATACGGTCCGATTTATATGGGCCTTCTCCCATTTTTGTTTTGTGAGTCTGGCTAAGCATTTGTCTATTTTGTTCACTCTTTCTAAGAAACAACATTTACTTTTGTTGATCTTTTTATTTTCAATGTTATTGATTTTTGCCCTAACTTTAGTGATTTCTGTCCTTCAGGTTACTTTAGGGTTCCTTTGTTCTTCTTCTTCTAGTTCTTTAAGATGTGCAATCAGGCTGTTTATTTGTGCTTTTTCTTTTTTCCTAATGTGTACTTGTATGGATGGCTATGAACTTCCCTCTCAGTACTGCCTTTGCTGTGTCCCAAATATTTTGATAGCTTGTGTCTTCATTTTCATTGAACTCTCAAAACATTTTGATTTCTTCCTTTATTTCCTCTTTGACCCAGAAGTTGTTAAGAAGAGTACTGTTGAACTTCCACATTTTGGGACTATTACTAATCTTTTGTTGATTGTTAAGTGTGCTGTCTTTGTGGCCTAACATATGGTCTGTCCTTGAGAATGACCCATGTGGACTTGAGTGAAAGGTGTATTCCATTTTCATGGGATGAATGACTTTGAAAATGCCCAATAGTTCTAGTTTATCTATCTCTTCATTTAGCTCTCTTATGTCTTTATTGATTTTCTGCCAGGATGATCTGTCAGGTTGAGAGAGTGGGGTACTGAAGTCCCCTACTATGACTGTGTTGCTGTTAATATATTGTTGTAGCTCTTTCAGTAGACGTTTGATGTATTTAGATGGCTTCTCACTGGGTGCGTAGATGTTAATAATTGTTAAGTCCTCTTGATTGACTGATCCTCTGAGCATTAAGTGTGATCCATTACTATCTTTTTAAATCTTATCTATTTTAAAGTCTATCATGTCAGATATGAGAATAGCTATTCCTGCCCCTTTTTGTGGGCTATTGGCTTGTATGATAGTTTTCCATCCTTTCACTTTAAGTCTGTGTTTGTCTTGTTGAGTTAGGTGGGTTTCCTGTAGAGAGCATATTGTTGGGTTGTATTTTCTGATCCATCTTCCTACTCTGTATCTTTTAATAGGTGAATTCAGGCCATTGGCATTTATTGATATCAAAGATTGAAGATATTTTAACGCCATTCTTGTAGAGTTTTAGAGTGTTCTGGTATATGGCTTATTTATGGTGGTCTGACTGTTTATAGGAGTCCTTTCAGAACTTCTTTCAGGGCAGGCTTGGTGATAGTTGATTCTTTCAACTGTTGCTTGTCTGAGAAGGTTGTTATGCCTCCATCTAGTCTGAATGACAATATTCTTGGTTGAAAGCCTTTCTCATTGATATCTCACTCGATAGATATCTTGCCTTTCTCTTCAGGCCTGTAGTGTTTGTGTGGAGAAGTCCACTGCTAATCTTATGGGTTTTCCTCTGTAGATGACCCTTTATTTTCTCTTGCAGCCTTCAGGATCCTTTCTTTATCCTTATTCTTTTCCATTCTAAATATGATGTGTCTTGGTGACTTTAAGTCTGGGTTAATTCTATTTGGGATCCTCTAGACCTCTTGAATCTTTATGTCTTTGATGTTGTCTAGCCTAGAGAAGTTTTCAGGTATTATCGCCTGAAGAATGCTTTCTTCCTCTCAATCTCTTTCTTCCTCTGGTAAACCAATAATGTGTATATTGATTCTTTAGAAGTTATTCCATAGGACTCTGTTGTTGTTCTCAGTATCTCTTAACCTCTGTTTGAGATCTCTTACTTCTTTTTTAGATGTCTCTAATTCATCCTTGATCTTGCTAGTTCTGTCTTCAGTCTCATTGATTCTATTCTCTCTCCCCTCTACTAGAGTTCATCTATTTTTTGAACTCCTCTCTGGAGTTCATCTATTTTTGTTCTGATACTATTTTAGCCTGTTCAGCTAGTTGTCTTCTTAGCTCAGCTATTTCAGCTTTCAGCTCTCTAATAACCTTGAGGTAAGTAGTGTTTTCTTCCAGAGTCTCATTTGTTGTTCCTGTATTTCTGATTACAGTTATTTCAAATTCTTTACTCACTCCTGTAATTATTTCCTTAGCTAGTGTTTGGATGTTGACATCATTAATTTGTGCTTCACCCTTTGGGGAGTTTTTAGCGGGACTCTTGTCCTGGTTCATTTCTCCAATATTTCTTCTTGTTGGTTTAACAATTTTATATATTATGTTATGAGTTCCCTCTCTCAGTACTTTTCAAATTACTGATCACTATTGCCTGGATTGACTTGTGTCTAAGTAAACTAATTAAAGGGTTCATAGTGGTGGAAGTTAACAGTTGTTTCAATAGTACTTTAATCCCTGATTTAGAGCTCAGTGGCTTAAAAGCCTCTTTTGTGCTTTTTTTTTTTTTTTTTTCCCTGTAGGTTATGGGAGCCTGAGGACTTTTAAACTATAAGTAGGCTTCTTAGCTTAATCACTGACTCCTGACCAAGAGATAAAGCAGGGTGTGGCAGAGATAATCCAGTGGTTATGCCAAGAAACTTTCACAGCCCCACTGCTATGCCACCAAGATATAAATCTTCTCCTGAGTTTCCTGGTTAGATTTCTGTCCTCTGGTGTCCCTCCCTGCCTTGCTCCAGATTTTGAGAGTCTCCAGGGAGTCCTCTCCTCCCTCTAGCCATCCCCTTGTTGGTGGAACAGACTGGAGGTGGTGTCTCTGATAAATTGAGGGACTGTTACCAGCCACTTAATCTCTCCCTAGACTCCTCTCAGTCCACCAGCCACACGTGTTTGCATTCACAGGTGATTTGGTGGGTTCCTGATGTCGTTCTAGTCCTGTCTTGTTTTGGTCCCCCTGAAGTCGTTCTAGTCCTGTCTTGTTTTGGTTCCAGGTGGTCTCCTTTGATATTCCTAGTTGTTCCCACACTGTGTTATTCTTTTTTTAAAAAAAAATTTATTTTATTTATTTATTCCCTTTTGTTGCCCTTGTTGTTTTATTATTGTTGTAGTTATTATTGTTGTTGTCGTTGTTGGATAGGACAGAGAGAAATGGAGAGAGGAGGGGAAGACAGAGAGGAGGAGAGAAAGATAGACACCTGCAGACCTGCTTCACCGCCTGTGAAGCGACTCCCCTGCAGGTGGGGAGCCGGGGTTCGAACCGGGATCCTTATGCCGGTCCTTGTGCTTTGCGCCACCTGCACTTAACCCGCTTTGCTACAGCCCAACTCCCAACTGTGTTATTCTTAAAGTCTAATAGGAGGAAGTTCTGAAAGGTTTGAGAGGATTTAACCTTTAAGATGCATTGGAATTTCCAACGTAGAAAATTATACTCAGTACATATTAATTAAAAAGCAATGTAACTAACATGTTAACTCCCTTGAGGAAGTACAATCAATTTATTAATATGACAATAGTAACATTGCTTTGTTAAATATGTCACAATGTGAATTTGATATGCTGTACCTTGAGTGAAATCCAAATTCAAACAACAGATGAGTATGTGCTTGTCAAAATGGTCATAAGATCATTTAATGAACTCATCCTTACAGTGGCCCTTTTCCAAAGTACATTCTTCATACATTAACTCAAAGTCCAATGTGATACTCCATTTTGGAGAGTGAATAGAAGAATATATTCCATAAATGTGTAAAACTCTATGAGGATCTACTACCAGGAAGAACATTTTAATGCTTCAGGGATGTTTATTATGTACTTAACTATTTCTGTAGCAGGTAATATATTATGCACTACCCATCTATAATCAGTTTTTATTTTTATTTATTAAATCATTTTATGTTTGTTTATTTATTAAATAGAGACTACCAGAAATTGATAGGGAAGAGGGTGATCAGAAGAGAGACAGAGAGAGACACCTGCAGCCCTGCTTCACCACTTGCAAAGTTTTCCCCTTGCAGGTGGGGACTGGGGGCTCGAACTCAGGTCCTTGAGCACTGTAGCATGTACACTCAACCAGGTGCACCACCACCTGGCCCCAAAAGTTTTTATTTTTTTGAAGTATCTAAAATGACATATTGCATCTAAAATAATGACAAGAAAAAGTACCTCCTAGACATGAAATCAAAACTGGGATCAGGGAATTCGTACTTTACTTCTGTGATGAGAAAAGCACTCTGGAACCACTGATTTTAGTCTCATACATTCCATTCCACTGCATATAACTGAGCACAACAGTGTGCATCCAGGTCTCTTTTCCCCTTTGAAATGAATCTATTCTGTCAGCCATTCAATCAATTCAACACGCATGGCACTCATGCACTACACACTGTGTTGGATGTTGTTGCATACAGTAAATTTAGACATACCTCCTGTTCTCTAAATTTCACAGTTAAGTTAATTAAAATTAGTTCAGTGAATCCACTGTCCTCTGTGGCATGCAAAAATCTCAAAATTCAAATAGAATTTCTTGCTATCCATTTGGCTGTCTAATAGGTGCTTAGAGCTTACATTTTTTCCCCCTGCATTAAAACATCTGAGTGAAAGTTTACTATTTCCTAATATAAATAAAAAATGAATGTTAGCTTAAGGAAACCTCTGAAAGACACGCTGTTAGTAAAGGATGATCCAGGATATGAAAATAAATTTGATTCAATAATCTATGGTAGAAATGGTATCATCAAATGCCACCAAATGTCAGCTGCCTATAAACATAAGGGCATGTGTTACAAAACCTTCTGTCCACTTTCCTCTAAACTCATACACTCTGGAACAGAGTTCCTAGCCTAAAAAATAGCTCCGACTTCAAATATCATCCAGGCTCCATATTATTACACACATGCTTGATCCAAGCGGAAGCAGAGTATCTGTATACAAAAAATAATAATTATAAAATAAATTCAGTATAGCACTTTGAAATGTAAGACTCTAAGGGCTATATTCTGGCTCCATAAAGCTGCTTTGACTATTACAACAAAATGTCTGTGTTAACAAACCAGAAAATGATGATAAGCATTATACTTATCTATAGACTGTTCCTTCGACCCAAATAAATATAACCTAAAAATATCCTTTCTCCACTTGTGGCCATAAAGAATACAAACCACCGAGACAGGACTGGATATTCCTTGGACTGTGTTTACACGCAAATCATCAATCCAGGACCTGGAACTTCTCTTGGCACTTGACTGTGATTCTGAAATAGTTCCCCTGTGATCTGATCATGTATGAAATTTCATACATAATTGCTCATCCAATCACACAATGAGCCAACTCTTCCGGAAACCCTTGGAATTTTAGAAACTTACGTATGTTTGCTTAGTCCAGAAATCTGGGATAGAGAGAGAATATATATTCATACAGAGTAGTAAATCTACCCAAGACAAAATGAAATTATCGGCTGGAATTGTACTCTAAATTAGGAGTTTATATTAATCTGAGGGAACTTTCACTATATAAACTATAAAATGCTAACAAATTGACAACATATGTACTTATAGATGCTCTCATTTCTTGCATTCCAGGGTCACCTATATTAGATCTAAATATTGTACAGTAGCTGATGGATGACATTTTCCATTAAAGATACTTGTAAGAAACAAGATGTAATTAACAGGACATTCACCATAGTAATTTATTTAAAGTATAAGTTGACCAAGAACTATTCACCTAAGAATTAATTCAATTATTCAGGATAACTCTTTTGTGCATAGGATTTGGTTGCTTAGAAACAAGAGTTTAATTCATAATATTAAAGATGTTTAAAGCTAACTAAATAGGGAATGACGTTAGAAAAATGAGTATGGTTCTTCATGATTGAAATGAAAGGGTAAATGTTACCAGTTATAAGAGATAGGTAAGAAGGTGGTAAGAGGGTGGTGCACCTGGTATTAGCATGCACATAGGCCTGGGTTCAAGCCCCCACTTCCCAAGTCTAAGGGGGACATTTCATGAATCAGCAAAGCAAGTACTACAAGTTTCTTTCTTTCTTTCTTTCTTTCTTTCTTTCTTTCTTTCTTTCTTTCTTTCTTTCTTTCTATATTTGTTGTATAGAGACAGAAATTGAGAGGGAAGTGGGTGATAGAGAGGGAGAGAGACAAAGAGACACCTGCAGCACTGCTTCACCACTTGTAAAGCTTTCCCCCTGAAGGTGGGAACTAGGGGCTAGAACCTGGGTTCTTGCGCACTATAATATATGTGCTCAACCAGGCGCACCCCCACCTGGACCCTTGCAAGTGTCTTTCTGTCTCTCTCTCTCTTCTCCCTCTCCTCTCAATTTGTCTCTGTCCTATCAAATAAAAGAAAAAAAAGAGGAAAAACTGGTAGCCAGGAGTTGTAGAATCATTGCACAGGCTCTGAGCCCCAGCTATAACGCTGGCTGCAAATAAATAAATAAATGAAAGAGAGAAAGAGAGAAAGGAAGAAAGAGAGAGAAAGGAAGGAAGGAAGGAAGGAAGGAAGGAAGGAAGGAAGGAAGGAAGGAAGGGAGGAAGAGGGAGAGAAAGAAAGAGGGTCGGGTAGTAGTGAAGCAGGTTAAGTGCACATGGCATGAAGCGCACGGACCAGAGTATGGATCCCAGTTCAAGCCCCTGGCTCCCCACCTGCAAGGGCAGGGGTCGCTTCACAGGTAGTAAAGCAGGTCTGCAGGTGTCTATCTTTCTGTCCCAGTCTTTGTCTCCGTTATCCCTAGATTTCTCTCTGTCCTATCCAATAGCAACAACAGCAATGACAAGAATAATAATAATGACAACAACAAGGGTAACAACAAACTGGGAGAATTGGCCTCCAGAAGCAATGGATTCATGGTGCAGGCACTGAGCCACAGCAATAACCCTGAAGAAAAAAAATGAAAATGAAAAAGAAAAAGAAAGGAAGGAAGGAAAAAAAATAGATGTCCAACCAGTGATCATGATAATAAGTGGGTGTTTATGTGTATTTCTTTTTTAAAAGGAATATCACATGACAATTTAGTCTTATCTTAACATTTCAAACATTAGTTTTGTTACCAGTAATATCAATAATTACTTGTGTCCTCATATTTCATTATTCTGGCTGGATAAAAGCTTTTTATGCATCAAGAGATCATTGAAAAAATAGCAGTACTTCCTTTTACTACTGTATTCAAAATAAGAGTATTTCTCTATGTTCCCATCAAGCATTTGTGCCATACTTACATAATATTTTTATATCATTACATAAAAACCATACTGAATTACAGCTAATGAATTACAATAATAAATAAGGAAGAAACATTCAGACTATATATATATATATATATATATATATATGTACAACACTTATATGTGTGTGTATAAATATACTAATTACTTGAAAATTCAAAACACATAAAGATTGGAATGTGATTATAAATTAATGAAAATTTTATAAAATTACACATAAAACTTATTTACAGGTGTCACCAGTCTCTGCTATTCCCCCAAAGAAACAGACTCAGGCTGGGGGCAGCAAAAAGATGGAGCAGAAACAGAAGGAGATTATCGAAGACAAAACTTTTGGTCTGGAAAACAAGAAAGGAGCAAAGCAACAGAAATTTATCAAAGCTTTCACCCATCAAGTTAAATTGGTCAGTAAAATCCATGTCAAGTAAGACAAAGTGAAGCTGAAAAGAAATTGAGGGAAGATGCTAAGAAGAAAGAATTACAAGGGTAAAATGAGCTGTTCAAACCTGTAGTCGCTGCTCAAAAAATAGGTGAAGGTGCAGCTCCCAAATCTGTGCTATGTGTATTCTTCAAGCAAGGACAGTGTGCTAAAGGAGATGAGTGCACATTTTCTCAGGACTTGATTCTGGAGAGAAAGTGTGGAAATGAAGTCTTTACATTAATCCAAGTGATGAAAAACTTGAAAAAGACACTGCGGATAACTGTGATGAGAAAAATCCTGGAAGAAGTAGTGAACAAGAAGCACGCTGAGGCAAAAAAAGAAAAATAACAAAATCTCAAGTAGTATACAAGGATTTCCTTGAAACTATTGAAAACAACAAATATGGCCAGTTTTGGGGTATGCTCTCTTGTGGGTGATAAATGCATTTATCACTGCCATGATTATGATGATGATGATGATGATGATGATGATGATGATGATGAAAGAAGAAGAAGAAGAAGGAGAAGAAGAAGAAGGAGGAGGAGGAGAAGGAAGAAGAAGAAGAAGAAGAAGAAGAAGAAGAAGAAGAAGAAGAAGAAGAAGAAGGAGAAGGAGAAGGAGAAGGAGAAGAAGAAGAAGAAGAAGAAAAGAAGAAGAAGAAGAAAAGAAGAAGAAGAAGAAGAAGAAAAGAAGAAGAAGAAGAAGAAGAAGAAGAAGAAGAAGAAGAAGAAGAAGAAGAAGAAGAAGAAGAAGAAGAAAGAAGAAAGAAGGAAAGAAAGAAGGAGAAAGAAGTATTCTCTATATGTCTTGTCTTCTGAATTTGGCTACATCTCATAGTAAGTTCAGAGTAGTTCATGAGAAATTGAAAATATAATGGTCACTGGTGTAAATGATTGGTCAATGTACTTTCACTCAAGTAGAAAGTGTAATTGTTTTTCCAAGATTTGATTTCCAATAGGCATGTGCTACTATAAGGACAGCATGTAGCACAGCAAGTTAAGTGCATGTGGCACAAAGCACAAGGACCAGCATAAGGATCCCAGTTGGAGTCCCCAGCTCCCCGCCTACAGGGAAGTCACTTCACAAGCAGTGAAGCAGGTCTGCAGGTGTCTATCTTTCTCTACCCCTCTCTCTGTCTTCCCCTCTTCTCTCCATTTCTCTCTGTCCTATCTAACAACAACAACAACATCAAATAACAACAACAATAATAACTACAACAGCAATAAAAACAAGGGCAACAAAAAATAAATAAATAAAAATAAATATTTTTTAAAATATCTTTTAAAAAAAGGAGGCCTAGGAGGTCGGGTTGTAGCATAGTGGGTTAAGCGCAGGTGGCACCAAGCCCAAGGACTGGCCTAAATATCCCCACCTCAGGAGAGTCGCTTCACAGGCGGTGAAGCAGGTCTGCAGGTGTCTTTCTCTTCCCCTCTCTGTCTTCCCCTCCTCTCTCCATTTCTTTCTGTCCTATCCAACAACTAATGACAACAACAATAATAACCACAAGGCTACAACAAGAGCAACAAAAGGGAAAAAAATGGCCTCCAGGAGCAGTGGATTCATGGTGCAGGCACTGAGCCCCAGCAATAACTGGAGGGAAAAAAAGGATGCCTAAAATATCAGCACTGTTCTTTACAGAGGAAGCTGCATAAACAGAGTCAGTATTGTAAATCTTTGGACATTTAGGTGGACATTTAAAATGAAGTTTCTCTAGTTTGACAGGATCAGCTACTTTGTCCTGTATTAAATTGTTTCCAAACTTTCCCTTTGTGCCAATAACATTGTAAATAAAGGTCATCAAACATTACAATAAAAACTTATTAAAAACTGTTTATAAGTAAAGAATGAAGAAAAGGAAAATAAAAGTTTTAAAGTTAGTGGTCTTGGTACTTTTAGAAATAATAGAACAAATGCTAGTAAATTGGGAAAAAAAACTGATAAGTAGAAACACAAACTGGGAAGCACTCAGAAGAAGATGTGACATTGTTTTTAGAACTCTCCATAGACACTTTTTTTAAAAGGTTACTACAGGTCACTCAGATAAGAGAAATGGGAGACAAAAAAATTCTCATTCTGCCCCATACAGCAAGCATTACATTAGCATCAGTAGTATGTTATAAAGTGTCTTTATTAGAAAATATCCTCCCAAAATAGTATCCAGCTGCAACTTTGTCCTTTCACCCCACAGAGATTATTGAAATCGTGCTTCAGCTCTGTGAATCCATTGTTCTTAGTGGCATTCATGTAGAATCAAGTACATAGACAGACCTTCGTAGGTCAGAACTCCTGATGTGATATTTATATAACATATTAGTGGGAAGCTAGAAAAAAATATTCCCTTTCCAGATCTGCTTTAGAACAATAAGTTAAACATATTTAATAGGCTGCATTATTTTATAACATTAACAAATAAATTCCTTTAAGGGGATATAAATTGAAACCTTCTAACACATGAAGAAGTTGACAGTGTCTCTTGTGTTGAAACCATAGGAACGTGTGTGTGTGTGTCTATGTGTGTCTATTTATTTACTTATATTTCTTAATTATAAAAAGCTTGTTTCAGTCTTGACACAAATGAAAGGGGTCACCGAGTTGCGCAAAACCTTGGTTATCTTATTACAAAAGAAACACAAAATGTAAATTCATAGAACACAACACAACACAAATGAAAAAACTGCAAAACGTCTTACATGGTTTGGTATGCCAGATATCTCACCTCCACCAGAGCACTTCCACTGTCATGATGCTGACCTGAGGTTGAGTCTTTCCTATGCTACATGGACATACTATGGCAATGGGGGAAGTTTAGGTGCTATAGTTTAGGCACTTTCTCTTTTATCTGAAAATTTGACTTAGTGTAGTCAAATGGCAAACACCTGGCAATGATAGCTGAGAAGTTATCACACATGGTGTGTTAGTTTCCTCCAACTTCTGTAACAATGTTCCATAAATTTCTGCCTCAAAACAACATGTACCATAATTGTCTTATACTTTAGAATCTAGAAATTTGGCATGAAAGTTTTAATAGGACTACACTCTGAAGAGTTTTTTTTTTTTTTTAATATCTTATATCTTCTAGTTTCTGCTGTCCCCAGACATCCTTTGGCTTAACATAACACCATTTGAAACAATGACCCTCAAAAGGACAAGACTTCTTTTTTATTGTTATTACAAGGGGCCCATAACTTTACTAATTTTTGCCTGAATCCCACAGCTAACATGCAGGTGGGCTAAAAGTATTGTCTGGAAAGATGGTATTAGAGTTGAGGGCTAGAAATCTATATATGGGCAGAGAGTAGCTTCTAAATATGGGAAAAGTATATAAATACTGTTAATTGTAAACTGTTAATTGTAATTGTTATTAATGATTAACATGACTGTGGGTAAGAAGCGTCCAATTCCTACCACTAGAGTTCCCTGTCTCATCCTCTTCATTGGAAGGTTCCCTATTCTTTATCCCTCTGGGAGTATGAACCAAATATCTTTATGGGGTGCAGAAGGTGAAAGGTCTGGCTTCTGTAATTGCTTCACTGTCAGACATTGGCGTTGACATGTTAATCCATACCCCCAGTACATTTCTCGCTTTCCCGAGTGGGGTAGGGCTTTGGGGAGGTGGGGTTCCAGGACACACTGATGAGTTCCTCTGCCCAGGGAAGTCAGGTTGTCATCATGGTAGCATCTGCAACTTG
Source organism: Erinaceus europaeus (assembly GCF_950295315.1). Classification (NCBI taxonomy): domain Eukaryota; kingdom Metazoa; phylum Chordata; class Mammalia; order Eulipotyphla; family Erinaceidae; genus Erinaceus; species Erinaceus europaeus. Next base: position 129,408,386 of record NC_080162.1, on the reverse strand, counting down.
GTGACTGAAAAAGATTGATATAAAGCAGAAAAATATTTAATAATGAAAAACTTAAAAGTAAGAGTATAGCAGATGACATTTAGGGTCTTTATGTGGGAAGAAGCTAGCAAGTCTATTTTAGGTATTTTACAAGGGACCCATAACTTTACTAATTTTTGCCTGAATCCCACAGCTAACATGCAGGTGGGCTAAAAGTATTGTCTGGAAAGATGGTATTAGAGTTGAGGGCTAGAAATCTATATATGGGCAGAGAGTAGCTCCTAAATATGGGAAAAGTATATAAATACTGTTAATTGTAAACCCCATTCATCTGATCTATGGCCCATGTCTATTCAGAGTTAGCACAGGAGCCTGTATAACCTCGGCATCTCTGTCAGTCTGAGCTCACATTACATGGCCATAGCTAAGAAAATTCCAGATTGCACCCATTTCAGAACCTGTTCTCTTTACGTAGCAGAGTATGTTGACCCTGCCTCCCTTCCAAGAGTGGGGCAGTTTCTACATTGCTGTTCTACATTGAAGGGAAGATCCTACAGAGGCCCACAAGAGTGTTTATGATGCTGTTCCTGATGGAGATGACCAGCAATGACAGAGAGAGGGATCTGCTAGATATCTAGATCCACCATATTTATATGGGAGTCCCAGGATTCCCTAACTAGGGCTCTGAGTGATTGGGTGGCTTGGTAGTGACCAAAAGGGACATCATTAAAGTGTGCTGGTCTTTTGTCTTTATCCAGCTTTTGTAGTCCTTACTTTATCTGACAGCATTAGGCTTAGAATGATTGAGGGAAGTGAAACAAGAAGTAGGTGAGGAGAGTATCTAGGTCTAAATAGAAAATATTTGATTGAGTTCTTTATGGTGTCACTTTTAGGTCTTTCAACTTGCTTGCTGCCCTTACTGAGTCACTGAAGACTACTGTGCACTTTTACTTTAAGATATATAGTTCCCCGTAACTTATGGATACATGTGCACATGTGCCTTATCCCTTGGGCCCTGGTGTATATCTAAGTTCTATAACTTTGTTGGGAAGTGAATCACTAATATGCGAGACAAAAAAGAGACTGAATGTCTTGAGCTTTTAAGTGCATGGATTTTAGTTCTGATTATAAATTTCTTTAATCCAAGTACTGAAGGTTTCAAATTAGTAAACTGATTGAATTATAACACTGGGCTTACATTGTTAATGCATTTCTAGTAATAAGTTTTTTTAAATATTAAATCACCTATAATCTTAGATCAGGGAGACCAGAAGCAACAGTCCTGTCAGTCTATAAGTAATAGTTTTTTGTATAGTATTAAATGACATAAATCATGGTAAGGTCTTGTACGGTACAGTAAATCCTGACCATGGGATTTTCAAAGTAAACCAAGTTCCCAAGTAACTTGGTTATAATAAACCAAGTTCCCAAGTAACTTGGTTATAATCTATTGCCTTCTTAAACTCTAAAACAGCAAGGGACCTTCCTCATTCCCTATAAAATCTGTAATTCTCCCAGTCCTAGAACCTCTGGTGTTTGGCTCATTTTTCTTCTTGCTTCTCTTGATCCATACCATTATTACTGCATATGCTGATCCCAACCACATCATTGCAACCAGTGCTACCTCGACTTGTTTTATTTCAAACTGTCTCTATAGATGCCAGGTTTGGAATGCCAAGGCTCCAGTTTCAATACTCTGGTAGAGACCTTTCCTAGTTCATAGGAATCCTTAGTTCCATTTAGAGTGGCACACTTGCCAACCAAGTTACAGTACAGGTGTATGGTTAAGCAGGACATTTGAACATTGAGATATAGCTTGTTGACAAGTAGTACTATTACCTGGTCCAGACTAAACTACTTCCAGCTCCTATTTAAGGGTTTAATAAGCAATGAGTTTGGTTTTTTATATTTTCTGACCTGGTAAATGCATCAGTCTACAGGACTGCCCAAACCACTGACCTATATGCCACGACTGGAGGAATTAAGGGAGTTTAAGAGATACATAGTTCTCTCATGTGATGTGCTCTTTATAAATCTTTTTTTTTCTTTAGTAGCTATTTCTGAACTGAGCCAAGTTAAATACAACAGATTTGTGAAACCTTCAACAACTGCTTAGAGATATTAACATGTTATTGTAGACCAATTTTCCTAGAAAGACACAATGTATTCATACAATTACAGTCTTGAACTATTAAATTTTTTAATCCACTGTGCATTTCAAAGGAAAGTAATCATAATGCCAAAATGTAGGCAACTAATGTATGGATTTGCAAAAGTACAGAAACTAATAAGGAAGCAGGATTGATATGTTTGGAAATATATTTGGAAGATATTCTATTAGCAGGAAGAGAGACATGGAGATAATGTACTTGTCTGGTTAGGGATGGGCTAGGTGAGTAAAATATATCTGCTCTGTCATAGATTATTTTTAAACATTTAATTTATTTATTACTGGATAGAGAAATAGACATTGGGAGGGAGAGGGAGAGAGACACCTGCATCACTGCTTCACCATTCATGAAGCTTTCCCCCTACACGTAGGGACCAGGGACTTGGACCTGGGTCCTTGAGCACTGTAATGTGAGCATTTAACAAGCTGCACCACCTGGCCCTACTATAGGTTACTTTTATGGGACTACAGATTGGTCTGTTCTTTCTTTCTTTTTAATTAATTTATGTGTATTTATTTTAATGAAAGAAAAATACAAAGAGACTCAGAAAGACTAGAGAACTGCTCAGCTCTGTCTACCACAAAATTGTCATGTTTCCTTATTATTGACATTGAATCTATGTCATTTGAGAGTAGTCTATAAACCCAGATGTTAAACCTGACATTCAGAGTTAAATATTTATTTCATAAATCTAGTTCATACATTAATGTTATAATTTTGTTCTTTCTCTTTTTTTTTTTATTAACTTTATCTATTTATAAGGACAGCCAGAAATGGAGATGGAAGGAGTGGCAGAAAGGGAGAAAGACATTGACACCTGCAACACTGCTTCACCACTCATAAAGCTTTCTCTCTTCAGGTGGAGACTAGAGGCTCAAACCCAGGTTCTTGTGCATTGTAGTATGTGCACTCAACCAGGTGCCTCATGATCCAGCCCTAATTTTGCTCTTTCTAAAAAGCATCTACCGGGAGTCGGGCTGGAGTGCAGCAGGTTAAGCACAGGTGGCACAAAGTGCAAGGACCAGCCTAAGGATCCCAGTTCTAGCCCCCAGGATCCCCACCTGCAGGGGGGTCACTTCACAGGTGGTGAAGCAAGTCTGCCGGTGTCTATCTTTCTTTCTCCCACTCTGTCTCCCCCTCCTCTCTCCATTTCAACAACCATGACATCAGTAACAACAATAATAACTACAACAATAATAAACAACAAGGGCAACAAACGGGAATAAAAAAAACTTAAAAAGCATCTACCTCCTCACCATACTCCGCAGAAAAGAAAGTAACTCATTAATATATATAATAGGTGAAGTTTACATATTAAGTGGAAGCTGAAGGCTTGCTGAGATATGGTATTAACAATCGATTGAATTTAAATGACACATGATCTTTTTTAAAGAAACCAACAAAAACTAATGGCTATTAAAATCTATAGGGATCAAAGGAAATATTATTGTATATTTTTCAAGAGTTCATGCAAATGCCTTATCTTAGTATATCTTCTTCACTGACATCTGAGAGGATGATTGTATTAATATTTTGTGAGGCAACACTGAGATGGAAGAGAAAGGAATCTAATGCTTTCTAGAAAAATATTAGAACCTGTATATATCTATTAGTTCAATTTAGTAAAATAAATAAATAAAATACTTTGCTAAAAATATTATGCTTTTATGCTTCTTGAAAAAAATATCCTGAAACACCAAAATGAAGTGTTAAATATATATTTATAGCAGAAAACCAGAGAATGTTCTAGACTGAATCACACTACTTACAGGAAACAAAGAAGAATGGGAAAGGGAGAAAAGTCAGATAAAGGAGCTGATAATAAGTGAATCTGGGAGAAGAGGTAGTATAAATGAAAGGGGAAGAGGAAGAATATTAAAAGAAAATTATAACCTGTATAAAATCACTAATATGGAAATTTGAAATATAGACATTGAATTATCAACATAAAATTTTCAACTGAAAAAATTTTAGGCATGAAAGGCAAGACAAACAGAATGAATATTTTAAGACAATGGAGGAAAGATTGACACTGAGGGAAATAAAACAGTCCAACTGAAGAAGAGTCTGTTCAAGGAAGAACCAGATTAAATTTTAAAATGCAATAGAAGTCATATCACAGGGACAAAGAAAACGAACAGTTTTCAAGTCCTAGGTTAAAGTGTATTTGAAATTTTTAACACTTGTACTTGTGTCAGCAGTATGATATATTTTTTCTTTCTATCCCTAAATTTCATTTGACAAGTAAAGTGAAATATTATATTTATGTCTTTGCCAATCTTATAAAAAATTTAAATGATTTATAGCATTGCAATAGATAGTGTAATGATAGCAATAATATCTGGATATTTAAAATGTTATGTGCTGCATTACTTTATTTTTTCTTTCTAATGTTGGTAATATTATTAAATCTACATTATACATGAACCTTTAATATTTAAAGAGATCAAGTAACTTTTACTTTGTTAAATGATTAACATGCAACAGAAAGCTGCAACTGAAAATTATCTACTCTTAAATCAGAGCTGTGAAATTTTATTCTCTATTGGTTTTTGTAGAAGCTCTTTAAACATTAAGGGCAGTAACATTTCTCAGTCAGGTATATAAAAAGCTGTTAAGTTGATACTTGACATTGTTATGATAACTATATCAACCAATTTTCTTGGATATTTGTGTATATTGAATATATAATGTATTTGCTTCTAAAGCATCTTTGCTATCTCATTATGCTAATAGTCATGTCAAATTTAAAGAAATGGTCAATACTTTAAGATCTAAACTTATTTTAAAAATACCTTGCATTAATTTTAATGTATGTTAGGAAAGTGTTATATACATTCATATTTAATTATAGATTGTTTTCTCAGTGCTATCTATTTTATCACATATCCATTAATTCCACTTAGTGAGTTTTGTACATAATCTATTACACTACTTACACACTATCAAAATAAGTATCTATTAATAAAATACCAGATAAGTTATTTTTAATAGTTTTACTTTATTTTTTATTATTTTTATTTATTAGATAGAAGCAGCTGGAAATTAAGAGGGAAGGGGGACATAGGGAGAGATAGAGAGAGACACCCGCAGCCCTACTTCACAACTTGTGAAGCTTTTCCCCTGCAGGTGGGGACCAGGGTCTTGAAACTGGGTCCTTGCGCACTATAATGTATGCACTTAACCAGGTGTACCACTGTGTGCCCCCCAGCCAATTTTCTATTGTCTATGTAATTTATCTTTTTATAACAATTTCTTTATTTTATAGGGAATGAGTAATGGAACAGATAAGATAGGCCAGAGCACCATTCAGCTTTAACATATGCTAGTGCCAGGGATTGAACCTTGAGCTTCTGGACCCACAGACATACAAGTCCTATGCTCTAACATGAAAATTTGCCTTTTAAATATATATATTCAATACATAGAAGACCCAATACCCAATTAATGCATTTCTTTCTTTTAAGAGTGTATTTCTCTTTTTTAATATTTATTTATTCTGTTTAGTTGCCCTTGTTGTTTTTTATTATTGTTATTATTGTTGATGTCGCTGTTGTTGGATGGGACAGAGAGAAATGGAGAGAGGAGGGGAAGAAAAAGAGTGGGAGAGAAAGATAAACACTTGCAGACATGCTTCATCACCTGTAGAGTGACTCCCCTGCAGGTGAGGAGCTGGGGGCCCGAATTGGGATCCTTATGCTAGTCCTCGCACTTCACACCACGTGCACTTAACCCACTGAGCTACTGCCCAACTCCCCAATTAATACATTTCAATATATTCTAAGCTTACTGACTTGATTTCTTTTTTCAAGATAAAGTTGTATTATCTTAGTATAACCTTAAAGTGAAGAGCAGTACTACTGAACTTTTTATTATACTACCTTTTCTATAAGAACTCGACTATAGAGAGGTAGCTAGCAGATAGAAAAATAAAACAAATAATCTAATGATCAGAACTTATTGTTATGATAAAACTACTTGGCAAAATTAACTTACATTTACTTGTTTTGTGTGGTCTCTTTCCTTTCCTCCTCCCCTGCTGAGAGAGAGAGAGAGAGAGGGAAAGAGAGAGAGAGAGAGAGAGAGAGAGAGAGAGAGAGAGAAACCACAACACTGAAGCTTCTTTCAGTGTATGGCAGCCATGCTTGAACCTGGGTCAAGCACATGGGAAATCCAGACACTATCTAAGTGAATTATTTTGTTGCCCCTTTTCTATTGTTCTTTCTATTGTCTTTTTGTTGGTATGCATGAGACCCCTTCTGTTTCATTTGGTTTAAATCCCCCCTGCTTAACACTATTCTACTTACATAACCATTTCATTCTATTTACATAACCACTGTTAACAAGTTCCACCCTCCCTCCAGGGCATTTGTGGTTCAGTGATAGGATTCTTGCCTAATCTGCCCCCTCTTTGTCACACTCTGATTTTCACCAGTCACTTTTCTCTCCACCCTCTCTATGTCACATCCTGTTTCCACCTTACTTGGCAAGTATATATAAAGACAGCATTGTGAGTTTTATAGTACTGTACCTTGAGTTCAGCTTAGCTCGTCTTAGATTGTGCTGTGTCCTGCATGAATAAAGAGATACTGCGTACAACCCAGCCATGAGTCCCTGGTCGTCTGTTACCCGCCCGTGAAGCCAGCCCGGCGAAAACAACCTAGCCCAGTGAAAACAACATATGGCGCCTGAACAGGGACTGAAATAAGCCCTGAAACATGGACCAGCATCAACGTGGGACCCTACCCACCCATCGTCCAGATAAGTAAACTTGGCTACCCATCCACCATGGGTTGCCTTTCTACTTATGAAGAGGTTTGCCAAAGCCTCTACTGTTTCATCATGATACAGTTAGTCTGTCTCTGGAACATTTTACTCTGGGCCACATTTCGGTTCCCTGACCAGGAACTTTGGTTTCTTATGACTGGGATCATAGAGCTTGGGAGATGCACGGAGATTTCTCCTTGGACTTTCTGGATTCCCTCTCCCATGTTTCCTGAGGAAAAGGACTACATTTTGCTCCGGGCCACAGTTTGGTTCTTTATGACCTTGATCGTAGACCTTGGGATATGCATGGGGATTTCCCCTAGGACTTTCTGGACTTCTTCTCGAATGTTTCCCATGGAGAAGGACTACTCTAGTTTGAGGAGCATTCTCCAGTACCCTGGCAGTTGCCAAGTATGGAGACACGTTGTTAGTTCTACTCTCCTGATTGGATTCTTTCTTCGATGGGAAGACACTTTTAAAAATGGGTGCCTGAAGCAATCCAGCAGGAACAGTCAGAAGCACCCTAAATGGAATTTCGAGGAGCTTTTTGGACTAGGACGCCCTCCGGGGATTCTTAATCCTACATGGTGAGATCTTGATAATCTGGTTCAAGTTGCGTTTCATAAGAGAATGATTTGAATGACTGAATTTTTGTTTGACATTGACTTAAAAAAAAAATGCTGGACGCAGCCATGATTTCTAGAGACATCCAGAAACAATCCAAAAATTGTTTTTTCCCTCCTATGATTTCTCTTTTACGTCTTGACATGAATCTGAAAAGTTTAATCCTGAAAACTGTATGAGTTATGGGTGGGGCAGATAGTGCAACGATTATGTTAATTATTCTCATGCCTGAGGCTTTTAACCATGGTTCTTCTGTTTACCTTTCCACATTTTATTGAGTTTAAACTGTTTAAACAACCTTAAAATCATACTAGAAAGGACTTCCAATTATAATGGAATTATCAATTATAGTAAACTTCTAATCTGCTACAAGTTTTGTTTGACAAGTAAGTGAATTTCAGCTGTCAAAGTCTTCACATGAAAAAGCATCTACTCAAATGAAAATTTCTGGAAATCCATTTGGACCCCTGTTCTCTGACATCGCCCCCGGAAACCAATGATGAGACCTGGCACGACCTGAAGAAACAGATTCACAGACTCCAAAGCTCACTCTCTACAGAAAAGCAGAATTCTGGTGGCCGACATTCCCCATTGAGACAGACGTGCAGCATTTCATCCTCTGGCATTTTCTTCTGTGGTCAGCTACTTTGGACTGACACCTCCATCGGACTTACTGGTACATGCTGCTGTATTTCTCAAAGACTAACTTCAGCCAATTGCCTTGAGACTTTATAGACCATGTCCCCTCGCCTGCAGGCTCTGTCCCAGAGGCAGAAAGCTCCCCCTCCTTATTAGGTTATGCCCACAGAGGCATGAAGCGCCCCAAGAGGCAAGAGATGCCCACAGAGGCAAGAAACGCCCTTTGAGGCAAGAGATGCCCCCAGAGGCATGAAGCGTTCCCAGAGGCAAGAAATGCCCTTTCGCCTGCTAGGCCTTGCCTTTTGAGGCAAGAAACGTTCCCCTCAGCATCACACTGATTATTGCTGCTCGCCTATTTTGTTTTCCATGTCTTATGCCAGTTCTTTTGAAAACGCCTGTACGATATACGTTTCTGTTCACCCCACAATGGCCATTAGTTAAAAAGAAAGGGGGAATTGTTGGTATGCATGAGACCCCTTCTGTTTCATTTGATTTAAATCCCCCCTGCTTAACACTATTCTACTTACATAACCACTTCATTCTATTTACATAACCACTGTTAACAAGTTCCACCCTCCCTCCAGGGCATTTGTGGTTCAGTGATAGGATACTGTACCTTGAGTTCAGCTTAGCTCATCTTAGATTGTGCTGTGTCCTGCATGAATAAAGAGATACTGCGTACAACCCAGCCATGAGTCCCTGGTCATCTGTTACCCGCCCGTGAAGCCAGCCCGGCAAAAACAACATAACCAGTCGAAAACAACATCTTTTGTCTACAAATGCTTTTATGTACTACAGGATGACATCTATGCCAAAGGAAATAAATAACTAAAGAGATATTTGATTATTTAATGCTTTCTGTGAGGAATATATTAAGACTGCTAACATATTATCGGATTTTTCCCTTTAATATGAAGCTCTTTATGTATTAGAGTCTTGAAAGATGAGATACTATATCATTAGTGGCACTGATAATGTTACCTTCAACACTTTTTTAGAGACTTAAAACTTTTGACTTTTAATTTTTAAATGCATTAAACTCAGAAAATAGGCACAAGAACATTTCTCTTTGGCACGACGATGTGTTTGTTTGTTTTTGTCACCATTGGTGAGCTGGGTTCTCATGAGTGCCAATGTGTGTGCCCTATTGAATGAACTACATCCCAGTTCCCATAATGTAATTTTACTACTCCCTATGTACTTTTTGAGAGAAGAACTTTTTAGTTCCCTTTTATATAAAATGTATTCATAACAAGCCTAAAATAAATATATAAAAATACCAGCATATATAACATGTTTATTTAATTATGCTTTTAGAATAAGCAAAGTTTCCCTTTAGAAAAGCAATTCATTTTGTTTGGGATTATTTTGAGTAACAGGGAGATTTGTGTTTGGACAAAATTTTTGAAATAATAACCAAGAATCTTTACTCCATCCCCACAGTTAGTTGTTCCAGCTCAGTCTGTAATTCCCAATTCATTTAATCACAGGTATTTATTGCTTCAGGAACCTGATTACAGATCAGAACAATGTCCTCTGTTGAGTTGTTGAATGGATTTTCTGCTCACATCAGACACAGTAGATTGAAGGCAAAGAACATTTTATTTGCAATAACTAGGCACTAGAGAGAAAGAAAAGTTTGCTTTGAATTTCAAAAAGTGTTTGGCTTAGCTTGGCTTGATTCCAGATAGCTCATGAGACAGAGCCTGAATTTCTGAGTGAAGAAGTATTAACAAACAGAAAAGAATACATGATAGGTCATGCTTATCTTTTTATAACCATTTGCTTATTTTATAGGGAATGAGGAATGGAACAGATGAGAACAGTTTTCCTGCTTCTAAAAGAAAATCATATATATTCAAAAATTTATAGAGTAGCTAGAAGAAATTGGAGAATGGGTAGGCAATTTATTTATTTAATATTGTCTTAATATATAGTCATATACTTGAAACCCTATCAATACTTTTTCAGGACAAGTTGATACTGGAATACAGAAATGGACCTGGTTGATTTAGGAACTTCTAAAGAGGGAAAAAATGGTTCCACTTTGCCGGGAACTCTGGAAATACATATAGCCTTTCTGTAAGCCCTTGCTCATGGTGATTCATTCAAGATGTAAGGGAATTTCTAATGAGGCAAGTAATAAAAGATTGTCTGACTTGGAGTCACCTTTTCTTTGTCCTAAAATGACCTGGGCTCTATATGTGAAGGATAGTCAAGATTGTTCACAATCCCAAAGGGAGACTTCAGAAGATAATCTGAATGGGTAGACTGGGGAAAAGCAACCTATATTTTACTTAGCAGTTGGGCTTGCCAGAGCTAAAGCTATATTGGTAGGTGAATTACATTTCATGAAGATTTCATCTTTCTTGAAGATGCAAGAAGCCAGGTAACATGAAGTAGCATAGATAGAAATGACAAGATTCCCAAGACAAGCTAAAATAATTAACCTGCTAAGAAATGATATGTTATAACAGAGATAAATTCACTGGGAATAGAGGCAAAAGTAGACAGAGACTGTTCCCATAGCACTGCTTTTAAAATTACCAAGAAATGAACACTTGAAAACTGATGACATTACGTAGGAACTTTGAGATTAAGAAAAAAAGTTGTCTCACCCGAGTAATGAAGCTGAAGGGTTGTCATTCCACACGTGAAGTCTCTGGACACAGTCTGAGCTGAAGCATGTTGAGGTGGCAATCATCGCGTTTATTAGGTTGCGATCAGCTGATGCAATATTATTTGATATGGATTGGGAGAGGCATGCAGAAAAGTTGGCCCTATCCTAAGGTTCCAGAACTGGGAGAAATACAGGCTCTATAGTGGAGATGAGAGGTTCCTGCTGTCTTAGGGTTCAAAAAGACAATGGATAGTTAATGTTATCATCACATTATTTGGTAATTGGGTTAACTTTGAAAAGTTCTTTTGTTAGGGTTTTCTGTATAGTAACCCACAATGACCCTGGGTCCATGCTCCCAGAGGGATAGAGAATGGGAAGGCTATCAGGGGAGGGGATGGGATATGGAGATTGGGTGGTGGGAATTGTGTGGAGTTGTACTCCTTCTACCCTATGGTTTTGTTAATTTATCCTTGCTTAAATAAAAAATAAATTTAAAAAAAAAAGAAAAAAAGTTGTTTGAACATGGATTCCTTTAAGAAAGAAGAATTGTGGAAAGAAAGCTAAAAAATAGAGGTTACCACATAGAAAATGAGTTAATTTGAAAATAAACTATTACCATTAGGGTTATCCTTGAGGATTGGTGGCTACACTATGAATCCAATTTTTCCAAACTTATTTTATTTCCCCTTTTTATTTTCTTTTATTTTCTAAGATAGAGACAGAAATAGAATGGGGAGAGGAGGACAGATAAACACTTGTGAAGCAGTCCTTGCAGATCCCTGCAGGTGTAAACTGGGGATTGAACCCAGGTCTTCATGCATCCTAATATGCAATCTTTATCAGGCACACCACTAACTGGACCCTAGAAGTAAAGAAGTTACTTTTAATATACAGATCTAATTTGATTCTATTGTGGAACATAAGTTGTGGTTCAGAAGCTAACTATAATGGTAACAAATAAGTAGTTATATTTGCAGAGTTCAGTGTTAAGTATAGGAATTATAAAACTCTTCTAGAAACTAGAAACAGCTAACTCTTTTTCTGTACTGAGAATATTACATATAATAATGTCCTTCAGTTTCTGCACTAAAATGTATAGTATGGTAGTTCTATATTTCTTCAAGTTAACTTTCAAAACAAATCCTGAAGTAGTTCTCATAGCTTAAATGAGTGAGGAAAAAAATAAGATGAACTTGTTCTGTTTGTTTTTCTCAAATATTGCAAATACAATACAATAATGTGGAGATGTCTAAAAATCCTGTCTAGATTCTTTAACTTACATTCTTTACATTGAACTTCAACTTTATTTAACTATGCCTTATATTCCTTGATAAAACTAGATTAAGCTTGCTTATGAAAATTATTAACCTTGAGTTAAAATAGTAAAAAAGAATAAACACTTATCTCACTTTGTTAACCAATTCATATTTCATTTTGATTTGAGAATATGTTTAGGTCTAAAGAACTCCTCATTTTTTATTATATGTTATATATTTTTTCTGGTTTTCTACAGCTAAAATTTTGCCATTTTCTTAACCACTTCCCTCACACATCTTCCTAATTTTTATTTTTTTTTACTTGTACTGATTTTGATTCTAATATGTTCCATGGTATGTGAAAGCTAATTATTGAGACAAATTTGATAGTATAAAACTTTTTCATATACTTTTCTTTAAAATTATATGAAATAATACCTGAACTTGAATTCAAAATATCTTTACCATATATGTCAAATTAACTTCTGCAGATTATGTATTCAAATAAACTTTTCCTAACCCAACTTTAAAATAATTTCTGGAGTGAATAACATTATAAATAAAAATCTAAAATCCTCATACTTTTACTGATGAAATAATCAGCATTGTTCTTTCTTATACATTTTCTTTTCTATACACTATTCTGTTGAATATTGGTCACATTATTTTCTCCTAGTCCATCTTCTGAATTTGTTTTATAAATTAATCAGGATTTCTACTATAGTTCCTTCCTGTATAGATCTTCAAAAATATTACGTAGGGGCTAATTCGAGTTGAAACAATCATATAATTTTTAATACATAGAATAGGTGAGCAGCATTCCACTTGGCTAACTTCCTTAAATATAGCTTCTGCCAATCTGATTTATATGAAAATGTACTAATTTCAACTCTTAGTAGAATATTTTATAGAAATTTATGGTTTTAAGTTTATAAGTTTCTGTCTTGGGAAAGAAGATTCATATTTTTGGAGGACATTTAGTATGATTTTTGTTTTCAATATTGAGATCGCCAGAGGAAATTTTAACCACCCAAACAATGAGTTAGGCCAAACTATGACAGAGAAGCTGACCCCAGAATTTGCTAAAGGAAAACTGGTGAAGTTGGGTAAGCAGTTGATTAAGATGTCAAGATCTGTTTTCTTATACAACAATGTTTCCAGTGTCTGACAGAACTTAATAAATGATTTCAACAAAAAGGCAAGAACAGCTATCTTGAAGCTATTAGGAGTTAATACTAGTGAAGACCACATCTGAACTCTCTCGCCTTAAAGTAAATAAAATAAATTATTTTAGTATGCATCTATACTTAACTGATGTTGAATACATGAAAATCATACATTATATTTTAAGTAGTGAAAAAAGAAACTAGTTATATTGTTAAAATACATTTACATTAATAGATATAAATTGATTAGGTATTATAATAAAGTTATATGCACTATATAATTTTTTATTATTTTAGTGAGAAAGGAGGGAAAGAGAGACAGTAAAGCAATCACATAGAAAGATGCACTCTCTACCTGTTCAGCTATTTCCTAATCTCAGTAGCAGAAATGAATATTCTTCCCACATTGCCATGGAAAGGAAACAGTAGTAAAAGTCCACTAGGGGGCCAGGTCGTGAGGCCCCTGGTTAAGCACACACAGTACTGTGCAGACAGATCTGAATTTGAGCCCTTGTTCCCCACCTGCAGGGGTGTGCTTCACAAAGCATGAAGCCTGCAGGTGTCTGTTGGTTTTTTTCTCTCTGTCTCTGTCTTCCCATACCCTCTCAATTTCTCTCAGTCCTATCAAATGAAAAGAAAAACAAATGGCTATCAGAAACAGTGGATTCACAGTGCAAGGACCAAGCCCAGCAATAACCCTGGAGGCAAAAAAAAAAAAAAAAAAAAAACTAAACTAAAAAATCTTAGTTTCTTTAAAATAATGCCTAAATTACACATCATCTGAAGTTGATATAAACATTTTCACACATGCATAAATTCATTTTTATTAAGTGTTAGACTGGAAATTTTCATAGTAAGAGAACAAAATGTTAAGTATCTTTTCATTAATTTGTTCAAAAGCAAAGCATCATATGGCATTGCCTTATTCCATTCAGAGGTCACTTGTGTATGTGGCTGGAGAGGGAAATTAGCATAATAGCTATGCAAAAAGACTTCAATGCCTGAGGCTTACAGCCCAAGGTTTAGCAGATAGCACCACCATATAATGATAAAAAAAAAGAACATAGTAGGTTTGAAGTCCTTAAAAGAATCTTAAAGTCAGTGAAGAAAGCAGAGATATTTCTATGGAAACCAGCCTCAGCTTCAGGAAAAGTTGTAAATCTGTCTTTTGTGTGGAAAGCTAGATCTGGATCTTTGCAATACACAGCTGTCAGGCAATCTCAGTAGTTGATATTCTAAAATTTACAATTTTGACAGTTTCAATTATTTTATACTTTCTACATTTCTCAAACTTTTTTTATACTTCTAATCTTTTTAATCATGGTTTCTTTAAATGGTGAGACATTCTAGCACACTTTTACCTTTTTTTAATCTAGCATCTATTGTATAAAATTAATATTTCCCCCACTTTCCTCCTTCAACCAACTCTGTCACATATTCTAATTTGCTTCAAGAAATAACAGAACTCTACCCTCATTTAAAACAAGTGAATTTTTGATGTTTTAGAATATTAGTGTTGCAGTGATTCAAATAACCAAAAAAGGAAAACTGGAAGCTGCTTTACCAATTTTCCTTATGGAAAAAAAATTAACCACTATGTATCCAGTTCATACTTTAATTTTGGATTTACTTATCTAGGAAAATGCGTTACAACATTGATTTTGCAGCCTGACACCTTTCTGCATTGCCTAATAACTTCCAGTAGTTTTCTGCTGGATTCTTTAGGTTTTTCTATGTATACTATCATATCATCTGCAAATAGTGAGAGGTTGACTTCTCCCTTACAGTCTGTATTCCTTTGATTCCTTTCTCTTGCCTGATTGCTATGGCAAGAACTTCCAATACTATGTTGATGATTAATGGTGAAAATGGACAGCCCTGTCTAGATCCTGATTTGAGGGGGAATGCTTTCAGCTTCTGTCGAGTATGATATTGGTTGTAGGTTTGCTATATATGGACTCCACTATCTTGAGGAATTTCCCATCTATTCCCATTTTTTGTAGTGTTTTGAGCATGAATGGGTGTTGTATTTTGTCAAAGGCTTTCTCTGCATCTATTGAGATAATCATATGGTTTTTGGTTTTGCTATCATTGATGTGGTGAATTACGTTTATTGACTTACATATGTTGAACCAGTCTTGCATTCCTGGGATAAATCCCACTTGGTCTTGATGAACATCTTTTTGATATACTGCTGTATTCAGATGGCTAGGACCTTGTTTAATATTTTCCCATCTATTTTCATCAGAGATATTGGTCTGTAGATGTCCTTTTTTGTTGTGTTCCTGTCTTCTTTTAATATCACAGAAGGTAGAAGCAAGTGTTCCTGTTTCTTCAATCTCTTGGAAGAGCTTTAGAAGTATAGGTATTAGGGAGTTGGGCAGTGGTGCAGCTGGCTAAGTGCACTTGGTGCAAAGCACAAGGACCGGCAGCTTAAGGATCCTGGTTCAAGCCCCTGCTCCCCACCACAGGGGAGTTGCTTCACAAGCAGTGAAGCAGGTCTGAGGTGTCTTTCTCTCCCTCTCCCTGTCTTCCCCTCCTCTCTCCATTTCTCTCTGTCCTATCCAACAATAACGACATCATTAACCACAACAGTGTTAAACAACAAGGGCAACAAAAGGGAACATTAAAAAAAAATTAAAAAAATAAGAAGTATAGGTATTAATTGTTTCCTGAAGGTTTTGTAGAATTCATTTATGAAGCCATATGGTCCATGACTTTTATTGTTGGAAAGATTCTTAATACCTGTTTTGATTTCTTTGTCTGTGATTGATGCATTTAGCTTTTGTAATTCTTCTTGGTTCAGATTTAGAAGGGCATATGTTTCTAGGAATTTTTCCATTGTTTCCAGATTCTTTATCTTGGTGGTGTATAGTTCTTTGTGGAAGTTTCACATGACTTTCTGGATTTCTGTGTTGTTAGTTGTGATATTTCCTCTACCATTTACTATTCTATTTATTTGAGTCTTCTCCCTTTTTTTTTTAGGGGTTTGTCAATCCTGTTTAATTTTCAAAGAACCAACATTTGGCTTCATTGATCTTTTGTATGGTTCTCTTATTTTTGATGTTGTTTATTTCTGCTCTAATTTTAATTATTTCAGTTTTTCTGGTTACTCTTGGGTTCCTTTGTTCCTCTCCCTCTAATTCCTTAAGGTGTCCAGTAATGTCATTTATTTGAGCTTTTTCTTGTCTGATTATATAGCTATAAGATTCCCTCTCAGTACTGCTTTATCTGTGTCCCAAATATTTTGATAGCTTGTGTCTTCATTTTCATTTGTTTCCTGGAACATTTGAATTTTTTGCTTAAGTGACTCTCTGAACCAGTCAGTTCTTAAGCAGCATGTTAATGAGTTTCCAAATTTTTTGACTTTTAGTAATTTTCTGTTTGTTGTTGAACATTAGTTTTACTCCATTGTGGTCTGCAAAGATGCCTGGGATGATTTCAATGCTCTTGAATTTGTTGATACCGTCTGTGTGGCCTAACATGTGGTCTATCCTCCTTTTCCACATGTTGGATGGAACACAAAAGAGTCAGGTTAAGTGAGTTAAGCCAGAAGGAGAAGAATAAATACCAGATTATCTCACTTACAGGTGGTACTTAAAAAGCAAAGCAAACAGAAACACAGAGCAAAAGTTGCACTGAATAAGATGCTTTGCAGCAAGATTTCTGGAGTGTGGGGAGTAGGATGAGGACTGAACATCAAGTATCTAGGAAACTTAGGCTGGTGGTGGTACATGTGTACAATCACCTATTATGGGTAGAATAGAAAATATAAACTGTGGGAGTCGGCGGTAGCACAATAGGTTAAGTGCAGGTGGTGCAAAGCACAAAGATAAGCTTAAGGATCCTGGTTTGAGCCCCCGACTCCCCACCCACAGGGGAGTGACTTCACAGGCAGTGAAGCAGGTCTGCAGGTGTCTTTCACTCCCCCTCTATGTCTTCCCCACCAGCCCACCTTACAAGAATAGCTGAAGGAGTTCTACAAGAAACAAAGGTAGGATTGGAGAAACAGTTCACTGAGTAACTGAGTAGGGAACACATCTTGTAATATATATATATATATATATAGCCCCCATTTGAACCCTGTTACCACATTGGATATGCTATGGCTCTAGAGGAGTTATCTCTCATTGAATAAAAAAGAAGCCTGAAGTGGTGAAATTGTTAAGAGAATAAGGAAAATAGTGAAGTAGTTGAAAGTTTTCTAGTCTCTGCTGTAAAGGAAAAATATTACAACAGACTTTTAGGGGATACTAAGCAATCTAAGATGTAATTCTCTGAGTTTACTTGCTTTTTAAAAATAATGTTTTAGAGACTACCCCACTTTCTGAAGGGAGACTGGGTAAAAATACTCTGGATTAGGCAAACATTAGTAAAGTCATTGGCCCCTTGGATTATGCCCAAAATAGACCTATTAGCTTTTTCCAAAATGAAGACCCCAAATCTCATCTGCTATATTCTTATCTTTAGGTACCTGATTATTAAACAATTTGTTCTGCTTTGTATCTTAATATTTTTTCAGCCACCAATTTCCAAATGCTACCATGATGCAAACCTGACTTCCCTGGGCAGACGACCTCACCAATGTGTCCTGTAACCCCACCTTCCCAGAACCCTGCCCCACTAGGGAAAGATAGAAACAGATTGGGAGTATGGATCAACCAGCCAATGCCTGTGTTCAGTGGAGAAAAAAATTGCAAAAGCCATACCTTTCACCTTCTGCACCCCATAATATCCTGGGTCCATACTCCCAGGGTATAAATAATAGGCAAATTTTCAAGGGAGGGGATGGGATGCAGAACTCTGGTGGTGGGAATTGTGTGGAATTGTACCCCCCTTATCCTCTCAATCATTATAAAGTCAATAAAAAAGTGATTGTTTTATTTTCATGAAAGAGAAAGAAAGAGAGGGAGACATCAGGGGAGAGAGAGAGACAGAGGAAGAGAGGATTAAAGACTAAGGAATAGAGAGGGAGAGGGGGAAAGAGGGAGAGAGAAAGAGAAAGAGAGAGGGAGACCTTAACACTGATCATCTCTGACACATGGCAATGCCTTGTTTTAAACCTGGGACCATAGGCATTTAAGTATGGTGTGCTAGCACTACAATCTCTCTGACCTCCCCTGAATTTATTCAGACAATACAAATTAGTTGAGAATTATTAATGTTTAAAATATAATAACAAGAGTTTATTATCTGCAAATTGACTTATATATATTCCAACAGATTTTTCTTGTCACGTGATTCATACAGATAATCAATATTTTTCCACATAATCTCTTACATCACAAGTTTTAATTTGCTAAACACAGGAAAACTTATCAGCTATTACACCCAAAAATGTCCAATCTGTTTTAGGTAACAGTATTTTGTCCAGAATTAC
Source organism: Erinaceus europaeus (assembly GCF_950295315.1). Taxonomy (NCBI): domain Eukaryota; kingdom Metazoa; phylum Chordata; class Mammalia; order Eulipotyphla; family Erinaceidae; genus Erinaceus; species Erinaceus europaeus. Next base: position 129,389,784 of record NC_080162.1, on the reverse strand, counting down.
AGACTCAGTTTATTTTTGTTAACATCATATATAAATGTGAAAATATAATTTCCCTCCTTCCTTTTACCATTTCCTTTTCCGTTTCCATTCATCATTTAATAAATATTGATTGATCTCTACAAGACAATATTCATCATAGGAACTGTAAATATAACAAGAAAAGATAAGACTGGAAAGACTGTTGCAGATAGTATTTACAAGTAAAAAGTCCAGAGACCAGAGAAGCAAGAGGAACTTTGAGATCCCAAAGACAATATTAGTCAGTGGGAACTGTAATTTTATAGAAGAAATGTTTACTGGAAGAAATGTTTCCCAGAATAAAGAGAAAGAGAAGTACTTTGTTTCCTTTTCCAAGCTTCTACCTGGAATTCCAAAAGTCCCACCAGGTGAAATCCAATTGAGATATTTTTGAAAAAAAAATATGAAAAAAAGTAAGCTTCAAGAAAAAGACCCCTGAAATGTACAATAGAACAAAGAAAACTAGGAAAGGTATCTATAAGAAAAATAAGTTGCCTAGTTTATTATGAAAACATAATGAATCTAGGTATTCAATGAACGACATTTAAATTAAGAGAGTGTGTGTAAGAAAATGTGACATGTCTATACAAAATGGAATATGACTCAACTATAATGGTAATACTTATTTCCTCCTTTTCCACATGTTGGATGGAACACAAAAGAGTCAGGTTAAGTGAGTTAAGCCAGAAGGAGAAGAATAAATACCAGATTATCTCACTTACAGGTGGTACTTAAAAAGCAAAGCAAACAGAAACACAGAGCAAAAGTTGCACTGAATAAGATGCTTTGCAGCAAGATTTCTGGAGTGTGGGGAGTAGGGTGAGGACTGAACATCAAATATCTAGGAAACTTAGGCTGGTGGTGGTACATGTGTACAATCACCTATTATGGGTAGAATAGAAAATATAAACTGTGGGAGTCGGCGGTAGCACAATAGGTTAAGTGCAGGTGGTGCAAAGCACAAAGATAAGCTTAAGGATCCTGGTTTGAGCTCCCGACTCCCCACCCACAGGGGAGTGACTTCACAGGCAGTGAAGCAGGTCTGCAGGTGTCTTTCTCTCCCCCTCTGTGTCTTACCTTCCTCTCTCCATTTCTCTCTGTCCTATCCAACAACAACGACATCAATAACAACAACAATAATAACTACAACAATAAAACAACAATGGCAACAAAAGGGAATGAATAAATATTTTAAAAAAGAAAATGTAAACAATGTATCAATGGCCACCCTGTAAGCCATTATTTCCCTTAATATAATGATTTGGAAAAAATAATCTATTCACTATATACTTTAGAATTTTTATAATATTTTTTAAAATACCTAAGAAAAGTGTCTCAGGCATAGAACACGGCATATCTAAATGCTTAAAAGTAGAGAGTAGGACATTGTTCTCTTTCTGTCTTGTTTCAGGTATAAATAAATCACATTTCAAGAAACCAAAATCTACTTTACAAAGGAGATATATGACTTATTATATAGACATATATTATTATTAGATAATAATATAGTATAAGATAAATTTCTTTTTGCCACTAGGTTTACCACACAAAAAGAAAGCATTTATTCTATGCATGTACTATGAATGTACATGTTTATTTTGTGGTTTACTCTTGCAAATTCACTAATTCCAAGTAGTTGCTAATATTTTCTTTATGGAGCCTAAATATTCTGTATAGTTGTCAATACATTTTTACTTAAAATGTGAGAACTTAGTGTACTGATTATATTTTCTGTTTACATGCCTGGCCGAGGTGCTGTTAAATATCATCAAATTAGTTCTCTAGCATATAGTAAATTGCATGAGAACAGGCAGCTTAAAATATCAACAGAGCTTCAAGGAAAAACCATGTGTCTTTGGCTATGTTTCTCAAACAGATATTTAAAGTGGGGGGGGGATTTATCATTAGTCCTAGAAATTTTTCTTTTTTTGTTTTGTTTAATTATCTTTATTTATTTGTTGGATAGAGACAGCCAGAAATCGAGATAGAAAGGGAGAGAGACACCTGCAGCCCTGCTTCACCTCTCATAAAGTTTTCCCCCTGCAGGTGGGAACTGGGGGCTCTAGCCTGGGTCCTTGCACACTGTAACAAGTGCGCTCTACCAGATGTGCCACCTCCTAGCCCTGTTCTAGAAATATTTAACTATAATCATGGATTGTAGGTTTGTAGAATCGTAGCATAGGAATAGTAAGTGTGTATCAATAAGGAGTTACAGAGTGAGGATGCTTGTCTTCTCTTATAAAAATGATTTAAAGAGAGGCATACAGAAAGAGAGAGAGCTGTTTGAGATAGAATTCAGAATTCCATGAATGAGAATTATGATCAACTAGCTCCTAATTGCTGAAGATTTATTTAATCTTTTTTTCATATGATCATTACAATATTTCTAAATTGTTTTTCCTTCTAGCTTTAATGTCAAAGATAGAATAAACTGGAACAAAGCTTTAGTTGGGTCTGAAGCAGGTGCTGGCAGAAAACATTTTTTACAAACAGTATACTTGTTTGATGTTCAAAGTAAAAGGCGATCAATAATACCTTTTCCAAGAACTCCACCGAAGCAAGTGTCAATCATACTTGCTCATCAAAAAGAGAAAGACACAAAAAAATGCAATTGGTCATACTCTCCCCAGTAAAAATGATCATTTATCTAGATACCACTTCCATCAGCTTTTAATAAGAAAATAAGAATATGGGTGATTTGAACATCATTTTCCACACCATTGAAGAAGTACAGCTTGTTAAAATTTCTTATGACTGTAAAACCTGTATGACAATAAACATACATTCTGCACCCTAAGTGACTAGTTACTGAAATAAATATGATACAGAAGATTTATATTAGAAATGAAAAATTATGGTCCAGGCAATGGCACACCTGATTAAGCGAACATGGTAGAAAGAGCAAGGACCTGCTCAAGGATCCAGGTTCAAGTCATTGTTCCCCACCTGTAGAGAGTCAGCTCAGGAGCACTAAAGCATGTCTGCAGGTGTCTCTCTTTCTCATTACTATCTATCTCGCCCTTTACTTGTCAATTTCTCTCAGTCATATCCAATGAAATGAAAAAAAAAAAAAGGCCAAATCCACTGTTCCTAGATGCCTTTTTTTTTTTCTTATTTTTGTTGCCCTTGTTGTTGGTGGTGTTGTTGCCGAATAGAACAGAAAGAGAGACATAGAGGAGGGGAAGACAGAGAGGGGGAGAGAAAGACACCTGCAGACCTGTTTCACTTCTTGTGAAGAGATACCATCTTCCCGCCCCTTGCAGGTGGGAAGCCATCTCCCAGATTTTAGGCAAGCTCTTGTGCTTTGCACCGTGTGCACTTAATGCACTGTGCTACCTCCCAGCCTCCAGTAAAAGACAATTTTATCAAATCTCAGAGATACAGGAGACATTCATATAATATGCACTAGAATTCTACCACCAAAATAACACTTTCTTTGCAAGCTTCACCCTGATCATAGCTTTTATCTAACAATGTCCTCCAACTAAATGGATGATTTTTTTTTTTTGGCAGACCCCGTAGTTCCATACTTTAGTACAGTTCTCATGTGCCTCTCTTCTGATTTTTTAAGAATTACGTTTCATCTGACATGTAGAAATTAAATTTCTAACACTGATTGGTTTCTGAGCGCTTTTGAGAATTCTTGTATATTCAATCAGATAAGAGTAATCATTTTGGTTCCAGGATCAGATTGCCATCTTCACTTCATAGGAGGAGCCAGAGCGTGAACTTTACATTTCTTAATTGCTTTTAGAATTCTATAGTTTTACGGAACTGATGTCTTGTGTTTGCATGGTTTTGTTCCACCTGGGCCAACTTTTTCACTCAGATTGAGACAAAGAAATAGAGGGAGAGAGACCACAGCATTTCTCTTGATGCCTGGTACTCCTGTGTGCTGCCAGAATTTTAGCCAGGACCACACACATGACAAAGCACTCTATTTTTTTCCCTAGGTAGACAACTAATTTTCTTTTAAAATTTTTATTTGTGATTTAATATTGATATACAAAATTACATGTCAACAGGGGTATAATTCCACACTGCTCCCACCACCAGAGTTCTGAATTCTCCATGGCAAGCCCCAGCAGTTCTCCTAAGGTTGGAAACATGGGTTAGCTATCATGTCTACAACTACCTATCTATATTTGTATATAGCTGACATCCCAATGTTCCTCCTTTTTTCTTCCTCTCTCTCTGGGACCTAATGGAGCTGGGGTTCAGGGCACTCTAATCCTCTTCCTCCTATCACCCCCCATTGGGATTATGGGTCAAAAATGGGGGGAGGGGTACACAGATGGTAGGAGTTCTCACTTCTGTAATTGCTTCTCCATTGGACATGGGTATTGACAAGTCAATCCAAACCCCCAGCCTAATGTGACAAAACGCTCTATCCTCTTATTTAAATTTTTAAAAATATAGTCAATGTAAAAACAACTGCAATGTAAACCCATTAACTCTCTCCCTCACGCAATAAAGTAAAAAAAAAATAAATTCAATATTTTCAATTAATTGAAAAATACTTTCAAAGGTCAAAGAGATAACTTATCAGAAACAATGTGTACTTTGCCATATGTGCAGCCCGGCTTTGAGCCCCTACCCCAGAGTAGAGTTCCATGACACTGAGGGAATCTCTGGTATGGTATCTCTATGGGTTTATTTCTGTTTCTGACTTGTCTCAACACTCAAAATGATGCCTTCAAGTTCTTTCCAATATATGACAAAGTAGATGACTTTGAGAAACATGTCTTACAAACATCTATCATGAGATGAGAGGCTTTACCTATATGTCAATAGCTGTATTAAAAACCATTAATCTCTCAATAAAGTGGGAAAATTACAAAAAGAAAAGAAAGTGAGATCTGTGCACATTTTATTTAGACTCAGCAACATAGTCTTTATATTATGGCTTCTTCATTCTCAGAAGTTGCAGCTATGCTGACATTATCCTTGATAATTCCATATTTCACCACAGAACTACAAAGTCATTATCACAAATAGAAATTTGCAGTGATTCCATAACATCATGCAGGGCCTTTAAACAAATGTCTATCCCCAAGTTAAATCAATTAGGGTACATAAAGAAAATCAGTCAATTAAAACACATGAAATTATAAATATTATGGTATTTCATACAGAGAAGATAGGACACATGTTCTTTGTTTTTCAAAGTTAATTATAGATATTTATTAATATTTATGAGATAGAGAATTCAGAGCACCACTCAGCTTTGGCACACTGAAGTGGCGTGGCTTGAACCTGAGTCTAAAATGGTGCTAGGTGTGCAAGTTCTGCACTTTAATCCTCTCCATCTACCCAATACAAGTCTTAGGTAGCAGTAATAGGAAACCGGCAGGTGGAGCAGTGGGTTAAGCACACACGGTGTGCTTACACACCGGTGTGCTTACCACCTTGTGCTTACACGGTGGTAAGCACAAGGACCAGCATAAGGATCCCAGTTCAAATCACTGGCTCCCGGGCTGCTGGAGAGTCACTTCACAAGTGGTGAAGCATGTCTGCAGGTCTATCTTTCTCTCCATTCTGTCTTCCCTTCCTCTCTGGATTTCTCTCTGTCTTATCCAACAACAACAGTAACAACAACAATAATAATAACAATAACAATGACAAGAAACAACAAGGACAACAAAAGAGAAATAAAATTAAAATAAAGTTTAAAAATTTTTTAAAAGAAGTAATAATAGATTATTTTAAAGTAAATATTTTATAATTTCTGTAAAAAATAATGCTTTTCAAAACATATCTTGATTCTAGTTTCTGAGGTCTTTCAAACTTTTTTTTAATCACTTTATTGGGGTAGTGGGAAAGTTAATGGTTTTCAGTGCAATCAATGACCTGTGGGTACAATTTTTCATCTCTCAATGAAAGTTGTTTGCAGAATGCTGTCACCCACAATGTAGATCCTTTTACATCATGCACCAGGACAATGAGGTTTTGTTCAGTTCCTCCCTGCTCCTATGTCTCCAGATTCCTTCTTCTCTTCCTTCTCCTCTTCCTCCTCCTCTTCCTTCTTTTTACACAATACACAATGCCAAGTCCAGGTTATCCTTTGTGTTATCCCTCCCTATCTGTGTTTACTAAATCTTGCCTTTAAGTGAGGTCACTCAGTATTGGTCATTTTCTTATTGTTTTATCTCACTTAACATGGTATCTTTAATTTCCATCCAAGATTATAAAAAGAAGATGGCTTTGTTATTATTTTTAATAGCTGAGTAGTATCCCATTGTGTATATACCACCTTTTTTTTTCACTAATCCATCTATCACTGGACATATGGTCTATTATAGATTGTGCTTCTATGAATATAGGTGAATACAGATCTCTTCTGATAGGTGTTTCTATTTCCATTGTATAAATCGCCAAGACATTGCTGGATCAAAGAGTAAGTCCCTTTCTAGTGTTCTAAAAATTTCCAAGCTGCTTTACATAGGGCTGTGCCAATTTACATACCCACTAACAATTCAGAAATGTCCCTTTGTATCCATATGCTCTCCAGCACTTGTTGTTATTATCCTTTCTGGTGTAAAGCATTCTCATGGGTGTAAAGTGATATCTCAGTGTTGTTTACTTGCATTCTTCTCATAATCAGTGACTTTGAGCATTTTCTCATGTGTCTGTTAACCCCCTGAATCTGTTTCTTAGTAAAGTTTCTGTCCAAGTCTCCCCTACTTTTAATGAAATTGTTTGATCTTTCATGATGTTTATTGAGTTCTACATGTGTTTTGGTAATTAGTCCATTATCTGAAGTATGTTGTGTAAAGATCTCCCACTCTTTAGTGTGTCTTTCTCTTTGAGTGATGGTACCCTTTGCTATGCAGAAGCTTTTCAGTTTGATACAATCCTATTATTTTATGGTTTTGTCTGTTTTTTATTTGGTTTGGTTTTCTTTGATGTTGGTCTTGAGTCTTTGAGGACACTTTTGAAGCACATATTGTGAAGTGTTCTGCCATTATTTCCCTCTATGTATTTGATATTTTCTGGCTTAATGTCCATGTTTTTTCTTCCACTGTTGTCAATATGTTTTTTTTTACATGGGAAAAGAGAGTTTAGAGATTTAATTAAATAAATGTCCAGAGACTGGAAGAATTTTTTAAGTTATCTGGATCTGCCCACTATAAAAATAGGAGTTTTAAAAAACAGAAAACTTTTTAATACCTGTGGTTACAAGGAGATAGGATAATGGGAATAGAAGGAGATAGGAGGATGGGAATAGGAATTAAATATGAAAAAGATTCAACTTGTCAGTGGCTTTGAAGGTGGAATGAGTGAATTATGATCAAGTAATGAGCATATACTCTAGAAACTGAAAAAATTCAAGACAAATAATACTTTCCCTAGAGACTGGAGGAAAAAAACGAAGCCTTGCTTATGTGTAGATTTTTACCAGATCTCCACATTCAGAAATGGAAGATAATGTTTTGGTGTTATAAGATACTGCAACTGAAGTTACTTGTCATGAAAATCCACAGGATCTAAATCATATTCCTACATAAGAATTGAATCACCAAGACTCAACCACAGATGCAAAAACTGTTGTGAGTAAAATGTTGAATAGTTGGATATTTACATGATGCAACTATATTGCTCCAGACACTACTCTGTAATTATAGTAAAGGAATATAATATGTCTTTGTATGGCAAGAGAATGTCATTTCTTTGTCTCAATAAAATCCTCAAAATTAGCTTCTTTAATAGGGGATGTTGAACAACGTGTATCCCCTGGCATAACACTTTATGGAATTTACACAACCAACATGATGTATTCTTACCAATAGTTCCATCTATATCTTTAAAAAAGCAGATCTAACTTCATGCTATATTGTGGGACAATTGTAATTCTTAATTAAAACATAATGCAAAGAAAAATCAGACATAATTCTGAATCTTTATTGAGTCTTGAATAACAAAAAGGGGAAAAGCAGAGACATGAAGGAAGCACAAAGAAGCATGTACAGCTACGAACTGTTTTAGAGAAAAATTAATTATTAAGAGAAAAGCCATATTCACAATTCTTAGTAGACTTTCTCTTTTTCCAATCTTGAATAAATATACTAGCTATTTACTATGCAAGAGCATTGATTTGGAGGCAAGTGAGCCAAATTCTAGTCCTGATTATGTTAATTAATAATTTAGGGAAAGGTATTTAATCTGTCCATTTCTATAACTCAGATGAGATTATCTCTACTGAATCTTGAATTGTACATTTCCATATAATTCCTTTTGAAATATATATATATATATTTGGAGGGAGAAGATTCTGTTGAACTTCAGATAACAAATACACCCAATATTTACATTTTATATTGCAGTGTAACAAAAATAGCACAAATGTAATGGTTCAAATTGACACAAATGTATGACCTTAGCAGTTCTTCTACTTTTCTAAAGAACTTACATAGTTCAGGCCTAATCAAATAATTTGACTATTGTAAGGTCAACTAAATTGGAACATTAATCATGTCTGCAACACCCCTTTGACCTACAACTATAGTCTAATTATAATAGTTAACATCAGTATTTTGTGGAGAATATACAGGAATGCTCACCAGGCAATGGGTAATATTGAAATCTGTTGCTCACAATTTTAGGATGATAGAATTATCCCACTACAGGACTATCTCAAATACAATAAATAAAACTTACTTTATTTGTTTGCTATAGGTTTATAAAAAACATTATAAAATATACATAATTTTTTGTGGTTGTCATTAAAGTATTATCAAGTCTATTTGTTATTCTAAAGTGGAAGGAAACATTAACTAAATGACTCAAAAGGCTTATAATATAGGAGTATCAAAAGTTAAATTTAAAATTATGTTTAAATATGGATTAATATATGTTATAAAGTAATTTATGTGGGAACCTTGCAGAAATATATTTTATCATGTTAAATGCAATTAGAATTTCCTATTAGGTGCAAAGAGTTCAGATGAAATGAAGAAATATTCACATCTTCAAAGATTTTTAAAAGTGTTTAAAAGTTTCATGAATACGAAAATTCAGTAGAAGCAAACACATGCCATGTCATTAAAAAATAAAGTAAAAGATTACAAGGACTCATAATTTAAATACTTACCTTCACAGGCTCTATTTTGTCCCATAAAAGGAAGTTTAAGGACTTCCGGAGACAGGGCTACAGAGCAGCAGCAGCTATGTTTCTCACTTCTCCTCTCCTCTCAAGGGTCAACCAGGAATGCCAAGGAGACCACCTGGGACCACAACAAGACAGAACTAGAATGAGTGCAGGAACCCACCAAATCACTGGTGAGTGCAAACATGTGTGGCTCATGGACAGAAAGGAGCCTAGGGAGAGATGAAGTGGCTAGTAACAGTCCAGCAGTTTACCAGTTGAGACACCACCTCCAGTCTGTTTCATGAACAAAAAGATGGCTGAAGGGAGGAGAGGACTCTCCTAAGACTCACCAAATGCAACTCTGAGTCTCCATAGCAACTGCCTCAAAATCTGGAGTGGGTGGGGGGTTGGGGGAACATGTGCTGACACCAGGGGACAGAGAACTAACCAGGAAACTCAGGAGAAGATCTATAACTCCTTGGCCTATCAGTGGGGCTGTTGCATAACCACTGGATTATCTCTGCCCCACCCTGTTTTATCTCTTGGTCAGGAGTCAGTGATTAAGCTAAGAAGCCTACATAAAGTTTAAAAGCTCTCACTCCCATAGCCTACATGAAGAAAAACAACAAAAGAGGCTTTTAGGCCTCTATGCTCCAACTCAGGGATTAAAATAATGTTGAAACAATTCTCAATTTCCACAACTATGAACCCTTTAATTAGCTTCCTTAGACATAAGTCAATCCAGGCAAGAGTAACCAGTAATTTGAAAAGTACTGAGAGAGGGACCTCATAACATACTATACAAAATGGTTAAATCAACAAGAAGAAATATTGGAGAAATGAACCAGAACAGAGTCCAGCTAAAAGCCCCCCAAAGGTTGAAGCACAGAATCATGAGGTCAAGATCCAAATACTAGTTAAGGAAATAATCACAAGAGTGAGTAAAGAGTTTGAAAGAATTGTCATCAGAAATGTGGAAATAACAAATGAGACTCTGGAAGAAAACACTATTTATCTCAAGGTTTTTAGAGAGCTGAAATTTGAAATAGCTCAGCTAAGAACACGACTAGTTGAACAAGCTAAAACAGTATCAGAACAGGATAATAAAATAGATGAACTCCAGAAAACAGGAGAGAATAGAATGAATGAGGCTGACTACAGAATTAGAGAGATTGTGGATGAATTAGAGACAACTAAGAATGAAGTAGCAGAGGGGAGTCAGGAGATAGTGCAGAGGGTTAGGCTTACATGGAGCAAAGTGCAAGAACCAGTGTAAGGATCTTGGTTCGAGTCCCCTGGCTCCTCACATGCAGGGGAGTCGCTTCACAGGCAGTGAAGCAGGTCTGCGGGTATCTATCTTTCTCTCCCCTTCTCTGTCTCCCCCTCCTCTCTCCATTTCTCTCTGTCCTATCCAGCAACAACATCAATAATAACTACAACAATAAAAAGGTAATAAATAAATAAATTTTTTAAAAATTAAAAAAACCAAATAAGTAAGAGATCTCAAAAAGAGACTTAAGAGATACTAAAAAAAACAGAGACCTGTGGGATGACTTCAAAAGAAATAATATACACATTATTGGCTTACTAGAGAAAGAAAGAGAGGGAGGAGAAGAAAGCATTCTTCAAGATATAGTAGCTGAGAACTTCTCTAGTCTAGACAACATCAAAGACATAAAGATTCAAGAAGCCCAGAGGGTCCCAAACAGAATTAACACAGAATAAAAGACACCAAACCACATCATATTTAGAATGGAAAGGAATAAGGATAAGGAAAGAATGCTGTAGACTGCAAGAGAAAAACCAACAGTCACCTACAGAGAAAGATTAGCAGCAGACTTCTCCACACAAATACTACAGGCCAGAAGAGAATGGCAGGATATCTTTCAAGTGCTCAATGAGAAAGGCTTTCAACCAAGACTACTATATCTTGTTAGGGTGTTATTCAGACAAGATGGAGGCATAAAAACCTTCTCAGACAAGCAACAGCTAAAAGAATCAACCATCACCTAGCCTACCCTGAAAGAAGTTCTGAGTTCTCCTATAAACAGTCAGACCACCATAAATAGGCCATATATCAGAACACTCTAAAATTTACAATATCTTAAAATATCTTCAATCTTTAATATCAATAAACATCAATGGACTGAATTCACCTATTAAAAGGTACTGAGTAGGAAGATGGATCAGAAAACACCACCCAACAATATGGGGTCTACAGGAAACAACCTAACTCAACAACACAAACACAGACTCAAAGTGAAAGAATGGAAAACTATCATACAAGCCAATGGCCCACAAAAAAGGGGCAGGAACAGCTATTCTCATATCTGACATGATAGACTTTAAATAAAATTTAAAAAGATAGGTATGGGCACTATTTAATGCTCAGAGGATCAATCTATCAAGAGGATTTAATTATTAATTATGTACTCAATAAGAAGTCATCTGCATACATCAAACATCTACTGAAAGAGCTACAGCAATATATAAAAAGTAACACAATACGAATAGGGGACATCAACACCCCACTCTCTCAACTTAACAGATCATCCAGGCAGAAAATCAATAAAGATATGAGGGAGCTAAATGAGGAGATAGATAAACTAGAACTATTAGACATTTTCATTGTCATTCAACCCAAGAAATTGAAATACACATTTTACTGAAGTCCACATGGTTCATTCTCAAGGATAGACCATATGTTAGGCCACAAAGACAGCATCAGCAAATTAAGAGCATTGAAGTCAGCCCAGGCATCTTCTCAGAGCACAGTGGAATTAAACTAACACTTAATAACCAACAAACGATTAGTAATATTCCAAAACTGTGGAAACTCAACAGCATACTCCTTAAGAACTACTGGGTAAAAGAGGAAATAAAGGAAGAAATCAAAATGTTTCTAGAGTTCAATGAAAATGAAGACACAAGCTATCAAAATATTTGGGACACAACTAAGGCAGTACTGAGAGGGAAGTTCATAGCCATACAAGCACACATTAGGAAAAAAGAAAAAGCACAAATAAACAGCCTGATTGCACATCTTAAAGACCTAGAAGAAGAAGAACAAAGGAACGCTAAAGCAACCTGAAGGACAGAAATCACTAAAGTTTGGGCATAATTAAATAACACTTAAAATAAGAAAACCATACAAAAGATCAATGAAAGTAAATGCTGGTTCTTCAAAAGAATGAACAAAATCGACAGACCTTTAGCCAGACTCACAAAACAAAAAAGGGAGAAGACCGAAATAAGTTGCATCATCAATGAAAGTGGAGATATCACAACAGACACCACAGAAATTCAGCATATCAAGCGAAAATTCCATGAACAACTATATGCCACCAAGCTAGAGAACCTGGAAGAATTGGACAATTTTCCAGATACCTACCAACTTCCAAAACATGAACAGGCCCATCACAGCTAATGAAATTTAAACAGTTATCAAATCCTTCCCAAGAATAAAAGTTCTGGACCAGATAGTTTTATAAATGAATTCTACAAAACCTTCAAAGAGGAACTAATACCTCTACTTTTAAAAGTCTTCCAGAAGATTGTAGACACTGGAATACTCCCAGCTTCTATGAAACCAACATCACTTTGATACCAAAAACAGACAGGGACACAACCAAAAAAGAAAACTACAGAGCAATACCTCTGATGAACATAGATGGTAAAATATTGAACAAAATTCTAGCCAACCAGATACAGCAGTACAATAAAAAGATTGTACATCATGACCAAGTAGGGTTTATCCCAGGGATGCAAGGTTGGTTTAATATAATTAAATCAATCAACATGATCCATCACATCAATAAAAGTAAGACCAAAAACCACATGGTCTAGAGTCGGGCAGTAGCAAAGCTAGTAACTGCACATGGTGTGAAGCGCATGAATTGGCCTAAGGATCCCGGTTTGATCACCTGGCTCCCCACCTTCAGGGGATTCACTTCACAGGCAGTGAAGCAGGTCTGCAGATGTCTATATTTTTCTCTCCCTCTCTGTCTTCCACTCCTCATCATTTCTCTCTGCCCTATCTAACAATGATATCAGTAACAACAACAATAACTACAACAATAATAAAAAAACAAGGGCAACAAAAAGGAAAATAAATAAATATAAAAAAAAACAAAAACCACATGGTCATATCAATAGATGCAGAGAAAGCCTTTGACAAAATACAATATACATTTATGAACAAAACACTACAAAAAATGGGAATAGATGGAAAATTCCTGAAGATAATGGAGTCTATATATAGCAAACGTACAACCAACATCATACTCAATGGTGAAAAACTGGAAGCATTTCCACTCAGATCAGGTACTAGATAAGGATATCCACTATCAGCATTACTATTCAACATAGTCTTGGAAGTCCTTGCCATAGCAATAAGGCAGGAGCAAGGAATTAAAGGGATATAGATTGGAAGAGAAGTCAAACTCCCCCTATATGCAGATGACATGATAGTATACATTGAAAATCCTAAGAAATCCAGCAAGAAACTTCTGGAAATCATTAGGCAATACAGTAAGGTGTCAGGCTACAAAATTAACATTCAAAAGTCAGTGGCTTTCCTCTATGCAAACACTAAGTTAGGAGAAATTGAAATCCAGAAATTAATAGCAACAAAAATAATAAAATATCTAGGAGTAAACCTAACCAAAGAAGTAAATACTTGTATACTGAAAATTATAATTCACTACTCAAGGAAATTGAAAAAGACACAAAGAAGTGGAATGATATTCCATGTTCACAGGTTGGAAGAATTAACATCATCAAAATGAATATACTACCCAGAGCCATATACAAATTTAATGCTATCCCCATCAAGATCCCAAACACATTTTTTAGGAGAATAGAACAAATACTACAAATGTTTATATGGAACTAGAAAAGACCTAGAATTGCCAAAACAATGTTGAGAAGAAGAACAGAACTGGTGGCATCACACTCCCAGATCTCAAATTGTACTTTAGAGCTATTGTCATCAAAACTGCTTGGTACTGTAACATGAATAGACACAGAGACCAGTGGAATAGAATTGAGAGCCCAGAATTAGGTCCCCACACCTATGCCCATCTACTCTTTGATAAAGGTACCCAGACTATTAAATGGGAAAAGCAGTATCTTCATCAAATGATGTTGGAAAAAATGGGTTGAAACATGCAAAAGAATGAAACTGAACCACTATATTTCACCAAATACAAAAGTAAATTCCAAGTGGATCAAAGACTGGGATATTAGACCAGAAACTATCAGATACTTAGAGGAAAATATTGGCAGAACTCTTTTCTACATAAATTTTAAAGACATCTTCAATAAATCAAATTCAGTTACAAAGAAGATTAAGGCAGGCATAATCTTATGGACTACATCAAATTAAAAAGCTTCTGCACAGCAAAAGAAGCCACTACCAAAACCAAGAGACCCCTCACAGAATGTAAGAAGATCTTTACATGCCATACATCAGACAAGAGGCTAATAACCAAAATATATAAAGAGCTTGCCAAACTCAACAACATGAAACCAAATAACCCCATCCAATAATGGGGAGAGGACATGGCCAGACTAGTCACCACAGAAGAGATCCAAAAGGCTGAGAAACACAAGAAAAAATGCTCCAGGTCTTTGATTGCCAGAGAAATGCAAATAAAGACAACAATGAGATACCACTTCACTCCTGTCAGAATGTTATACATCAGAAAAGTTAACAGCAGCAAATGCTGGAGAGGGTGTGGGGTCAAAGGAACCCTCCTGCACTGCTGGTAGGAATGTCAATTGGTCCAGCCTCTTTGGAGAACAGTCTGGAGAACTCTCATAAGGCTAGAAATGGACTTACCCTGTGATCCCGCAATTCCTCTCCTGGGAATATACCCTAACGAACCCAACACACCCATCCAAAACGATCTGTGTACACATATGTTCTTAGCAACAATTTGTAGTAGCCAAAACCTGGAAGCAACCCTGGTGTCCAACATCAGATGAGTGGCTGAACAAGTAGCAGTATATATACACAAGGAATACTATTCAGCTATAAAAAATGGTGACTTCACTGTTTTCAGCCGATCTTGCAGGGACCTTGAAAAATTCATGTTAAGTGAAATAAGTCAGAAACAGAAGGATAAATATGGGATGATCTCACTCTCAGGCAGAAGCTGAAGAACAAGATCAGAAGAGAAAACACAAGTAGAACCTGAACTGGAATTGGTGTATTGCACGAAAGTAAGAGACTCCAGCGTGGGGGCGGGGGGAGAATACAGGTCCAACAAGGATGACAGAGGACCTAGTGGAGATTTTATTATTAAATGGAAAACTGGGAAATTTTATGCATGTACAAACTTTTGTATTTTATTTTGAATGTGAAACAGTAATAAAAAATAAAGACTTACCTTCAAAATGTTTGGTGAATCTTTAAAATGCTGTTGGTGATCAGAATGTACTCAAATTCAATCTAAAAACATGGAGCGCAATGCTACTATGAAAAGAGATATCCAGATGTGAATGGATATATATGAAGCATAGTTATTTAACAAAAAATGGAAAACTGCTGTGCCAAGTGCAGTTTTGAAGAACTATAGTTGAAGAACAGTTGTAAAGGAAAGACAGTTTCAGTCAAAAATTTTAAGGCAGGCTGTTATTAATGAAAAAGTTTGGTGTTCAAGGAAGGGGAATACCATGACTTTGCAAAAGCCTCACATGCTTGCAGCTCTAAAGAGACAATTTCAACACCCTGCTTCACCATAAACCGGAGCCAAGTAATGCTTTGTATACAATACAATAAAATAAATAAAATAAAAAGTTTGGTGTCATATAGGTGTGTATCTCACCATTTTATTTAAATTAAAATATCATATTTATTTATTATTTGACTGATTTTTACCACCAGGATTATTGCTAGAGTTCAGTCCCAGAATGAATCCACTGCTCCCAATGGTCTTTTTTTCTTTTTTTCTTTCTTTCTTTCTTTCTTTCTTTCTTTCTTTCTTTCTTTCTTTCTTTCTTTCTCTCTTCCTCCCTCCCTTCCTTTCTACTTTCCTTACTTCTTTCCTTCCTTTCTTCCTTCCTTCCTCCCTCCATTTCTTTCTAACATAAATTGAGAGGGTAGCAGAAGATAGAGAAAAAGAGAAGTCGCAGCAGTACTTCACTAGTAGCGAAGCTCAGCCCTACTCCACTCCCTGCAAGTGGTCTCCTAGGACTTGAACCATGTTCCTTCTGCATGATAATGTGTATGCCCAACTAGGTATTTCATTGCCGGCCCCCAAGAAGACAATATTTAAAATAAACGTATTCCCTCCCTTTCTCTTTCACAACCAGAAGTTCAAAACTCTGAGCCAACTTTTTCAGAGAGAGAGACAGAGACCAAGTCCCCAGAGTACCCACCCTGAGGCTGTAGTACTCCCAGGAGATGTACTTGCATCTCAGTCCTAAGTCACAGGCATGCTCAATTAAATGCTTTCCCAAGTGAGTTATCACAAGCCTCAGTTAAATAAATCTTAGAGGAGATACAATTTAAATTGTCTCTAGTTTCTAGATCCCACTTTTGATGCTAAGTGAAAATTAATGATATTGCCAAGTACAATGACAACATTTAAACTTTAAAGTTGGATACACTTTGAGATACGTCAAATGATACAAAGAAAACAGAGGTTTGTTGTTGGTTGTGATCATTGATGCTAGGGGCTTCACTACTCTGCTCTTTTTTCTTTTCTTTTTTTTTCTTTAGGTAGAAAGAGAGAGATGTGAGGCTAGGAGAATAGTACAATGGCTACGCTAAAGAATCTCATGCACAAGGCTCTCAGGTCCTAGGTTCAATCCCCAGTGCCACTATAAGCCAAAGCTGAGCAGCGATCTCATCTTTCTCTGTCTGTAAGTCTCACTCTCATTAAAATAAAATCTAAAGAGATAAATGTGGCTGGGGCATGGTGCGGTAGATAAATCACTGGACTCTCAAGCATGAGGTCCTAGCATTGCAGGTACCAGAGTGATGTTTTGGTTCTCATTCTTTCATTTGCTCCCTTACTCTCTCTGTCTTATAATAAACTAAAAAAAAAAAAAAACACTAAATTAAAAAAATATATATTTACTTATTATTAGATGGAGACAGAAAGAAATTGAGAAAGAAGTGGGGGGAGCTACAGAGGGAAAGCGAAAGAGAAATTCCTGCAGCCTTGTTTCACCACTTGTGAAGCTTTCCCACTGCAGGTGGTGACCAGTGTCTTGAACCTGGGTCCTTGCACACTGTAATAGGTGCACTTAACCAACTGTGTGACCTTCTTGCCCTCAAACTATTTAAAAATCTAACAAAATTGAAAACAGATAAAAGAAAAAGAAGGAAATAAAATAGAAAGAAAGAAAAAAAGGAAAGATAAGATGGATAGAAAGAAAAAATGGGGGAGGGGGGAGTTATGCAGGTTAATGCAGGTTAAGCGCATGTGGTGCAAAGCACAAGGACCAGTCTAAGGATCCCAGTTTGAACCCCCAGCTCCCCACCTGCAAGTGAGTCGCTTCACAGGCAGTGAAGCAGGTCTGCAGGTGTCTGTCTTTCTCTCCCTTTCTCTGTCTTCCCCTCCTCTCTCCATTTCTCTCTGTCCTATCTTAAAAAAAAAAAAAGAAAGGAAGGAAGAAAGAAAGAAAAAAAATAAAGAGAAAAAAAGAAAGAAAGAAAGAAAGAAAGAAGGAAGGAAAGAAAGAAAAAGAAAAAAGGGAAGGATTAAAAGAAAAAGACACCACCTTACCCAAAATGTCTTCCAATACCATGGGAATTAGGAGCAAATCTTTGTTTTGTGCATGGCAGGGAAACAAAAACACTATCCAGGTGAACAGACTTGCTAGCCTGAGAGTAGAGTTTAGGAACAAAGACAAAGAAGTTTTGAAAATACAAACTGTACCTTTGACTATATGTGGTGGAAATGGACCTAAGATGGGGTGTTCTTCAGATAGCTATCACAGGGAGATGAAAAATTGCACCTATGTTTCAACAACTGTTTTGTAAACAATTGAGACCCCCTATAAAATGATAAAAATAATAAAAGACATAAAACAGTGTACCCCTACCCAAATAATTTTACTTCAAAATAAAATGTTTTAATTTACAAAAAAGCTATATACATCAGTAGGTAATCCAAACAAGTTAAAAATAAGAAACCAACATTTGTGTGAGAATAAACAATGTGTTTTATTATGTTGAATAATATTTTTTACTTTCAAGCTCTGGTGTAAGGTGTGATATGAACTACACCCAATAAGAGTTCACTCTTATAAGGCAATAATTAAAAAAAAAACAAAAACAAAAAAACCTTGAATCACCGTAAAGTAAGTCAAAATCAGCTGACCTCAACAAGTCATATTCAGAGTCAGGGCACAACTCATAAGACCATCCACTGTATCTTTCCTATGTAAGGAAAACAGTGTTATTCAACATCAGCTGGGATACTGACAGTTGAGTCACGTATCTTTTTAAAATTTATTTGTAGAATAAAAAAAATATTGACAAGACCATAGGATAAGAGGGGTACAGTTCCATCGTATGGACCCAGGATCATTATGGGGTGCAAAAGGTGGGAAGTCTGACTCCTTTAATTGCTTCTTTGCTGAACATGGGCATTGACAGGTCAATCCATACCCCCAGCCAGTTCCTCTTTTTCCCTAGTGGGATAAGACTGGAGAGATGGGGTTTCAGGACACACTGGTAAGGTCATCTGCCCGGGGAAGTCAGATTAGCATCTGGAACTTGGTGTCTGAAAAAGTATTAAGGTATAAAGAAGAACAAATTGTTTAATAACCAGGAACCTAAGGGCAAGAATATAACAAGTGAGATTTGGGGTCTCCATTTTGGAAAAAGTTAGCAAACTCCTTTATCTTTGGAAAGCCCTGTTTTGCTAACCTTTATATACCCTCTATATGCTAGAGATTAATCAATTTCTGTTTTATTTCTGCTTCTATTAAACTGGCAAGTGAATGTTTTTACTTATCTTTCCTTTATTTATAAATTATTGTTCTTTCCAATCTTAAATATCCTCAATTTCATTAGCAATTATACATATTTCTTGCAGGCAAATAACAAAGTTAGCTTAAAAAGCTGTTGTACTGGTGCCAATAATTTTGGTAAGTAATTATAATTGAAAATGTTCCATTCTATAAATGTGTAAAAAAATTTTTACAATGTCCAATAAATTAATATGAAGACAGGGTAAATGTTGGCGCACATGTTTGGATACCTGCTTTTCAACTGAAATTGACTCTGTTGTTCAATTGGTTTTAAGACATTAAATTGTTCCACCTTTTCTAATATGGAATTGATGTTGTGTTTAATAAGTGGCTTGTGTCTGAGGCTGGGTGGTGATGCACCTGATTGAGTGTATATGTTACAAGGTGCAAGGACCCAGATTCAACCCTGCTGATCCCACCTGCAAGGGTAAAGCTTCAGAAGTGGTAAAGCAGTACTGCAGCTCTCTCTCTCTCTCTCTCTCTCTCTCTCTCTCTCTCTCTCTCTCTTTCTGTCTCCTCCCTTCTCCCTTGCCTCTCCATTCTCTGTTTCTATAAAACACATAAAAATTAATAAAATATTAAAATAACTAACTAAATAAATAAATGTCTTGCAGAAACCTTGAGGAAATATCCATATTGTACTTCACTGATCTACTAGAATAGTAATACTCCATAAGAAAAATGAAATTATTTTATAAACATTGTCATTATTTTAGCATCCAGTGTTCTTTGACTCATTGATTCCTGGGTCAAATGTTATTTTAGTATCCCTCCCTAAACAGCTATCACAAACCTTACTCACTTTTATTCTAACATTAGTATAATCACTTTTATCACAGATAAATATTTTTATCACAGATTTAGATGTGCATCTTGACAATAAAATTGCAAAATACTGAAAAAACCCTTGAGGTTCTGGCTAGCTCACTGATTAGTATGTAAATGAACTATCTCCTGCTAAATTCATCTAGTGGTTCATTTAGAAACTAGGACTGTGCAAGACTGGAGTTTTCTTATGTATAAACATGTGCTGTAAAAATTCCAGGGAGGTAGAGCACTCACTGTGGTTGTCAATGGACTGTCCTGTTAGCAGCCTCTGTGGAAATCACAGAACTCCCAAGCATATTGAGTCATGAAGGTCACCTTGAATAAATCTGTCTACATTCATGAGTTGCTACTGCTAACTGCCACTAAGTCACATCCAGTGTGCACCCACGGTGATGAAACGACAGATCTCACTGGATGCAATTCCAGCTAACACATTCACATTTCCTCTTATTTATTTCTAAGGCAGTAGTATGTCTTTTCAGAAACATTTGCAAATCAGAAATGATGTTTGTTAATATTCCCACAATATGAAAGAAGTGTCTGTTAACCAGTTGTGTACATATCAAAATAAAAATGCTGGTTCTGTCGCTTATAGGGATGTGACATCATGTGTGTGCATGCAAGTCTATATGTATGTCTGTATGAAATTTTGCTGTCACTGGAAATTCACTGCCTCGGGTCACAATAGAACCAGAGCTTCCATCAGAGCAATGGGGGCTAGGATTGAAGCTGAGTACTTGTGATAAATCAAACCCATTAGCCAAATGATCTAGCCAGCCATAACATAGTACATTTATAGTTTCTTGAATTGCCAACAACTTAAAGTAGAATGGAGAGTTTTAGGGGCTGGATGGTGGTACACATGGTTGAGCGCACATGTTACAATGCTCAAGGACCTGGGTTTGAGCCCCCAGTCCCCACCTGCATGGGGAAAGCTTTAGGAGTGGTGAAGCAGTGCTGCAACTGTCTCTCTGTCTCTCTT
This sequence comes from Erinaceus europaeus, assembly GCF_950295315.1. Classification (NCBI taxonomy): domain Eukaryota; kingdom Metazoa; phylum Chordata; class Mammalia; order Eulipotyphla; family Erinaceidae; genus Erinaceus; species Erinaceus europaeus. The sequence goes on along the minus strand of NC_080162.1, from coordinate 129,368,878 downwards.
TCTCTGTATCTCCTCTTACCCTGTTTATTTCTGGCTGTTTCTATCTAATAAAAAAGATAATAATAAAAAAATAATAAAAGAGAGTTGTAGTTCTTCTAACTAATAAAATGATGATAAACCCTAAATCAAGATAATAGGTTACCTTATAATATGTTACATAGTTTAAAGATTCCATAGACTAAATTTTTTAAATTATTGACTTTCAAAATACTATAATGAATATAGGAAGGTTTTTTAATTTTATACATAATGAAACAATAAGAAAGACTAAGATACTTGTTTAAGTCATAGTATCAAGACTTCAGAGTAAACTCTGATCCAAAAACAGTGCAAATTTTTTATTTTGCTTTTCTTATTTTAAAGACTACAAAGTTTTTAACTAACTGCAAATATTTTAAAGAAAATAGTCTCTCCATTATTATATATTTAATTTACTTAAATGTATAAAATTTTTGAAATTATATGTCCATATATATTTCATCTGTGACTATCAGATTTTTTCTGTTATTGAAAACTCAGTTGTAATATAATACTTAAATCTCGATTGTCATGCCACAAATATCAGGTAAGTAGTTCAAACTGAATTTCCAAATAATCCAATTTAAAAGCTCACATTCAGGATATGAAGAAAGATGTAGTGTAGCTATTAAGAACAAAGACACCCCTCCCCAGTGAATTGGTTGGGACACAGACTTCTGGTGGTGGGAATGGTGTTTATGTACACTATTAACTTGTAGTCATATAAATCACTATTTAATTAATATGAGAGAGGGAAAAATTTATTGAATGCCTCAAACTATTTAATGCACACACCATAGGCTGGCTTTGAAATGCTGACTCTCATAAAAGCTTAGACCAGGAGAGCAGAAGCAACCAGTGGTATTACTTTATAATATATATATATTAATATATATATATATATTACATCAAAGTACAAATGATACAGCAAATCGTAACAATGGGATTTTCAAAGTCAACTCAATTGCCAAATAATTTGATTACATTGATTGCCTTCTTAAACCCTAAGATAGCAGTAACCTCCAGCCTCCTCTAAAAAGCCCAAATCCCCCCCCCCCCAGTCCTGAAACCTCTAGGGTAGGGCTCACTTTGCAGCATGCAACTTTCAATTCATACCAACTGATACTGCATCTGCTGATCCCAACCTATCTGGTGCAATGAGTACCACCTTGGCATGCTTCACTTCAGACTGTGTCCATAGTCATCAGGCATGGAATATCAACCCTTCAGCCTCATTACTCAGGTGAGACCTTCCCTTTATCATAGGATTCTCTAATTCCATTTGGGGAGTTCACTTCCTAACAAAGTCTCAAAAACTAGCTATAGATAAGGTCCCATGAGATAAGGTCTATGTTCACATGTATACATAAATTAGGCAAAATATATACCTGAAAGCAAAAGTGCACAATAGTCTGCAGTGACTGGCATACTTTATTGATGACTCTTTAGTCACTATCAGGCCACCCCATCAGCTGGGGCCCTAGTCGGGAAGTCCTGAGATTCCCACACAGACAGGAGGGGCCTAGACCTCTAGATCCTTCTCACCACTGTCACTGCTCATATCCATCAGAAACAACATAATGGACAAAGGGATCTTTGTGGGCCCGCATAAAACATTCCCTTCAGTGTGGATCAACAATGGTAGAGAATGTTCCATCCTCCAAAGAAAGGCTGGATAACATATTCTACTACATGAGGAAGATGGTCCTAAAATTGGGGCAGCTTGGAGCGTTCCTACTCATGACCACAGAATGCAAGCTCAGAACTACAGGGATGCAGAAGTTACATAGACTCCTAAATTGAATATGGGCCCCAGATAGAATCGACGGGATTTACTGTCAACAAAGTTTATACACCTTTCCAATATTTGGAAGCTACTCTCTTCCCTGATCCAGCTTTCTAGCCCTTTTTAAAGTCATGACATCATCTCCCCTGACAATAACTTGGATCCACCTGCATATCAAATGCCAGGCTCAGGGGAAAAAAACACACAAAAAACTAATATAGTCATAGGGCCTTTGGAATATAACTAAAACAGGCCTAGTAGCTATCTACAAAACAGAGACCCCCAACTCTTCATCTGCAATATTCCAGCCTTTAGGTTCATGGTTAGTCAACATTTTTTTTTTGGCTTTATATTAACAGTTTTTTCAGCCATCAGGTTCCAGATGCTAACATGATGTCAACCGGACTCTTCTGGGCAGACAGCCCTACCAATTTGTCCTGGAGCCCCATTTCCCCAGAACCCCACCCCACTAGGGAAAGAGAGAGACTGGGAGTATGGATCAACCTGCCAACATCTATGTTCAGTGGGAAGTAACTACAGAAGTCAAACCTTCCTCCTTCTGCACACCCCATAATGACCCTGGGTCCATACTTCCAGAGGATTAAAGAATAGGAAAGCTATCAGGGGAGGGGATGGGATACGGAGTTCTAGTGGTGGGAATTGTATGGAGTTGTACCCCTCTTATCCTATGGTTCTGTGAGTATTTCCTTTTTATAAATAAAAATTGAATAAAAAAAAGACTTAGGTTAAAAAGAATGTCAAGGAAAAACAAGGATTTCAAAGTTAAAGAGGAAATGGCAACAAGAAATTAAGTTACTAGATAATGGGCATCTGTGTAGAAGGATAAAGCAAGTCAAACTGAATTAGTTTAAAACTAACATTAATCTGTAGACTATAAGGACCTGGTATGATATAATAGTTAAAAAAAGAAAAGAGCTAATAACTGCAACAACTCTGTTGATACCTGTGTCATATTTATTGTTTACATAGCATTTTACATTATTAAAATCCGTCAGGCTTTAGCCTGGAGATAGCTCATCTGGTAGACTGTATGCCTTAAGGTATCTTGGCAGTCCATGAAAGCATACCATGTACAGCATCAAAGAAATATCATTAAGGGCACCAAGCAGTAGCACAGAGGGTAAAGTCCACATTGCACAAAGCACAAGGACCAGTGTAAGAATACTGGTTCTAGCCCCCGGATCCCCACCTGCAGGGTGGTCATTTCACAGCTGGTGAAGCAGGTCTGCAGGTCTGTCTTTCTCTCCTCCTCTCTGTCTTCTTCTCCTCTCTCTGTCCTATCCAACAGCAATAACAACAAGGGCAAAAAAAAAAAAAAAGGAAAAAAATGACTTCCAGGAGCAATGGATTCCTATCTGCAGTCACCAAGCCCCAGCAATAACCCTGGAGGCAAAAGAAGGGGGGGAGAGGGAGAGAGAGAGAGAGAGAGAGAGAGGAAGAAAGATAGAAAGAAAGAAGTCTCATTAAAATGTGGGTAGTGCTTTGGTGTGTCTCTTTTTTCCTTTCTGTTCAGTTTTTTTTATCTTTCTTCCCCTCTACCCCACCCCCCCCCAAATATATAAATAAGATAAAATAAAATGGAGCTGTGGAAACTGCTAGGCACATAGTACATGCTCAAAGCCCTTAGTTCACCTTCTGGAGACACACTAAGAAAACATTCTTCAAGATCCACTTTGATTGGATGCAAAAATAAGATTGCAATAAAAATAAAAGTAGATTATGCTTATAAATGAATTAATCAAAAGAACATGTTCTTTAAAATAATAATCACTTACTTTCTATTGAAAATGTTAATGTTGGAGAATATTGCCAACATCGAAGCAGGAGAAATTAAAAAATGAACAAGTACATTGAAATTTCTACTAGAAAGGAATTTTAGGTCTGAAAAGAATTCAGTATGTCAATTTTTGCTTTAGGGAATCTAGTAAATGTCATTGGGAATATAGTAAATATCATTTTATATAAAATTTAACAAGATATTTTAGACAACTGAGGAAAGCTTGTCAATAAATGAAGTATTCAATTGAAAAGAACAACATAAAGTACAAAATATCACACCATAGAAGCATATACAGAATTCCAAGCCACTAGTTACAAAGAAAAGAAGACAATAAAGACTTCCACAGAAGCCTTTTTTAAAAAAACATTTTTTAGATATTTATTTATTCTCTTTTGTTGCCCTTGTTGTTTTATTATTGTTGTCATTGTTGGATAGGACAGAAAGAAATGAAGAGAGGAGAGGGAAGACAGAGAGGGAGAGAGAAAGATAGACACCTGCAGACCTGCTTCACCGCTTGTGAAGTGACTCCCCTACAGGTGGAGAGCCTGGCCTCAAACGGGGATCTTTACTCAGGTCCTTGCACTTTGTGCCACGTGCACTTAACACGCTGCACTATCCCGACTCCCCCACATGAGCCTTAGTGATGTTTTCACTGGCCATGTTTTAATTATTCTATGTAAAGTCATAGGTAGGTCAATGATAATGATTTAATATGGTTTCTCTCCTTAAATTTACATAACTTTATAGTAAATTTTTACATTCTTACACACACACATCTTCAGTGGCAATAAAAACATAAAGACATCCAATACACAATTAAAATGGGTCATCATTTCTGATTATTAGAGAAATGCATATGGAGGTAGATAGCATAATGGTTATACAAAGAGAATCTTATGTCCAAAGCTCCAAGGTTCGAGGTTCAGTCCCCTGAATCACTATAAGTCAGAGCTGAGCGGTGCTCTGGTCTTTCTCTCTCTCTCTCATTAAAAATAAAAATTAAAGAAAAATGCGGGAGTGGGGCGGTAGCACAGCAGTTAAGCGCAGGTGGTGCAAAACACAAGGACCAGCCTAAGGATCCCAGTTGGAACCCCCAGCTCCCCACCTGTAGGGGAGTCACTTCACAAGTTGTGAAGCAGGTCTGCAGTTGTCTTTCTCTCTCCCTCTCTGTCTTCCCCTACTTTCTCCATTTCTCTCTGTCCTATCCAACAATGACGACATCAACAATAACAACAACAATAATTACAACAATAATAAAGAGCAAAAAAAGGGAATAAATAAATATTTTTAAAAGATTTCAAAGAAAAAAAGAGGAATACAAGTCAAAACCATAATGAGATATCATCTTACATCTGTTGAGTTGAAGATTATTATTGCAAACTGGATGGACATGCACCCATTAGAGCACACATATTAGCACATGCAAGGACCTGGATTCAAGTCTCTGCATCCTATCTGCAGGAAGAAAGAGTCATGAATGAGGTGAGGCAGTGCTCTTTCTACCACCCTTTCTACTCAGTTTCTTTCTGTCTCTAGTAAAAAAAAAAAGGGGGGGTGGGGTGAGGTGGGAGAATGGCTGCCCAGAGTGGTAGATTATGCTATCTAACACCTGAAATTTATAATATTTTAAACTGGATTGAGGCTATCAAATAATGGTTATGCAAAAAGACTTTCAATCTCTATGGAAATCACTCTACTTCTCTACATATTTCGAACCTTTTGAAATTAGTATAAGTAATGAGTCCTTAGTCACCATTACATACTAAACACTAATGTTTAAACCTATAGCTGAAATAACCTTGGCCATTTCACAGAAACGTCATCTCATTTGCAAACCTTGAAGTACATAAACAATATCCCAGCTTTATATTTACCCTCGATTACTCAAACATACTAAACTATTTTCACAGACCTACAAATATAGGCCATAAATTTGGAAAGTAATAAAATTAATGCAAGGAGAAGAGAGGATGAAGATCCATGGTGGTCCCCAAATATATCTCTAACACATTTAACAATGCTAGTTAGGCAATGAAACATTTTGGAGTTCTTCTTGCTCATATAATATCTATTATGTGATATTTATGAATATTTAAATATATGGAGACTTAAGCTTGTGAATTGTGTCCACTGCATAAAGTGGAAAACAGGGTCCAGTACAAAAATATACCAAAGAGATCAACTTGAGTTGAAAATTTCCCGTAAGTAATGATAACAAAGCTGAAATTTAAGTATAAATTAACCAATGATAATCACTGATAGAGGAAAGGAGAAGAAAATCAAAACTGATCATTTCATTTGAGGGAAAAGCTTATGCAAATGTTCTTATAAGGGGCACAGTGGTGACACACCTGGTTGAGTGCACATGTTAACAATGCACAAGGACTCAGGTTTGAGTCCCCAGTTCCTTACCTGCAGAAGGAAAGCTTTGCAAGTGGTGAAGCGGGCTGGAGATGTCGCCCTTTCTCTCTCCATCTCAATCTCCCCCTCCCTCATCCTCTCAATTTCTGGCTGTCTGTAGCCAATAAATAAAGATAATAAAACTATAAAATATTTTAAAATTAAAAAAGTTCCTATAAGTGAGAGTTGCCTACACTAGAGAAACTTAAAGTAGATACGTTCATTTAACAATAAGGAGGAGATGTGAGATGGAAATAAATCACTTAGACGCCAGGATAAGAATTTACTTTTTCAAATTCTTATTATAAGAATAAATCTTTGGGATGGGGCAAAATAACTCATTGGGATAGAGTACCTGGTTTGCCATGCTCAGGATTCACTTTCCAGCTTGTTGCCCATTGCACTGGAGGAAGCCTCTTTGCTGTGCTATATTTTCCCATCTTTCTCTGTGTCTGTTTTTCTCTTTTTAGGTAAAACAAATATACAGAAACCCAGAGTGATTAAGCTAGGTGACAGAAACTATAGTAACTAAAAAAAAATTTAAACTCCATACAGGATTGGGGCTTAATCATATAGGAGGTTTATCACATCAAGGTTAATTTAGGCACAGCAAAAAAAGGTAAAGATCTGCTAATCATGATGGCAGGGAGCTGTGCATCTTTAAGCTAGTTATCTATCAGTGATTGGCTACACATGTTCAGTTCCTAGAGGGAGCAGCATGGCGGTCCCGGAAAGAAGGAGAGTAGGCAAAGAAAGCAGGAGCAGAGAGCACAGAAATAGAGTGACTTCTGCCAGACATTCATTTAAATAAATCTCTAGATACCAGCAATCAATCTCCTATGGGTTTGCTTAAATTCATTGTGTCCTCATCATACTGAAGTCAGTCATAAAATTACATTCATGTCTGAACAAGAAACAAAGCAAGGGAAGGAAAGGAGGGAGGGTAAAAAATATTGGTACAAACAGAGTCCTAGTTATGTCCCATAAATATTATTTTAGAAATAATATTCTGGTTGCTAGAAGTTACCTAAGAGGGTAGAGTACAAGAATTGGATATAAGAGACACCAGATTCAGTACTTGTCACATAATGTGTTGGAGCGATGTTCTGTACTTTTTCTTTCTTCTTTTTTTTTTTTTGCTCATAAAATTGATAAGTAAATCTTTAAAATAGGTGACCGATCCTACTTTTTTTAAATTTTTGTTTATAAAAAGGAAACACGACAAAAACCATAGGATAAGAGGGGTACAACACACAATTCCCACCACCAGAACTCCATATCCCATCACCTCCCCTGATAACTTTCCTATTTTTATTTATTTATTTATTTATTTATTTATTTATTCCCTTTTTGTCGTCCTTGTTTTATTGTTGTAGTTATTATCGTTGTTGTTATTGATGTCCTTGTTGTTGGATACGGCAGAGTGAAATGGAGAGAGGAGGGGAAGACAGAGATGGGGAGAAAAAGACACCTGCAGATCTGCTTCACCTCTTGTGAAGCGACCCCTGAAGGTGGGGAGCTGGGAGCTTGAACCAGGATCCTTAAGCTGGTCCTTGAACTTTGCAGCCACCTGCACTTAACCTAATGCACTACCGCACGACACCCAGCTTTCCTATTCTTTATCCCTCCAGGAGTATGGACCCAGGGTTATTACGGGGTGCAGAAGGTGGAAGGTCTGGCTTCTGTAATTGCTTCCTTGCTGAACATGGGCATTAACAGGTCAATCCATACACCCAGTCTGTCTCTCTCTTCCCTAGTTGGGCAGAGCTCTGGGAAGGCAGGGCTCCAGGACACATTGGTGGGGTCATCTGCCCAGGGAAGTCTGGCCAGCATCATGGTAGCATCTGGAACCTGGTGACTAAAAAAAGAGTTAACATCTAAAGCCAAACAAATTGTTGACTAGTCATGAACCTAAAGGCTGGAATAGTTCAGATGAAGAGTTAGTGGGGTCTCTGTTTTGCAGATAGTTAGTAGTGTTATTTTAGTTATATTCCAAAGAGCCCATACTATACTAGTTTTTTTTCTTCTTCTTTTCTTTTTCTTTTTTTCCTGAACCTGACATCTGATATACAGGTGGATCCATGTTATTGTCTGGGAAGATGATTTCATGGTTGTAAAAAAGGCTAGAGAGCAGGATCAGAGAAGAGAGTAGCTCCCAAATATGGGAAAGGTGTATAAATATTGTTGACTATAAACTCCATCGATCTGATGTGATCTGGGGCCCATATTCAGCTTAGGAGCCTATGTGATCTCTGCATCCCTGTAGATCTGAGGTCATGAGTAGGAATGTTCCAAGCTACCTCAGTTTCAGGACCCATCTTCCTCAGGTGGAACATAGAGTATGTTGTCCATCTTCCCTTCAGATGATAGAACATCCTCTACCATTGTTGATCCAAGTGAAGGGCAAAGTCCTCCACTTTGGGGCCCACAAAGGGGTCTATTGTGTTGTTCCTGGTAGAGGTGACCAGTAACGATGGAGAGGACAGAGAGAGGGGTTTGTTTGAGGTCTAGGCCCATCATGCCTGTTTGGGAATCTCAGGACTTCCTGACCATGGCCCCAAGATGCTGCTTTTTATATTATAATTCTCATTGCCACATACAGTGAATAAATGGATGCTGAATTTTTTCCTCAATAGTCAAATGCCATTTTCTATTTATGAGTATACTAAAATTAAAGAAAATGCATGTAAATACTTGTCATTTAAATTAAAAGTGAAATAATTGTGCCATATGATACTTTCAGAATAAAGACAACAACAACAAAAAATATAGGGTTGTACTAGGAATCCAAATTGAGGGAGTCAAAAACAAGATCATTTACTTCTCAAGTGAAGCATAGGTTTGTCAACCAGGGAACATCTGGCGATGTCTCAGAAAAAAAAAAATGTTTTTTTTGGCTGGCACATCCTATGAGAACTGGTAGGTTATTTGGGTAGTAGCCAAAAGTGTTGCTAAACAGTTTGCCATGTTTACCACACTCTATTGCCCCACAACAGTGAATTTTCAGCCCAAAATGTCAATTATGTCAGCTGACCAAAAGTCAATCTAAAACTGGAGTCACCAACTCCTTCCATGGTAAAGTAAACATGAATCTATAATGCAGAACATTTTGTGAGAGAATCAACACTTTGTTTTTTGTTTTTTAAAGTTTAATTTGTTCTCAAAATTAAACTTTGATTATTCAAATTTTTTTCATGATGAGGCCTAGCATATAATATAGTCAATATCCCTGTTTGTATGAAATAAGAATGAAATGAGTTAGAGTTTAGGATGCAGAGGAATACCTAGACTGATCTGCCAAATTAAACAACTGGGTCTGCATCAAAGTAGGTAATAATCAGTTGGTGTATGCTGAAAAAAGAAGTGATTGCTGAAAAGAATAGATCAGAGTTATTATTCCATGAAGGTGTTTAGAATTTTTCTTTTTTAAAAAGCATAGCATATGCCATATGTACATAGTAGATATGTTAGTATTTATCAATCTTGCTACTTATTGCAATTATTATTATTATTATTATTATTATTATTATTATTATTATTATTATTATTATTATTATTACCAAAGCATGGATCAATTTTGGTGGTGTGGTGAATTGAACCTAGAACTATGGTGCCTCAGGCATGGAAGTCTTTTGCATATATCTTATGCTATCTCCCCTGTTCTTCACTGATTCTGTTTCTTTATGTTTTAAATATTACAATAAAGCACACAACTTGTGATCTATTAACTACTTTATGGCCCTTGTTATAAAAGCCTCAGATTAAATTGATGGGGTTTACAGTTAACAGTATTTATATACTTTTCCCATATTTGGGAATTACCCTCTTTCCTGACCCAGATTTCTAGTCCTTTTTCCAACCATGACACCATCTCTCCAGATAATACCTTGAGTCCACCTGCATGTTACCTTTTAGGCTCAGGCAAAAACAGTAAAGTCATGGGACCCTTGTAATATACCTACCATAGACCTAATGGCTTTTTCCAAAATGGAGACCTCAAATCTTCATCTGCAATATTCTTGTCTTTAGGTTCAAGAATAGTCAGCAATTTGTTCTGTTCTATTACCTTAATGCTTTCTCAGCCACCAGCTTCCAGATGCTACAGTGATGCTAGCCTGACTTCCCTGGGCAGAGGACCACACCAATTGTGTTCTGGAGCCCCACCTCCCCACTAGAGAAAGAGAGGCAGGCTGGGATTATGGATCAACCTGCCAATGTCCAGGTTCAGCAGAGAAGCAATTACAGAAGCCAGGCCTTCCACCTTATGTTCCTAGTAATGATCCTGGGTCCATACTCCCAGAGGGATAAAGAATAGGAAAAGCTTTCAAGGGATGGGATGCAACAGGGAGTTCTAGTGGGGGCATTGTGTGGAATAGTACCCCTCTTATCCTATGGTCTTGTTAATATTTACATTTTATAAATGAAAAAAATTAAAGCCTAATTTTTGTTACATAGCTTAATCTGAAAAATTATTTTTTACAAAAAAATTAAAATCTTACGTCTGTCAAAACTGTCTCCTAAATCATCATTCCCTGCAATAAAGCAAATTGGTATAAAAAGGGGGTTTCTATGATCTGTTGAATCTTCACTTTGCATTTCCTATCTCTACCTCTATCCTGAAGGACAAGGAAGGGAATTTACTAAAAAATAACTTTGTGAGGGGTACAAATGGACAAAAAAAGTTCTTTTGGATGAAAGAAATTTTGAAAAAGAATAACCTTACATTCCCCTCCTCTTTCTACTCTTACTTGTTTCTCCTATTATCCAGACTCAAATACATATTAAACAGAGGAAAGTCTATAAAATCAATCCAGAAATATCCACTTTGCGGTAATGGCAAGGTACAAATGACTAGTGGATTTCAGATGACAAAATTAAGTATCTGTCAGTGAAAAGCTCGCAGTTCACTGACTTACTATAATTGCAAGGTCTTCAAAAGTCAGCGTGAATAACAGCATCCATTTCTCACAGAAACAACCTAATGAAACAAACATGAAAAAAGATCAGGATATTTTCATAGTAAAATAATTAAACATTTAACAAATATAAATGTACTGAGACTAGTATTTTGTAAAGCAACTGAGAAAGTAAAGAAAAGGTATAAGGACTACTTACATAAAATTAATTGCTTCCATTTGGTGAAGTTCCTGATTTTTTTGTTTTCCTCACATATTATAGAATTACTGTAATTTTTGGATGTCACAGGCTGATCTCTGGGGAATTGTCATGGTTGGGAAATTTAATATTGGAAAACAATATATAAATTTTAAATATATCAAGAACTTTGATCCAACGGAAAGCACTTGAAATTTACCTTGATTTGATATATTGCGAAGAATATCATGAGCCTCTTTCACTGCAGATGTTTAGCACAGCTTTTGACACTCTATTATGATTATGTATCAGACTAATATATGATACAATATTAGTGTCCAGGAAAGAAAAAAAAGATAAATTATGTGTGCACTATGGGACAGAAAAGCAGAAAAGCAGTCAACATTCCAGTTCAAACCTCTGCTGGAAAATGGAAAAGACAAATAACAGAAAAGGAAAGAAAAGTAAGAAAATACAAGAACAGGGGCCAGGTGGTGACACACCTGGTTGAGCACACATGTAACAGTGCACAAGAACCCGGGTTAGAGCCCCCAGTCCCCACCTGCAGGGGGAAAGCTTCAGGAGTGATGAAGCAGGGTTGCAGGTGCCTCTCCGTCTCTCTCCCTATCAACCCCTTCCCTCTCAATTTCTGGCTGTCTCTATCCAATAAATAAAGATAACACAAAAAAATTAAAAAAACAAAAATACAAGAACGTTTTCCAAATCTCATTGCATGAGTAAACAACATGTTATGTGTAACAAAGACTTGGGAAATTCTGCAAATAAATAACACAAGTTGAGGAAGTGTGAGGAAAAACCTAGGGATATTGAATATGCTAACAGGTCAATTTCTTTCAGCAAGATTGTGTATTGATGAAAAGTTTCCAAATTTTTGAGTCAAAAATACATTTCCTGGGCAGGTCATGGCACAGCAAGTTAAGCTTACATGGCGTGAAGCACAAGCCCCGTACACCCCACCTATAGGGAGGTCGCCTCACAAGCAGTGAAGCAGGTTTACAGATGTCTATCTTTCTCTCCCCCTCTGTCTTCCCTTCCTCTATTGATTTCTCTCTATCCTATCATCAACAATGACAACAATAACAACAATAATAATAACAACAACAATGATAAACAACAAGGGCAACAAAAGGGAAAAAGTAGTCTCCAGTAGCAGTAGATTCATAATGCAGGCACAGAGCCATAGCAATAACCCTGGAGGCAAAAATATAAAATAAAATAAGAAAAAATACATTCCCTCAGAAATTTGTAGCAACAGTAGGATTGAATCCCTCCCCTTTACAGAAAATTTTGAACTAGGTACTTTACACATTATCAATAATTATCCATTTTACCCAGATTAACATTAACACCAAAATTATTTTTCTTAGTCTAGTGAAAACTCTGCTTCAGAATGTTCTCTCTCATGAAAATTCCTGCTGATACCATCACATATGTATGGAACTGTCAGTTTTATATTTTCAGGTTATATCCAAGGGATTACTTCCTTCTCTCTTTTTTATATCTCAGTCTTTCTATCTAAAATATACATATAGAAGGTGTGCAAATGATGTTTTTATATACATAGACATTGTGAAATTGTTGCCACCATAAAGTTAAAATATTATCTTTCTGATGCTACATAAATGTTTAATTTGGGTTTCTTAGTGACAGATGACGTAGAGTAACATTTTGATGTTTATTTCACATCTTTGTGAGTAACTTTAAAGAGTAATGTGCTCGCATTTTTTAAAAAATTAAAAAAAAAATCTTTATTTTCCTAGTGTTTAGCTTTTTTGTTTGTTTTTGTCTCCAGGGCCATCTCCAGGCTCGATGCACCACAAATCCACTGCTCCTGGAAGCCATCCTTCCCATTTTTGTTGCCTTTGTTGTTAACACTATTATTGTTGGACAGGACAGAGAGAGGGAGAGAAGAACATATACCTGCAGACCTACTTCACTGTCTGTGAGTGACCTCTCTGCAGGTGGGGAGCCAAGGGTTCCAGCCAGGAACCTTATGCAGGTCTTTGAGCTTCACACCATGTGGCTTAATCTGCTGCACAACTGCCAGCCCCCCCCCCCCACCCTTGGTGTTTAGTTTTAAGTGCTCTTTATTTGTAAATTTTTTCCACAGCTTTACTGAGGCATTATTGACAAATACAAATTACATATACTAAGTTGGCAACTTTTTTGCAAGGAGAGGTGATAGTGGATTGGGTTGCGTGCATACATCACAGTGCACAAGGACTCAGGTTCAAGTACCTAGTCCCCATTTGCAGGGGTGAAGCTTCACAAGTGATGAAACATTGTAAAGGCATCCTTTTTCTCTTTCCCTATCTCCATGCCCTCTCAACTTCTCTTTGTCTACATAAAAATAAGCAAATATTTTAAAATATATCTCTTTTGCATAGTGTGCTGCTTTGCCATATGCTGTGCAGATGTCCCCTCAGGCTCTGCCACTTCCCACAGAGTTATATGGTATTCTCAAGTGCTTTTCTCAACCAATCCTGTCCCGACACGTCACTCCTGGTTGTTGCCCTATAAAGCCCTCCTACTTCCACCCCTTCCCTCTCTCCTTCTCTATCTCTCTCCCTCACCAGGTTTTTTTTTTTACCTTGGTGACAGAAGGGTGGTGCACCTAGTGGGGACGGCCATTTTTGGCTAGCTCCACATGGCCCAAACTGCCACATTCTCACCCAACCCTGAGGTGCCAGTGCAAATAAAAGATTGTGTTCCCTCTCCGCCCAGATTTTTCTTTCCCTCTCTCCACAGCATCCCACCGCTGCAAAGCGACAGCCATAGGTATGACTCAGGCTTGAGCCTGGCCCCCACCACATTGGGGGAAGCTTCAGAGCTACGGAATACTCCCTTCTCTTTTTTCTACTTTAACCTTTCTTTCTAAAATAAACATATATAAGATGTGCAAATGATGCTTTTACATACATAGACATTGTGAAATCTTTGCCACTATAAAGTTAATGAATTAACTGTATTTTACATAATTGGTGCTTTGTGTATTTTGAATATAAATTTTTGTCAAATTTACATATTGACTTTTTTGAAACAGGATTTGACTTGTCTATTCTAAAATTTCCTTTACAACATTCTTCACAGAAATTTTACAAGTATAATAATGCCCAATTAACCAACATTTTTTCTTGATCACAGTTATATATATATATATATATATATATATTTATTAATATATTGTCGTATCTGAAACTCAAGACACCAGACCTCGGATTATGCAGATTTTCTTTTATGCTAACTTCTAGGAGTTTTGTATTTTTGTGTTTTGCATTTATTTGCACATTCTATTTTGAGTGATTATATAAATTTAATGTATAGTTTCTTTTTGAATATGAATTTTCCATTACACTTTAGGTGGATTTTTAATTTATGGCAAACAGAGCCTTTCACACTGAGTTTTATTTACTTGTCTTTATCAGCCCTCTAACTTTCCTTATTTACTTCTTATCTATGTTTCCTTTATTCACTGATTTACTACTACAACAGGGAAGCTTTATCTTGGTGGAGCAGTGCTGCAGGCACTTCTCTGCTCATATATTTCCATTATTGAAAAAAGAAAAAACTAAGTTAAAAATAAATGTAAATAGTGGAATTGTGCAGGCTCTGAGCCCCAGAAAAAATGCTGGAGGGGAAATAAAACGTAAAAAAGAAAAAAGGAAAAAGGAAACTAAAGGGAAAAAATAGCAAGACCAACTGCTTGACCCTTTTGTTTGATTGGACTACTTTACTTATTTATAATGAGTACACACCTCATTCATTTATTGTGCCATAAATGAGACAGTACCAGATATTTTATTCATATTTATTCAAATCATTATTCATAATGTCTTCTATCACCTCTTAAGCTAAATTTAGTTTGTAGTTCAGATAATATGATTTTTGTGGAAAATTCAGGATTACTTCTTTGACTCAGTAAAATTAACTATTTTCCTTACCTTCATCTGATTTTTGGTTATCAGATGTACAGGAGAAATAGTCTAGTCTCTCCTTTCACCTCGTGCGAAATTCTGTCTTGGATAAAATAAGTAAAATAAATACCTATAACTATTGAACTTAACAAAATTCACCAACTACAACTGAGACATCCACAGAAGACCACAACCTCAGGTGGGTGCTGGCATGCATGGGTGGGGTGAGAAGGGGGTGCAGGGAAGGAAATCAATCATAATGCATTAAGAGAGTTAGGGATTGGGCTGTGGCACACAGAGTTAAGTGCTCATACAAAGAGCAAGGACAGGCTCAAGGATCCTGGTTTGAGCTCCAGCCCTCAACAGCAGGGGTGTCACTTCACAAGCAGTAAAGCAGGTCTGCAGGTGTCTTTCTCTTCCTCCATCTACCTTTCTCAGTTTCTCTTTCGCCTATGGAATTGAAAAAAAATGGCTGCCAGAAGCGATGGAGTGCCACACTGAGCCCCAGAAACTAGAGACAAAAAGAGAAAGAGGAGGAGAAGGAGGAGGGGGAGGAGGAGGATTAATTATAGTGCAGAGGACTGCACTATATTCCCTCTACACACAACAAGTGGTCACAACACACAAAATTGGCAGTGAGAGAAAGGGATCTTTCAGCCTTTGATGACCTCAAGGACATTAACTTTTGTTAAATAAATATAAAAGTATAACTCTATCATATCTGTCAATAGGAAACCCAAATTCAACAGTTTTACATCACCATTTTATACTTGGAGATAACTGAAAACTTGAAAATAGAAAACTGGCAGTACCATAGCTGGAAGACAACTTTCCCCAGTTGAGTTTACCTTACAATGTGCAAAATCTTAGATTTGAGTCCTAACATCACTTGAAATTAACCCAGATAATCAAGGACACAATGGAACACTATTTAGCTATCAAAATTGATGATGTCAACTTTGCTTCATTCTGGATTGAACTAAAAGGTACTATTTTAAGTGCCATAAACTGGAAAGAGAAAGACAAATACTACATGAAGATCCTATATAATGGGTAACTCCACTAATGGTGGAATGATACAGATCATTCTCTCTCTCTCTGAAAAAAAAAAAAGAATGAAAAAATTGGAGTCACATATTTGCAATATCCAACACATATAAAAGGTCAAAAAAGAAAAATCTGATAAAACGAAAGACTAATGAGAATGAAAAGCAACTGGAAGTTAACATTCTGTAACTATTGGTGAACATGCAAGAGTTCTCCCACTTAAGAAGACAGTTTGGTAGTTTCTCATAAAACTAACCAAATAGAAAGAACACCAAGCTCTGAGGAAGTTCAAGAAGTAAAATTAATAGCATATGCTGAATAATAATAAAAAAAAAACTGTATGTTTGCATTTACCTACTTGTCCTCCCCAACCTTGAGATCAGAAAGATAACATCATCTAACAAAGACCTGGAAGGGATTTATAGTATACCATTGGATAGATTTTAGAATTTTGGAGGGTTAGATAAGCTGTTATTCAGTGTATTTTGAAAAACAGATTTAGTGGAGGCGAAGGGAGAGCCTCTATTACTAAAGAAAAATTGTTACAGACATTAGAGTATATAAAGACACTACATGAGGTATTTCACCAATGCTATTAAAATGTGGTATATAATGTCGTAAACAGTATCTAATTGTATCTGAATTCATCACATATTTGCTCCCTGGTCTATATGGAAGATAAGAATTAAATGTTTGTTTCATCTTTGTTTGACTAGCCAATGAATATTCAGAGAATATGTAAATAGGGTTTCAAAATATTGAAATAAATAAAAAATAACTGAAGTCCTCAGGTATTAGTAAGTACAGAATAAGTTAGAAGGGATAGTAATAGCTCTGAACATACAATGAGATTAAATATGATTTTGTAGTGAGGGTAGATGGCAACCACAGGCAATTTTTATTAGGAGACTACTGAAAGGTGTGTGAGGGTTGGAGAGAAAAGATAGCTTCTTGCATGAAAGGTAAGAGGCTAACTTTTAACTAGGGAAAATCAATATCTTGAGAATTCATATGTTCACCTATTCAGAAACTAGAGCCAAAACTACTAGAACATTTATGTAATAAAGTCAGTTGAACTAATTCTATTTTCAGCATATGGTCTGCAGCTAGAAGGAACAAATTATTTATGTCTTTGGTATTCTCTCATTTTAAACAAAAGCCCCTGATCACATTGGCTGAGTACTTTAATTGTTTAGCATGCGAATGTTTTGTGAATAAATCAATTTTGCAGCTGGAAATCAATCTGAAACACTTTGATATAATCATTATAGAAGGTAATGCCACACTAAACTTTAAACAAATCAGTGCATAACTTCCATCACCAATATATTTGTTTAATAAAGTTATATTCTTAATCTTCAAATTCTTTGAATTAAGAGTAGAACTTTTAGTCCTATTACTATTAACAGCACCAAAAGAAATTTCTACTGTTTAGTTGCTATTAAAGACCTAAGAATAATGGCGTTTAGAAAAACAATGGGATTTATTCCTGATAACTAAGAGTTATACTACTGATGAATTTCAGATAAAGTAAGATCTTGCACTTCTCAAAAAATTATTTTATTTGCATTTCTAATCTGATATGGAAATGTTTTAAATTCTATTTCTATAGCATATATATCCCTTAAAATTCACATATTGGTCAGCCTACTGTTCCTTTCAAGGAAGACAGGTCCTGAAATGAGTGTGGCCTAGGATGTTCCTACCTGTGACCAAGGAATGTGAGCTCAAACTGACAGGGATGCAGAGGTTACACAGTCTTCTGTGCTAAATACGAATAGACATGGGCCCAAAGTCAGATTGACGAGGTTTATAGTTCATTGTATTTAAATATTTTTCCCATATATGAAAGCTACTCTCTGCCCTGAAACAGCTCTCTAGTCCTATTCCCAACACTGACACCACCTTCCCAGACAATACTTTTAGCCCACCTGCATGATAATTGTCAGGCCCTGGCAAAAATTAGTAAAGTCATGGGCCCCTTAGAATATACCTAAAGTAGATTTCCTAGCTTCTTCTAACATGAAGACCCCAAATTTCATCTTCTGTACTCTTACCTTTAGGTTCTCGATTATTAAACAGTTTTTCTGCTTTATATCTTAATTCTTTCTAGCCACCAAGTTACAGATGCTACCATAATGACAACCTGACTTCTCTGGGTATACAACCTCACCAATGTGCCCTGGAACCCCACCTCCTCAGAGCCCTACCTCAGTGGGGAAAGATAGAAACAGTCTGAGAGTATGGAGTGACCTGTCAACAGCCATGTCCATTGGAGAAACAATTACAGAAGCCTGACCTTCTGCGTTCTGCACCCCATAAAGAATTTTGGGTTCATATTCCCAGGGAGATTAAGAATAGGGAAGCTACTAATGGAGGGGAGTGGGTATGGAACTCTGGTGGTGGGTATTGTATAGAATTGTGTCCCTCTTATACCACAATCTTGTCAATCATTATTAAATAATAAAATATTATAAATAAAAAATGAATTAATTTAATTAAAAAAGTAAAAGGGGAAAAAAGAACTGGTCCAGGTCAACAAATGAAAATGTAAATAAAAGGGAGTCGGGCTGTAGCGCACCGGGTAAAGCGCAGGTGGCGCATAGCACAAGGACCGGCATAAGAATCCCGGTTCGAACCCCGGCTCCCCACCTGCAGGGGAGTCGCTTCACAGGTGGTGAAGCAGGTCTGCAGGTGTCTATCTTTCTCTCCTCCTCTCTGTCTTCCCCTTCTCTCTACATTTCTCTCTTTCCTATCCAACAACGACAACAACAATAATAACTACAACAATAAAACAACAAGGGCAACAAAAGGGAATAAATAACTAAAATAAATATTAAAAAAAAGAAAAAGAAAATGTAAATAAGAATCAAATAGACAACTTTCTAAATAGGAGGTATACATGGCCCACAGATATGTGAAGAAATGCTGCACTTCATTTTCTTAGAGAAATACAAATTTAAACTGAGAGTCCATCTCATAAATCTCTACATATGAATCCATAATGTCATTATTCATTAAATAACTTGGTAGATGAAGAAAATCTTTCTTATAAAAGAATTCCATATATGTAGTCACCTCCCTTCAAGAAGTAGAACATAACTCCAATATTATATGAGCTATATAGTGAGATTTTGTTTCAAAAAGAGAGACCTGAAAGAAGTAGTACACTAGAGTTTGCAGTGAGTACCCCCCAACACTTCGTCTTCACTATTCCAACCTTTGGGTCTATGATTGCTCAACAATTTGTTTGGCTTTGTATGTTAACTCTCTTTTCAGCCACCAGGTGCCAGATGTCATCAGGATGCCAGCCAGCCTTCCCAGGATTGAAGACCCCACCAGTGTGTCCTAGAGCTCCCCTTCCCCAGAGACCCACCCTACTAGGGAAAGAGAGAGGCAGACTGGGAGTATGGACCGACCAGTCAACACCCATGTTCAGTGGGTAAGCAATTACAGAAGCCAGACCTTCCACCATCTGCAACCCACAACGACCCCAGAGGGAGAGAAAATGGGAAAGCTATTGGGGAGGGTAAGGGATATGGAGATTGGGTGGTGGGAATTGTGTGGAGTTGTACCCCTCCTACCCTATGGTTTTGTTAATTTATCCTTTTTTATTTTTTTATTTAAGAAAGTATTAATTAACAAAACCATAGGGTAGGAGGGGTACAATTCCACACAATTCCCACCTCCATATTCCATATCCCACCCCCTCCCCTGAAAGCTTTCCCATTCTCTATCCCTCTGGGAGCATGGATCCAGGGACATTGTGGGTTGCAGAAGGTAGAAGGTCTGGCTTCTGTAATTGCTTCCCCGCTGAACATGGGCGTTGACTGGTCGGTCCATACTCCCAGTCTGCCTCTCTCTTTCTCTAGTAGGGTGGGTCTCTGGGGAAGCTGAGCTCCAGGACACATTGGTGGGGTCTTCAGTACAGGGAAGCCTGGCCGGCATCCTGATGACATTTGGAACCTGGTGACTGAAAAGAGAGTTAATATATGAAGCCAAACAAGTTGTTGAGCAATCATGGACCCAAAGCTAGGAATAGAGGAGAGGAAGTGTTAGGGGGATATTCACTGCAAATTCTAGTGTACTTCTGCTTTCAAGCATATATTTTGCAGTAGTTTACGGATACGTGTGAGCATATGCTCTCTCTCACAGAAACTGGTGTATATCTAGGATTTGGGACTTTGTTAGAAAGTGAACCACCTGAGATGGAATTAGAGTATACTATGAAAGGAAAGGTATCACCCGAGTAATGAAGCTGAAGGGTTGTCATTCCACACGTGAAGTCTCTGGACACAGTCTAAAGTGAAGCATGTTGAGGTGGCAATCGTTGCGTTGGTTAGGTTGTGATCGGCAGATGCAATATTATTTTATATGGATTGGGAGAGGCATACGGGAGAGTGGGCCCTATCCAAGGGTTCCAGGACTGGGGGAAGTAGAGGCTCTATAGTGGAGATGTGAGGTTCTTGCTGTCTTAGGGTTCAAAAAGACAACTGATAGTTAATGTTATCATCACATTATTTGTTAATTGGGTTAACTTTGAAAAGTCCTTTTGTTAGGGTTTGCTGTATAGTACCCATTATCTTGTATATAGCTGTGCTATTGGTTGCTTCTGATCTACTTGGTCTAGGCTTTTGAGAGAGCCTGCATATCAATTAACTGCATATAATGAGAAAAGATTCAGTCTGTGTTTTGAAAAACTTCGAGACATACAATTACTTTTCCCCCCTCTCATATTAATTAACTAGTGATGTATATGACTACATTTTACTAGGAGTGTACATAAACACCATTCCCACCACCAAAAGACTGTGACCCATCCCTCCCGCCCACTCCCACCCCCCACTGGCCCAGGAAGCTACATGCCTACCCCTCACCACTGGGTTTTTACTTTGGTGCCCTACTTACAATTTGATCAGGTCCTGCTTTTAGTTTCCCTTTCAGATCTTCTTAGTCAGCTTCTGTTGATGAGTGGGATCATCCCATACTCATCTTTATCTTTCTGACTTAGTTCACTTAACATAATTCCTTCTAGCTCTGTCCAAGATGGGTCAGAGAAGGTGGGTTCATTGTTCTTGATAGCGGCATAGTATTCCATTGTGTATATATACCACAGCTTTCTCAGCCACTCATCTGGTGTTGGGCACCTGGGTTGTTTCCAGGTTTTAGCTATTATGAATTGTGCTACTGTGAACATAGGAGTACACACCTCTTTTTGGTTGGGTGTTATGGAGTCCTTGGGGTATAAACCCAGGAGAGGAATTACTGGATCATATGGAAGGTCCATGTCTAGCCTTCTGAGAGTTTTCCAGACTGCTCTCCGCAGAGGCTGGACCAATTTACATTCCCACTAGCAATGTAAAAGGGTTCCTCTGTCCCCACAACCTCTCCAGCATTTGTTGCTGCTGTCCTTTTTGATGTATGCCATTCTTACAGGAGTGAGGTGGTATCTTAGTGTTGTCTTAATTTGCATTTCTGACAATCAGTGACCTAGAGCAGTGTTTCATGTTTGTTAGCCTTTTGGATCTCCTCGGTAGTGAATGTTTTGTTCATATCCTCTGCCCATTTTTGGATGGGGTCATTTGCTTTTTTGGTGTTAAGTTTGCTGAGCTCTTTATATATTTTGATGATTAGTTTCTTGTCTGATATATGCCATGTGAAGATCTTCTTCCATTCTGTGAGGGGTCTTTTTGTTTGTTTAATAGTTTCTTTGGATGTGCATAAGCTTTTCAATTTGATGTAGTCCCATTGGTTTGTTTCTGCTTTAGTCTTCCTTGCAATTGGGTTTGATTCATCAAAGATGTCCTTGAGGTGTAGGTGGGAAACTGTTTTACCAATGTTTTCCTCTAAGTATTTGATTTTTCTGGTCTGACATCTAGGTTTTTGATCCATTTGGAGTTGATTTTTGTTTCTGGTGAGATAAAGTGGTTCAGTTTCTTTCTTCTGCATGTTACAACCTAGTTTTCCTAGCACCCTTTATTGAAGAGAGCCTCCTTCTTCCATTTAATACTTTGGGCCCCCTTATCAAAGATTAAATGTCTGTAGTGATTTATTTCTGGGCTTCAATTTTGTTCCACTGGTCTGCGTGCCTTTTTTTGTTTCAGTACCATGCTGTTTTGATGATGATGGCTTTATAATATAGTTTAAGGTCTGGGAGTGTGGTGCCTCCATTTCTCTTTCTTTTCCTTAAGATGGTTTTGGCAATTCTAGGTGTTTTCTGGTTCCAGATAAATGATTTTAGTGTTTGTTCTATTATCTTAAAGAAGCTTGGTGGAACTTTGATGGGTATTGCATTAAATTTGTATATGGCTCTGGGGAGAATATTCATTTTGATGATATTTATTCTTCAAATCCATGAGCATGGGATATCTTTCCATTTCTTGGTATCAGTTTCTATTTCCTTGAGTAGCGACTCATAGTTTTTAGTATACAAGTCTTTCACTTCTTTGGTCAACTTTATTCCTAGGTATTTGAATGATTTTGCTGAAACAGTAAATGGGAGTGATTTCTGGATGTCTTCTTCTTCAGATTTAGTGTTTGCATCAAGAAATGCCACTGATTTTTGTACATTGATTTTGTAGCCTGATACCTTGCTATATTGCCTAATAACTTCCAGTAGTTTTCTGCTGGATTCTTTAGGTTTTTCTATGTACACTATCATATCATCTGCAAATAGAGAGAGCTTGACTTCTTCCCTTCCTATCTGTATTCCTTTGATTTCTTTCTCTTGCCTGATTACTATGGCAAGAACTTCCAATACTATATTGAAGAGTAACGGTGACAGTGGACAGCCCTGTCTAGTCCCCAATCTGAGGGGGAATGCTTTCAGCTTCTGTCCATTGAGTATGATGTTGGCTGTAGGTTTGCTATATATAAACTCCACTATCTTGAGGAATTTCCCATCTATTCCCATTTTTTGTAGAGTTTTGAGCATGAATGGGTGTTGGATTTTGTCAAAAGCTTTCTCTGCATCTATTGAAATTATCATGTGGTTTTTGGCTTTGCTTTTATCGATGTGGTGAATGACATTGATTGACTTATGGATGTTGAACCAGCCTTGCATTCCTGGGATGAATCCCACTAGGTTGTGATGAACAATCTTTTTGATATGTTGCTGTATCCGGTTGGCCAAGATCTTGTTTAATATTTTGGCATCTATGTTCATGAGAGATATTGGTCTGTAGTTTTCCTTTTTTGTTCTGTCCCTATAAGCTTTTGGTATCAGGGTGATGTTGGCTTCATAAAAGGTGGAAGGGAGTATTCCTGTTTCTTCAATCTTACGGAAAAGCTTAAGAAGTATGGGTACTAACTGTTTCCTGAAAGTTTTGTAGAATTCGTTTGTGAAGTCATCTCCAGGACTTTTGTTGTTCAGGAGGTTCTAAATAACGGTTTCAATTACTTTGTCTGTGATTGGTGCATTTAGATTTTGTAGTTCTTCTTGGTTCAATTTTGGAAGGGCATATGCTTCTAGGAATTGTTCCATTTCTTCCAGATTCTCTAGCTTGGTGGCGTATAGTTCTTTATACAAGTTTCGCAGGATTCTCTGGATTTCTGTGGTGTCACTTGTGATATCTCCTCCATCGTTTACAATTCTATTAATTTGAGTCTTCTCTCTTTTTTGTTTGGTGGGTCTGGCTAGGGGTTTGTCAATTTTGTTTAATCTTTCAAAGAACCAACATTTGGCTTCATTGATCTTTTGTATGGTTCTTTTATTTTCGATGTTGTTTATTTCTGTTCTAACTTAAGTGATTTCTGTCCTTCTGGATGCTTTAGGGTTCCTTTGTTCCTCTTCCTCTAAGTCCTTGAGGTGTGCAGTAAGGTCGTTCATTTGAGCTTCTTCTTGGTGTTTAATATGTGATTGTATGGCTATAAGTTTCCCTCTCAGTACTGCTTTAGTTATGTCCCAAATATTTTGATAGGTTGTGTCTTCATTTTCATTTGTTTTCAGGAACATTTGAATTTCCTGCTTGATTGAATCTCTTACCCAGTAGTTCTTAAACAGTATGTTGTTTAGTTTCCAAATTCTGTGACTTTTAATAATTGTCTGTCTGTTGTTTAATGTTAGTTTTACTCCACTGTGGTCTGAGAAGATACTAGGGATGATTTCAATGTTCTTGAATTTATTGATGCTGTCTTTGTGGCCTAACTTGTGTTCTTTCCTTGAGTATGTGTTATGTGGATTTGAAAAGAAGCTGTATTCCAGTTTTTTGGGGTGAAGGACTCTGAAAATGTCCAGGAGGTCTAGTCTGTCAATCTCTTCATTCAATTCTCTTGTATCTTTATTGGTTCTTTGCTTTGTTGATCTGTCTAAGTGTGAGAGTGGGGTATTGAAGTCTCCCACTATTATTGTATTACTATTGATGTATTTTTGAAATTCTTTCAGTAAGTGCTTGACGTATTTAGATGGTCCCTCATTGGGTGCATAGATGTTAACGGTTTTTAAGTCTTCTTGGCTGATTGATCCTCTAATCATTATATAATGTCCTTGCCTATCTTTTATTACTTTATTTAATTAAAAATCTATGTAGTCTGAGATGAGAATGGCTGTTCCTGTCCTTTTTTGTGGTCTGTTAGCCTGTATGCTAGTTTTACATCCTGTCACTTTAAGTCTGTGTTTATCTTGTGACAGATGGGATTCTTGCAAGCAGCATATGGTTGGATTATGTGTTCTGATCCATCCCCCAACTCTGTGCCTTTTGATTTGTGAGTTTAAGCCATTGACATTTATTGATATTATGGATTTAATGTATTGTAGTGCCATTGTTCAAAAAAAATTTTTTTTTGTTTGCTCTGATATATTGCAAGTATTGTAGTGATGTTCTTGTTTATAAGAGGTCTTTTAGTACCTCTTTCAGGGCCGGCTTGGTGATGGTTGCCTCCTTTAACTGTTGTTTGTCTAAGAAGGTTTTGATCCCTCCATCTAGTTTGAATGAAAGTCTAGCAGGATATATTATCCTTGGTTGAAACCCTTTTTCATTCAGGGCTCGATAGATATATTGCCATTCTCTTCTAGCTTTTAGAGTTTGAGTGGAGAAGTCTGCAGATAATCTATGGGTTTTCCCTTGTATTTGACTTTTTTTTCTCTCTTGCAGCCTTTAGTATCCTTCCTTTTCCTTACTTCTTCTCATTGTGATTATGATTTGTCTTGGTGTCTTCAGGTCTGGGTTGATTCTGTTTGGAACTCTCTGGGCCTCTTGAATCTTGATGTCCTTTCTGTTATTCAGGTCTGGGAAGTTTTCTTCTATTATTTCCTCTAGAATTTTTGCTTCCCCTTCCTCTCTTTCTTCCTCTGGCAGGCCAATTACACAAATGTTACTTCTTTTGAGATCATCCCATATGTCTCTGTTGTTGTTTTCAGTGTCTCTCAATCTCTTTTTAATCTCTTTCACCTCTTTCTTAGTTTTCTCTAACTCATCCTCTGTCTGACTAATTCTGTTTTCTGCTTCTGTTAGTCTGCTTTCCCTTGCCTCAGCTTCTTTCTTCATTACAGCTATTTCAGCTTTCAGTTCTCTAATTGCCTCAAGATAATCAATATTTTGCTTGGGGTCTCAACTGTTGTTTCTCTAATACTGCCATTCCTTTCCCCCAATGTTGTTTTCATTCTGTGATTAATAATTTTATTATTGCTTCCATACTTTTCTTATCTATGGTTACTTCTGGCTGATTTGTAGTTTCTTCTGGGCTCTTGTCTTCATTCATTGGAGTAGCAGTTTTATTTGTTTTTCATCTACCCATGTTTATGATTTTTGTGTTTCTTTTTTTTTTTATGCTCTATTGTTCCTCAGTTGTTTTGTCTTGAGTACAAGCAACACTGTATTAAATACCTTTATGATAATTACACTCACCAACCTCAGGAATTACTGTAGCAACTGAAGCAAGTATTGAAGCAGTTTAATCACTATCAGTTAGCCAAACAATGTCTCCAGTCCGTGAAAAAATAGTAACCAAATCCCAGTGAAGAAGAAAGAGAAAAGAAAGAAGGGATAGCAAGAATAGATAGTTATGCAAGTCTACTATCCACTGTATATTCTAGGGGTAACAAGAGGTGAAAGGGAGCTAGAGCAGAGATACACACATAGAGAGTCCATTCTGAGTTAGAATTCTTCCCCAAAATAATTCCCAAATGTGTATCAGTGAATTCAAAAAAGCACATTGTTTGGTGGTATGGGAGCTGGTGCCTGTGGCTTTGGGAGCTGTAGGATTAAGGAAGAAATGATGACAAGAATGACAGAAAAAATTTAAAAATGAAAGAGAGAGAGAAAAAAGAAAAAGTTAAGAAAAAGATCAGTCATAAAAGAGCGGTGAAAGGAAAGAGTTTTTTTAATTTATTTATTTATTTTAAATTATTTAATTAGCTATAAGGGGTGAGGTGAGGGGGTTGGCTACTTAGAAAGAAAGAAGGCCAGAGGTTTCAGAAGGGCATAGACTTAGAATGAATGATACTCCCTGCTGGGACAGGAATTTTGTAAAGACAGAAACTCAGCAGGGGATTCTGCTAGGAGCTGGTCCCCAGGGACTGGTTAAGGGGGGGAAGGGGGGAAGCGGTGTGCTTAATAATTAAAAGGAAAAAAATTTTTGTTCCCTTTTTTTCTACTCTAATTCTTAACCCAAATTAAGTTATAGTCACCTCCTTGGTGTCACCGCTAGGACCCCTTATTGACTGGCCTACTGAAGGCAAAAATCCTACCGTTTCCAGAAGATGTGGTAAGAGCTCAAGCCACTAGCAGCTTCTCAGTCTGCCATCTTCTGGGAACCTCCCCAATTTATCCTTTCTTAAATAAAAAATAAATTTTAGAAAAAGTCATAAAAAAAAAGAAAAGAGTAAATTTTCAAAGGAGGGGGCTGATAATAAATGCCTTAACCAAGCAACTATCAGTCTAAGTATAAAAAAGATATCAAACAATAACACTGGAGAATATTACACAAAATATATTATTAGATTCCTCACAATTGTAAAGATTATGGAAGAAAAAAACTCAAAGCCATTATAAAGGATAATGGGAGAAAGTGATTATAAAATTCAATTTGGTAGCCTGCATGGAATACTAGAGAAAACAAAAGACATAGATAAAAAATCAACAGGATTCAAATAAATCCATGAAACATTACAGGGTCTCAGTTTTCACAAATGCACAGTTATAAAATCAGATTACACCTTAGTAAACTGATCAACATGTACAAAGAAACTTCCCACCCTCTCTATACATTTTTTTGTATATATCAATTTATTCCAAATAAGATTTCTATAAAAAAAATAGGTAGCTTTTTGTAGATTTTTTCACTATGTTTCTGAAAGAAATAAATATTGCTGCAGGTGAAGATTCTGCCAACAATGATTCTCCTGATGGGGACAATAAAAATGTAAAGGAAAAAAATTGTAAAGTAAACGCTTCCTTAGGAGGCAGATTTCATTGACCTAAGAAATTCGACAGCAAGAGCCAGTGGGAAAAGCATTGTGTAAGAAAATCACTTGCTTACAAGAAATTATCCTTGGTCAGCTCTATCAGCAGAAGTATCACTAAAGTTTGAGGAAAGAATGAGACTTACAGTTATGTTAGATATTTTTTAAATATTTTGAAAGAAATCCTCAAGATTTCCAACATTGCAAATTTGCAAACTTTGTAAGAAAGAAATTCCAATGGCTTCTAATAAAAAAGGATTTTATAGTTTGCTGAGTCTTATCTCAAGATATAGAGAGTATAAAAGGTCGATATTATGTAGCATATTATAGGGCCATAACTGGGAAAATCTGAAATACTGGTACAAGTTGACACTAGAGTGAATATAAATTGAATGTAACCAAATTTGTTTTTTCTGTTTCTGTATCCTGGAGTTATTTGTTTGTTTTTGATGGTCTTGGACAACACTGTATTAGAAACTGATGTTATTTTGCCTGGTTTAAAATTTGCATTAGGCCCACTTAGATCAGATTCTAGACAGGGCTGTCCACTATCATCATTACTACTGAATATGGTGTTGGAAGTTAATAGGTATGTACCTATCTAAATGTTATAATAGTCCTGAGAGATTAGGGTGCCCTAGTAATTCTGATGTTTTGTTTTTGATATTATACTAAATGAGGCACAAAAATATTTTAGAAGAGTCCAGGAAAATAGCTCAAGTAGTAGAGTGTGTGCATTATCATGCCAGCAGCATAGCATCACATCAAGGTATTAAGACATTGGTGGGACATGCAGTACTAAGGTTTATCCTCTATTTCACAGTAAAAGGAATCCTAAAGTAGTGAAAGTATTCCTGTGTGAGACCTTAGAAAGACGAAAAAATAAAAGGATTTCCTGAGGCGGGGCTACAGAACATCAGCAGCTATGTTTCTCATCTCCTCTCCTCTCCCGGGTATACTAGGAATACCAAAGCAGACCACCTGGGACTGCAACAAGACAGGACTAGAATGGCTTCAGGAACTCCCAAATCACCAGTGAGCACAAACACATATGGCTCATGGACAGAAAGGAGCCTAGGGAGAGATTAAGTGGCTGGTAACAGTCTAGCAGTTTACCAGTTGAAACACCAACTCCAGTTTGTTTCATCAACAAAAAGATGGTTGAAGGGAGGAGAGGACTCCCCCAAGACTCACCAAATGCAACTCTGAGTCTCCATAGCTACTGCCCTCAAAATCTGGAGTGGGGGAGTTGGGGTGGCATGTGCTGACACCAGGGTACAGAGAACTAATCATCAGGAAACTCAGGAGAAGATCTATACCTCCGTGGCCCAGCAGTGGGGTTGTGAGAGTCTCTTTGCATAAAGACTGGATTATCTCTGCCTCACCCTCCTTTATCTCTTGATCAGGAATCAGTGATTAAGGTAAGAAGCCTACTTATAGTTTTAAAGCCCTCAGGCTCCTGTATGCAAAGAGACTGAGCTCCAACACAGGGATTAAAATATTATTGAAACTGTCAATTTCCACAACTGTGAAACCATTAAGTACTTTATTTGGACACGAGTCAATCCAGGCAAGAGTGGTCAGTAATTTGAAAAGTACTGAGAGAGGGACCTCATAACATACTAAATAAAATGGTTAAACCAACAAGAAGAAATATTGGAGAAATGAACCAGGACAAGAGTCCAGCTAAATGATGCTCAAAGGTTGAAGCACAAATTAATGACTTCAACATCCAAACACTCATTAAGGAAATAATCACAGCAGTGAGTAAAGAGTTTGAAAGAATTGTCATCAGAAATGCAGAAACAACAAATGAGACTCTGGAAGAATACACAAATTATCTCAAGCTTGTTAGAGAGCTGAAAGCTGAAATAGCTGAGCTAAGAACACATATAGTTGAACAAATTAAAAAGTATCAGAACAGGGTAACAAAATAGATGAACTCCAGAAAACAGTAGAGGGGAGATAGAATAAAATAAAGGAAGCTGAAGACAGAATTAGCAAGATCGAGGACAAATTAGAGACAACTAAAAAAGAAGTAAGAGATCTCGAAAAGAGATTAAGAGATACTGAAAACAACAACAGAGACCTATGAGATGACTTCAAAAGGAATAATATACGCATTATTGGCTTACCAAGGGAAGAAAGAGAGAGAAGGGAAGAAAGCATTCTTCATGACATAATAGCTGAGAACTTCTCTAGTCTAGATAACATCAAAGACATAAAGGTTCAAGAAGACCAGAGGGTCCCAAATAGAATTAACCCAGACATAAAGACACAAAGGCATATATATATTTAGAATGGAAAGGAATAAGGATAAAGAAAGGATACTGAAGGCTGCAAGAGAAAAATAAATAGTCACCTACAGAGGAAAACCAAAAAGATTAACAGCAGACTTCTCCACACAAACACTACAGGCCAGAAGAGAATGGCAAGATATCTATCAAGTGCTCAATGAGAAATACTTTCAACCAAGACTACTGTATCCTGCTAGACTGTAATTCAGACTAGATGGAGTCATCAAAACCTTCTCAGAGAAGCAACAGTTGAAAGACTCAAATATCACCAAGCCTTCCCTGCAAAAAGTTCTGAAATGTCTCCTATAAACAGTCAGACCACCATAAATATTCCATATATCAGAACACTCTAAAAACCTATTAAAATTGCATTAAAATATCTTCAATCTTTAATTTCAATAAATGTCAATGGCCTGAATTCACCTATTAAAAGGCACAGAATAGGAAGATGGAACAGAAAAAAACACCTAAAAATATGGGGTCTATAGGAAAGTCACATAACACAACAAGACAAACACAGACTCAAAGTGAAAGGATAGAAATTATCTTAAAAGTCAATGGCCCACAATAAAGGGCAGGAACAACTATTCTCATATCTGACATGATAGACTTTAGAATAAATAAAATTTAAAAAGATAGGGATGGACACTACTTAATGCTCAGAGAATCAGTCAATCAATAGAACTTAACAATTATTAACATCTATACACCCAAGGAGAAGACACCTAAGTACATCAAACATCTACTGAAAGATCTACAGCAATATATTAATAGCAATACAGTAATAATAGGGAACTTCAACACCCCACTGTCTCAATGTGACAGATAATCCAGGCAGAAAATCAATAAAAAATGAGGGAGCTAAATGAGGAGATCGATAAAATGGAACATTTGGACATTATCAGAGTCATTCATCCCATGAAACTTGAATACAAATTTTACTCAACTCCACATGAGTAATTTTCAAGGATATACAATATGCTAAGCCATAAAGACAGCATCAACAACTTCAAGAGTATTGACATCATCCCAAGCATCCTCTCACACCACAGTGGAATTAAATTAACACTTAACAATCAACAAAAGATTAGTAATAGTCCCAAAATGTGAAAGCTCAAGAGTACACTACTTAACAACTACTGGGTCAAAGAGGAAATAAAAGCTAAGGCAGTACTGAGAGGGAAGTTCATAGCAATACAAGCACACATTAGGAAACAAGAAAAAGCACAAATAAACAGCCTGATTGCCCATCTTAAAGACCTAGAAGAAAAAGAACAAAGCAACCCTAAAGCAACGAGAAGGATAGAAATAACTAAAGTTAGGGCAGAAATCAATAACAATGAAAATAAGAAAACCATACAAAAGATCAAGGAAAGTAAATGCTGGTTCTTTGAAAGAGTGAATAAAATTGACAAACCTTTAGCCAGACTCACAAAACAAAAAAGGGAGAAGCCACTCAAACTCTAAAAGCCAGAAGAGAATGGCAAGATAACTATCAAGCCCTGAATGAAAAGGGGTTTCAACCAAAGATAATATATCCTGCTAGACTTTCATTCAAACTACACAGAGGGATCCAAACCTTCTTAGACAAACAACAGTTAAAGAAGGCAACCATCACCAAACCGGCCCTGAAAGAGATCCTAAAAGACCTCTTATAAACAAGAACATCACTATAATACTTGCAATATATCAGAGTAAATAAACATTTGTTCAACAATGGCACTACAATACATTAAATCCATAATATCAATAAATGTCAGTGGCTTAAATTCACCCAGAAAAAGACACAGAGTGGGGGAATGGATCAGAAAACATATCCCAGTGATATGCTGTTTGCAAGAATCCCATCTAACACAACAAGATAAACACAGACTTAAAGTGAAAGGATTGAAAACTATCATACAGGCTAATGGACCATAAAAAAAGGCTGGAACATCCATTCTCATATCTGACACCATAGATATTAAATTAAATAAAGTAATAAAATATAGGCAAGGACATTACATAATGATTAGAGGATCAATCAGCCAAGAAGACTTAACAATTAGTAACATCTATGCACCCAATGACGGACAATCTAAATACATCAAGCACCTACTGAAAGAACTTCAAAAATACATCAATAGTAATACAATAATAGTGGGAGACTTTAACACCCCACTCTCACACTTAGACAGATCAACAAAGAAGAGAACCAATAAAGATACAAGAGAATTAAATGAAGAGATGGACAGACTAGACCTCCTGGACATTTTCAGAGTCCTTCAGTCTAAAAAACTGGAATACACATTCTTTTCAAATCCACATAACACATACTCAAGGACAGACCACATGTTAGGCCACAAAGACAGCATCAATAAATTCAAGAGCATCGAAATCATCCCAAGTATCTTCTCAGACCACAGTGCAGTAAAACTAACATTTAACAACAAACAGAAAATTATTAAAAGACACTGATTTTGGAAACTAAACAACATACTGTTTAAGAACCACTGGGTCAGAGATTCACTCAAGCAGGAAATTAAAATGTTCCTGGAAATAAATGAAAATGAATACACAGCCTATTAAAATATTTGGGACTCAACTAAAGCAGTACTGAGAGGGAAACTTATAGCCATACAATCACATATTAAACAACTAGAAAAAGCTCAAAGGAATGACCTTACTGCACACCTCAAAGACTTAGAGGAAGAGAAACAAAGGAACCCTAAAGCAACCAGAAGGACAGAAATCACTAAAATGAGAGTAGAAATAAACAACATCAAAAATAAGAGAGCCATACAAAAGATCAATGAAACCAAATGTTGGTTTTTGAAAGATTAAACAAAGTTGACAAATCCCTAGCCAGACTCACCAAACAAAAAAGAGAGAAGACTCAAATTAATAGAATTGTAAATGATGGAGGAGATATCACAACTGACACCACAGAAATCCAGAAAACCATGCAAAACAAATATGAAGAACTATATGACACCAAGCTAGATAATCTGGAAGAAATGGAAGAATTCCTAGAAGCATATGCTCTTCCAAAACTGAACCAAGAAGAACTACAAAACCTAAATACACCAATCACAGACAAAGAAATTGAAGCAGCTATTAAGAGTCTCCCCAACAACAAAAGTCCAGGACCAGATGGCTTCACAAACGATTTCTACAAAACTTTCAGGAAACAGTTAGTACCCATACTTCTTAAGTTTTTCCATAAGATTGAAGAAACAGGAATACTCCCACCTTCTATGAAGCCAACATCAATCACCCTGATACCAAAAGCAGATAGGGACACAACAAAAAAGGAAAACTACAGACCAATATCTCTCATGAACATAGATGCCAATATATTAAACAAGATCTTGGCCAAGCAGATAGAGCAGCACATCAAAAAAAAAAAAAGTTCATCACGACCAAGTGTGATTCCTCCCAGGAATGCAAGGCTGGTTCAACACACATAAGTCAATCAATGTCATTCACCACATCAATAAAAGAAAAGCCAAAAACCACATGATTATCTCAATAGATGCAGAGAAAACCTTTGACAAAATTCAACAGCCATTCATGCTCAAAACTCTACAAAAATGGGAATAGATGGGAAATTCCTCAAGATAGAATCCATATATAGCAAACCTATAGTCAACATCATACTCAATGGATAGAAGCTGAAAGCATTCCCCCTCAGATCGGGGACTAGACAGGGCTGTCCACTGTCACCGTTACTCTTCAACATAGTATTGGAAGTTCTTGCCATAGGAATCAGGCAAGGGAAAGGAATCAAAGGAATACAGATAGGAAGGGAAGAAGTCAAGCTCTCACTATTTGCAGATGATATGATAGTGTTCATAGAAAAACCTAAAGAATCCAGCAGACAACTACTGAAAGTTATTAGGCAATATAGCAATGTGTCAGGCTATAAAATCAATGTACAAATATCAGTGGCACTTCTTTATGCAAACACTAAATCTGAAGAAGAAGAAGACATCCAGAAATCACTCCCATTTACTGTTTCAGCAAAATCAAATACCTAGGAATAAAGTTGACCAAAGAAGTGAAAGGCTTGTATACTGAAAACTATTAGTCTCTACTCAAGGAAATAGAAACTGATACCAAGAAATGGAAAGACATCCCATGCTCATGGATTGGAAGAATAAATATCATAAAAATGAATATTCGCCCTAGAGCCATATACACTAAAATAATTTATCAGGAACCTGAAAACACCTAGAATTGCCAAAACCATCTTGAGGAAAAGAAGTAGAAACGGAGGCATCACACTCCCAAATCTCAAACAATATTATAAAGCCATCATCATCAAAACAGCATGGTACTGGAACAAAAATAGGCACACAGACCAGTGGAACAGAACTGAAAGACCAGAAATAAATCCCCACACCTATGGACATCTAGTCTTTGATAAAGGGGCCCAAGGGATTAAATGGAAGAAGGAGTCTCTCTTCAATAAATGGTGCTGGGAAAACTGGGTTGAAACATGCAGGAGAATTAAATTGAACCACTTTACCTCACCAGAAACAAAAATCAACTCCAAATGGATCAAAGACCTGGATATTAGAACAGAAACAATCAAATACTTAGAGGAAAACCTTGGTAAAAAACTTTCCCACATAAACCTAAAGGACATCTTTGATGAAACAAACTCAATTGCAAGGAAGACTAAAGCAAAAACAAATCAATGGGATTACATCAAATTGAAAAGCTTCTGCACATCCAAAGAAACTATTAAACAAACAAAGAGAACCCTCACAAAATGAGAAAAAATCTTCACATGCCATACATCAGACAAGAAACTAATCACCAAAATATACAAAGAGCTCAGCACACTTAGCACCAAAAAAGCAAATGACCCCATCCAAAAATGGGCAGAGGATATGAACAAAACATTCACCTCAGAGGAGATCCAAAAGGCTAACAAACATATGAAAAACTGCTCCAGGTCGCTGATTGTCAGAGAAATGCAAATTAAGACAAAATTGAGATACCATCTCACTCCTTTAAGAATGGCATACATCAAAAAGGACAGCAGCAACAAATGCTGGAGAGGATGTGGGGAAAGAAGAACCCTTTTGCATTGTTGGTGGGAATGTAAATTGGTCCAGCCTCTCTGGAGAGCCATCTGGAGAACTCTCAGAAGGCTAGAGATGGACCTTCCATATGATCAAGTAATTCCTCTCCTGGGGATCTACCCCAAGGACTCCATAACACCCAGCCAAAAAGAGGTGTGTACTTCTATGTTCATAGCAGCACAATTCATAATAGCTAAAACCTGGACGCAACCCAGGTGCCCAACAACAGATGAGTGGCTGAGAAAGCTGTGGTATATATACAAAATTGAATATTATATGGCTTTCAAGAACAGTGAACTGACCTTCTCTGACCCATATTGGACAGAGCTAGAAGGAATTATGTTAAGTGAGCTAAGTCAGAAAGATAAAGATGAGTATGGGATGATCCCACTCATCAACAGAAGTTGAGAAAGAAAATCTTAAAGGGAAACTAAAAGCAGGATCTGACTAAACTGAAAATAGGGCACCAAAGTAAAAACCCTGTGGTGAGGGGTAGACATGCGGCTTCCTGGGCTGGTGGGGTGGTTTTGGGTGGGTGGGATGGGAAACAGTCTTTTGGTGGTGGGAATGGTGTTTATTATGTACACTCCTAGTAAAGTGCAGTCATATAAATCACCAGTTAATTAATATGAGGGGGAAAATTGATTGTATGTCTGAAAGTTTTTAAAACACAGACTGAGTCTTTTTAACATATAGGCTGTGTATTTGATATGCGGTCTCTCTCAAAAGCCTAGACCAAGTAGATCAGAAGCAACCAGTTGCACAGCTATATACAAGAGACTGGGTACTATACAGCACACCCTAACAAAAGTACTTTTCAAAGTTAACCCAATTATCAAATAATGTGATGATAACAATAACTATCTATTGTCTTTTTGAACCCTAAGACAGCAGGAACCTCACATTTCCTCTATAGAGCCTATATTTCCCCCATTTCTGGAGCCTTAGGATAGGGCCCACTTTTCCACATGCCTCTCCCAATCCATATCAAATAATATTGCATCTGCCGATCGCAACCTAATCAAAACAATGGTTGCCACCTCAATATGCTTCAGCTCAGACTGTGTCCAGAGACTTCAGGTGTGGAATGACAACTCTTCAGCTTCATTACTCCGGTGAGACCTTTTCTTTCATAATATTCTCTAATTCCATCCCAGGTGGTTCACTTTCTAACAAAGTCCCAAAACCTAGATATACACCAGTTTCTGTGAGAGAGAGCATATGTTCACACGTATCCATAAACTACTGCAAAATATATACCTGAAAGCAGAAGTACACTAGAGTTTGCAGTGAGTATCCCCCTAACTCTTCCTCTCCACTATTCCAACCTTTGTGTCCATGATTGCTCAAGAATTTGTTTGGCTTTGTATGTTAACTCTCTTTTCAGCCACCAGGTTCCAGATGCCATCAGGATGCTAGCCAGGCTTCCCTGGACTGAGGACCCCACCAATGTGTCCTAGAGCTCAGCTTCCGCAGAGACCCACCCTACTAGGGAAAGAGAGAGGCAGACTAGGAGTAAGGTGTCAGGCTACAAAATTAACATTCAAACATCAGTGGTACTCCTCTATGCAAACACTAAGTTAGGAGACTTTGAAATCCAGAAATCAGTTCCTTTTACTATAGCAACAACAAGAAAAGAAATATCTAGGAATACACCTAATGAAAGAAGTGAAAGATTTGTATACTGAAAATTATGAGTCACTACTCAAAAAAAATTGAAAAAGACACAAAGAAATGGAAAGATATTTCATGTTCATTTGTTGTAAGAATTAACATCATCAAAATGAATATACTACCCAGAGCCATATACAAGTTTAATGCTATCCACATCAAGATCCCAAAGACATTTTTTAGGAGAATAGAATAAATGCTACAAGTGTTTATCTGGAACCAGAAAAGACCTCTGATTGTCAAAACAATCTTGAGAAGAAAGAACAGAACTGGAGGCATCACACTCCCATGTCTCAAATTGTACTATAGGGCCATTGTTATCAAAACTGCTTGGTACTGGAACATGAATAGACACACAGACCAGTGGAATAGAATTGAGAGCCCAGAATTAAGCCGCCACACCTATGGTCATATAATCTTTGACAAAGGTTTCCCAACTATTCAATGGGGAAAGCAGAGTCTCTTCAACAAATGGTGTTGGAAAAATCGTTTGAAACATGCAGAAGAATGAAACTGAGCCATTATATTTCACCAAATACAAAAGTAAATTCCAGATTTGTCAAGGACTTGGATATTAGACCAGAAACTGTCAGATACATAGAGGAAAATATTGGCAGAGCTCTTTTCCATGTAAATTTTAAAGACTTTTTCAGTGAAACAAATCCAATTACAAAGAAGACTAAGGCAAGCATAAACCTAAGGACTACAACAAATTAAAACGCTTCTGCACAGCAAAAGAAACCAATACGCAAATCAAGAGACCCCTCACCCCTTTACATGTCATACATCAGAGAAGAAGCTAATAACCAAAATATATAAAGTGCTTGCCAAACTCAACAATAAGAAAATAAATAACCCCATCCAAAAATGGGGAGAGGACATGGACAGAATATTCACCACAAAAGAGATCCAAAAGGTCTAGAAACACAAGAAAAAATGCTCCAAGTCTTTGATTGTCAAAGAAATGCAAATAAAGACAACAATGAAATACCACTTCATTCCTGTGAGGATGTCAAACATCAGAAAAGGTAACAGCAGCAAATACTGGAGAGGTTGTGGAGTTAAAGGAACCCTCTTGCACTGCTGGTGGGATAGTCAGTTGGTCCAACCTCTGTGGAGAACAGTCTGGAGAACTCTCAGAAGGCTAGAAATGGATGTACCCTATTATCCTGAAATTCCTCTCCTGTGGATATATCCT
Source organism: Erinaceus europaeus (assembly GCF_950295315.1). Lineage (NCBI taxonomy): Eukaryota > Metazoa > Chordata > Mammalia > Eulipotyphla > Erinaceidae > Erinaceus > Erinaceus europaeus. The sequence goes on along the minus strand of NC_080162.1, from coordinate 129,331,158 downwards.
AAGGAACCCAACACACCCATTCAAAAATATCTGTGTACACATATGTTCTTGGTAGCACAATTTGTAGTAGCCAAAACCTGGAAGCAACCCAGGTGTCCAACAACAGATGAGTGGCTGAGCAAGTTGTGGTATATATACACAACAGAATACTACTCAGCTATTAAATATAGTGAAGTCCCCATTTTCAGCCGGTCCTGGATGAACCTTGAGAAATTCATGTTTAGTGAAATAAGTCAGAAACAGGAGGATGAATATGGGATGATCTCACTCTCAGGTAGTAGTTGATAAACAAGAGCAGAAAAGAAAACTCAAGTAGAACCTGAACTTGAATTGGCTTGTTGCACCAAAGTATAAGACTCTGGGGTAGGTGGGTAAGGAGAATACAGGTCCAAAAAGGATGACAAAGGATCTAATGGGGGTTGTATTATTATGTGGAAAACTGGAAACTGAGAAAAGTGATGCATGTACAAACTATTGTATTTACTCTCCAATGTAAAACATTAATTCCCCAATAAAGAAATTAAAAAAGACAAAAAAAAGTAATTTGAAATGTATCTTCTTGTTGGGACTATGTGTAAGTTTGATAGAGCTTAGGGAGAACTCTCCCATCCTTGGATGGAGGTCTGAGAAGATACCCTCTTGTTTATTCTCTCTCAACCAAGGTGAGCAAAAGGGGAGTAACTCAGACTTAGTACTTTCCTTCTTGACTCTCAGGCCCACAGAAACCCCAATACGTCTCCCCATTAACTGCAGGCCACATGGCCGCCTACTTTAACATTCACTTACTCCAAGTCACCTTACCTTCTGATCACAGAAGAACACACCTCATCACACACTCCATCATATACCTCAGACCCCAGACAAGAGAAATTCCAAACTATATGGCCTTTTGATATTCATCTTCTCTCTGTCTCACCCTACTGGTTTAACCCCTATGCTTCTCTTAAATACCTTTGGATAATTAAGTTGCTTGCGTCATGGAGAATAACTGTCTTGTATCTCATCAATTCCTGTCATACCAGCCCCCTACCTTAAGGGCAAGCCAATCTTTAAGAAACCTGTAATTTCTGACATATTTCAATAATTCCTTTTGGTTTTCTATTTAACTCATGTCCACTTGCTAATAAAGGAGAGCTGAGACCTGAGACTTGAGATCTGAGGTCTGAGCACCCTGTAGGTCTCCCCGGTGTCTTTTACTTCATGTCGTCCCCTTTCATGAGTGAGAAAGAACCGGTCCATTACCTTTCCCCTGGAGATCACCCCGCCAGAGACCCCGACATCTTCTGTTAGTTCTTTCTTTAAAAAAAATAAGATTCTCCACGATATTTGTAGAACTGACTTATAAACATGTCAACCTAAACACACACACACACACACACACACATATATACATACATACATATCATAGGGTGCTTCAAGACTTTAAAATGGCAGAGCCTCAAAGACTTGAAAGAAAATGACTATACAGACAGTGCCATTGAACTTCCATGTGCACTGCCATGTTTTTCCCAGACAGTTGGTTCAATTCATCTAGGGAAATATAATGTAGCTTTCTGGCTAGGAATAAAGGATTGAGCTGCCAACAATGTCCTCTTCCCATATGCCTTGTCACAGATTGAGTTCTCTGGAAAGCAAGCTCCGAGGAGATTGTAAGCAGCTATTGGAGAGTTTATGAAGAAACATATGTATTATCAACACCTGTGAAAGGAGGGAAGAAGAAATAAGAACTGGACAGAGAAAATTCAAGTTTCATGGTAATTTTACCATGATGGGTTTATAAGGTTTACTCCACATAGAGTCAAAGTCAATGACTTTATACACTTCCACTTGTCAGATTATCCTTTCAACCCAGAAAAAAATTTGCTCAAAGGACTAAGAATTTGGGCTCTGGATTATGCACTGATGTATCTACCACGCACTCTTCACTCCAATCCTCCTTCTTAGAAGCCTTAAAATTGACGCCCGTGTTCAATTACCAATTCATTTATGTGTCTAAATTTTATGTGAATGGATTGCCTCACTCTTACAAGGCTCATGATTTATTTAGGGAATAATGTATTTTATCAAACACTTGCTTAGGTGATTCTTAGTGGTTTGCCATTATAAACATGCTGTGATACGGGCCTGGTGGTGGTGCACATGGTTAAGTGAATCGGCTACAATTTGCAAGGACCTAGGTGTGAGCCCCCAGTCCCCATCTGCAAGGGGAAAGCCTCATGAGTGGTGAAACAGTGTTGCAGGTGTCTATCTCTCTGCCTCTCTATAATTTCTTTCCCTCTCAACATCTGACTGGCTCTATCCTATAAAGATAATTTTTTTTAAGTTTTTAAAAAATGCCATGATAAACAATAGTATCAAAGGATCTTAGATTATGCCCTCCACAATGCCAGGCATATATCACTATGTAGCACCGTCAAGCTCAGTAAATGTTTGAAGTTTGCACAACATCAAAGAATTAGCATATCTAAAATTATTTTTCTTTTTTCATGCCACAGAATTTTTTTTTGAGAGGTAAGAGGAGATGAAGAGGGAAAGACAAAGAAAGGCATACTTGTAGCATTACTTCACTGCTCTGAATCTCCTGAGCTGCAAATGGGAATCTGAGCTTTGATTCCGGGTGCTTGCACATGGTAAAAGTATGTACTCAGTCAAATGCAACACCACCAACTTCCTCCATAAATTTAGAAAAGCATGACTTCAAATGTCAAGATTGCTGGTTACCAGCTCTTTTATTTAAATACTTATCCTCATCAAGAAAAAAAAGTGCTAAATAGTGCCTGTTATTACTATGTGGAAACTTTCAGTTGCTAGTTATATAACACATAGTAGTTAATAATTGTTAAAGAGCTTCCTATGTTCCAGAAATTATTAAATAGCCTTGACTATATTTTCTCACTTATTTCTTATGATTAGGATTGTATTACAACACTATTTTTACATGAGTTAGGAATCTGAAAAATGACATACTGTTCCCCAAAATATGTAACTATGTACTGGAATAAATACGTGAACTCAGACCTCTTCCCTCACTCTGTCTCCCTACAAGTATAGTTATGTATTCTGAATATAACAGCATCAATTACTGTTAGATTTATGTCTATTTACTTGATGGTTTGTAATCATTATACATATTTAGAAATAAAATCATGTTTGTACATTCAACTCGTTAGTCCCAAAATTAATTGAGTTCCTAATATGGCACACAACATTTATCAGGACCTCGATAATATAGTAAGTAGTGAATAAAATTGTAGAAAGTTTATTTATGTAGGGAAATCACAGTAAAACAACAAAGTACATAGTTTATGAGGTTAAGTAGAAACAATCATGAAAGGTGTGACATGGTGACAGTGTACTACAAAGAGGCCATAGACAACCTCAAAAGAGTTAGGTTTCAGTTGAAATCTAGGACAGAATTTAATTGTTGCAACAGAATTTAGCATGAAATTTAGTAAAAAGTAATTCTCAATAAGTTTTCACTTTTTATGCAAGAAAATTATGAAAATAGGTATTTCAATATATTCATAGGCATAATTCTTATGTAACTGTGTTTATTATGATTGCAATTTATGATGACAATTTTGTTGAGAAGAAACTATTTCAAACAGGTGCAAGATTCATCACTTGAGAAAATTCAAGCAATAAGAAGAAACAGCATTTCATCAAAGATTTCACTAACAAAACACAGTTTTAAAATACACATATATTCATAATTTCTCCAAAATTATACTGAATAGATTTCTATATAATCTTATTTCATATTGTGTCTGAAATTTAGAAGCCTATTCTTTTCTTAATATTGAAAAACTATAGGCAATTTCAGATTCCACACTATCACAACTGCAATTTAAATTTTAAAAGTTTTCTCTCTAAATGACTGTATTCTCCATTTAGATCATTAAAATATGAACTGTAAGGATGTTGTAAAAGCACCTAAGTCATAGGTGACAGTGTTTTTGTCAGACAACTATCACAAAGAGTATGTGAAATTGTACCTATATAATAAAAACTGTACTGTTAACATGAAGTACCCAATAAAATGATAAAAAACTAAAAAGAATAAACATTGCATATATGTACACTAATAATTATTGTCATTATTTTAGTAATTACCATTTACTAGTGCTTAGCTATAACCTTTAACATGACTAAAATATGTTGCATTTTCTAATGCTTTCCTTGTAATAGTATCATGCTGTAGGTATCATGAGTACCAATCGAATTTTACAGATATTTTAACTAAGGCACAGAGCTGTTGTGACCCCAACAGGAGTTTGGGACTATTATCATACAAATGACCTCACCTTGAGGAGGTGTTTCAGAGAAGGGAATGTACAAAAGCAAGGGACTTTGAGCATGTCACTCTGGCTGCTGTTTCTTCTGGTTAGAAGCATCTCCATGGAGGTGCACCATGGCTACTTCTCCTGGGAACTGAACACAGGTGACTGCTAGCCGGTAAACTTTTAGACCCTTCTACAGCCATGAGCAACCTTAACCAAAGCTGATAACTGTTTATCTTATAGGACTAAACTTTTGATAACTATACTCAAACTTTATGGACCTAGCGTACTCTTAACCCTTGATAATAAGTACTTATTTTGCCTTTTACCTGTTTCACCCTAATACACTTTGTATTGTTTAAACCAGTTCCCATCTCCCTGTGAATCCTTTCACTCACTGCAGGCAGTCCCCACCTAACCCCTTTCTTAAGTTAAATTACAAAACAGAGCAATTATATAAGAATCAATGGGGAGTGGATGGTAGCGGCGCAGTTAAGCACAGGTGGTGCAAAGCGCAAACCAGTGTAAGGATCCGGGTTCAAGCCCCTGGCTCCCCACCTGCAGGAGAGTTGCTTCACAAGTGGTGAAGCAGGTCTGCAGGTGTCTATCTTTCTCTCCCCCTGTGCCTCCCCCCTCCTCTCTCCATTTCTCTCTGTCCTATCCAACAATGAAGACATTGATAATAACCACAATAATAAAACAACAAAGGCAACAAAAAGGGAAAATGAATAAATAAATATTTAAAAAAAGAATCAATAACAGTTAACAAATCTATGACACCATGATTTAGTCATGATCTTTACATGAAATCTGCCCATATTAAAAAATACAGAAGATACTTAATTGCAGAGAGTATGTGTTTTATTGTTCAATATACTTATTTAAATTTTTTTATTTCCCCCACACCTACAGGCATCTAATATTTGACAAGGGCCCAGACTATTAAATGGGGAAAGGATAGTCTCTTCAACAAATGGTGTTGGGAAAATTGGGTTTAAACATGCAGAAAAATGAAACTGAACCACTATATTTCACCAAACATAAAAGTAAATTCTAAAAGGATCAAGGACTTGGATGTTAAATCGGAAACTATCAAATACTTAGAGGAAAATATTGGCAGAACTCTTTTCCATATAAATTTTAAAGGCATCTTCAATGAAATGAATCCAATTACAAAGAATTAACTAATGGGACTACATAAAATTAAAAGTTTCTGCACAGCAAAAAAAAAAAAAAAAGCCTCCCAAACAATGGGAGAAGACCTTTACATGTCATACATCAGACAAGGGCCTAATAACCAAAATATATAGAGTTCACCAAACTCAACCACAAAAGAACAAATAACCTCATCCAAAAATGAGGAGAGGATATAAACAGAATATTTTCCCTTGAAGACATCCAAAAGGCCAACAGACATGAAAAAATACTCCAAGTCATTGATTGTCAAAGAAATGCAAATAAAGACAATAATGAGATAACACACCACTTCTGTGATAATGGCATATATCAGAAAAGGCAGCAGCAATAGATTCTAGAGAGGTTGTGGGGACAAATGAACCTTCCTGATCTACTGGTGGGAATGTCAGTTGGTCCAACCCCTGTGGAGAACAGTCTGGAGAACTCTCAGAGAAGGATGCCCCTGCATTTCCTCTCCTGGGGATATATGTGGCTTAGGAATTTATGTGTTCCCCAAATGACATAACAGACTTAAAACTTCTTGATCTACTCATGCAGAAATGCATGAATAATTATTTAAGAAATAAAGCATAATAAGCTCACAATATTATAGTATGTTTGTCAAAATATAAAAGAATAAATTCAATTTCCAAATTGCTATTAAAAACACTTTAAATTCAAAAATCTGTGTGCTATCTAGAAAGAACAGGTTTCAAAGTATTTAGGAAATATACTATTTAACTGTTTTGGCTTCCAAAATTAATTTGTTTGGACTATCATTCCAAACTTTAGAGGGTTTTTATTAAATAATAATTTTGTTTAATAATTTTTATTTATTTATTGGGTAGAGATAGCCAGAAATACAGAGGGAAAGGGGGTGATAGAGAGGGACAGAGAAAGAGACACCTGTAACACTGCTTCACCACTCACAAAGCTTTCTCCCTGTAAGTGGGGTCTGGGGGCTTGAACCCAGGTCCTAGAGCATTGTAACATGTTAGCTCAACCAGGTGCAGCACAACCCAGCCCCTGAAATAATAATTTTGTTAAAAATTATCTGTCGTAGTAAGATCAGCCATTACTTCTATATTCAAATTAAATAAACATAAATATCAGTACAGCATATATATGCATATTTGATAACCACTGTCAACTTCATAATTAATAGGAACTTAAATGAAATTATACATTCTTCAAACACTGTTTGTCATTTATGTCTATTTTATTAAAAGAAGAATGCCAGTTTTGCTAGTAAGTAATTTGATTTTAGACTGTTCAAAAAGAGTGAACTGGAAATGGATTGGGCATATGTCTTTTGAAAGTCAGACTGGTAAATTCATGCAGAATTAATACAGAGTCAAATTTCCTATGGTTCTTTGTAATCATTTTCTTTTATTTAAAATGACTTTTATTAGTGATTTAAAATATTATAAGAAAACAGGGGCATAGTTTCATACTACACCATCCACAGAATTCTGTGCACAACTCCCCTTCTCATCAGTAATAACTCCCATAGTTCTTTCAAGGTCTTAGAGATAAAATTGGTTAATTTTTTCCCCCTACATGTCCTTGTTTCTCAATTTTCCTTTTTATTTATTTTTTAATTAATTAATTTATTTGTTAGAGACCGAGAAGGGAGAGATAGGGAGAGAGACAGTGAGACACCTGAAGCCCTGCTTTCACCATTTGCAAAGCTTTCCCCCTGCAGGTGAGGACTCGGTGCTCAAATCTGGGTTCTTGCACATTGTAACATGTGCGCTCAACCATCCCAGGTGTGCCATATCAATTCTCTATATTCCACACTGAGTGACATCATCTTGCAGTTGACTTTCCTTTTCCTTCCTCTCCTCTCCTCTCCTCTCCTCTCCTCTCCTCTCCTCTCCTCTCCTCTCCTCTCCTCTCCTCTCCTCTCCTCTCCTTTCCTCCCCCCCACTTTTTTTTTTAAACTAGAGGGCTGTTCAGCTTTAGTTTGTGGTGGTGCAGGGAATTGAAGTAAAAGCTTTTAGAGTTTCAGGCATCAGAGTTTCTGCATAACCATTATGCTATCTACCCCTACCCTCATTGCATTACTTACATTACTATGCATAATCACCTCCAGTTCTATCTATTTAATCCCAAAGTGCACAATAATATCTTTTGTAATTGCTGAGTAGTACTCAATTGAGTAAATATCTCATAACTAACTTTTGTTATTATTATTATTATTATTATTTAACCAAAGTACAGCTCAACTCTGGTTTATGGTGGTGCAGAGGATTGAAACTGGGACTTTGAAGCCTCAAGCAAGAGAGTTTCTTTGAATAACCATTATGCTACCTACCCCCACCCATAATTAACTTTTTTATCCAATCATCTGTTCATTAGTACTTAGTTTGCTTCTATATTTTGGCTATTTAGAATAATGCAGCTATGAACATTAAGGTGCCTGTGTTTTTTGAAATTAGTGGGTTTTTTTGTTTGTTTGTTTGTTTTGGGTTTTGTCCTTTGGATAAATGTTTAATGGTTGTATTGTTGTATCATCAGCTATCTCCATTTTATTTTCTTAATATTTTTATTTTACTTTTTTTTTATTGGATAGAGATAGAAAGAAATTGAGGTAGGGGGTGGTAGAGATAGATAAAGACACCTACAGCCCTGCTTCACCACTAGAAAAAAATTTCCCCTTCAGGTAAGGACCAGAGGGTAAAACCTGGGTCCTTGTTCTCTACAATGTGTGTGCTCAACCAGGTGCACCACCACCTGGCCCCTCCATTTTTATCTTGTAAGGATTCTCCATGCTGTTTTCCATACTAGTTTCATCAGCTTACACTCCTCCCAGTTTGGAGTGTAACAGAGTTTCTCTTTCTCCATATCTTCACTCACATTTCTCACTTCCTGTCTTACTGCTGTAGGTCATTCTCACTGCTTTGAGGTGGAATGTCAATGTGGTTTTAATTTGTACTTCTCTAATAATGAATGAAGTGGAGAGTTTCCTTGTATGCTTTAGGTAATGTATATATCTTCTTTAGAAAATTGTCTGCTCTAATTAAAGCACATGAACTCACACAAAGAAGAAGGAGGAGGGAGGAGAAGCAAAGAAAGAAAGGAAGAGAGAGAGAGAAAGAAAAGAGCAAAGATAAACAAGCTGACTTTCACAGTTTGTGAGAACTGTGGTGCTTATGGAGAAGGGGTAATATAGAGCTTTGGTTGTAGATAGACTTGTAAGCCATTATTAAATGACTACAAAAATAAAAATAATACAAAAAAGAAAACAATCTTTTCAAATCTTTCACCCAAGTTTTATTGGGTTATCCTATCTGTTATAAATGTTTGATATTAAACAGTTGTCGGGAATGTGAGGTATAAATATCTTCCCATAATTTCTAGGTTTCCTTTTTATTCCTATTGCATTTTAATGTTAATTTGATACAGTCTTGTTTATTTAATTTTGTTTTAATTTCACTGTACCATGGGTTTAATTATTCAAATACATCTTTGGTATTAAATTCCTGAAGCCTTTACTGGTATGTTCTTCTATGTATTTTGTTGTTGTTTCTGTTCTAATATCCAGGTTTTTGGTTTTTTATTATTTTTTATACATTTTGAGTTAATTCTGGTGTGTGGTGTTAAGTAGTGGTCAAGCTTCATTTGTTTATACTTTATTGGAGGCTTGATGGTTTGCAATATACTTGTTATCATCTGCACTCTCCCCACCAACTTGGGTCAACTTCCATAAGCATTCCCTAGGACACCAGCACTCATTAATGCCATCATTTCCCCTTTCCTGTTTGTGAATCAAGATATGAAAAATGACTGTGGTGGGCTGGGATGTAGTGCAGCGGTTAAGCACACATGGTGCAAAGCACAAGGACTGGCCTAAAGATCCCAGTTCAAGCGCCAGGCTTTCCACCTGCAGGCAGGTCACTTCACTGGCAGTGAAACAGGTCTGCAGGTGTCTTTCTTGCCCACTCTCTCTCTTCCCCTCTTCTCTCGATTTCTCTCTGTCCTATCCAACAACAATTAGCAGCAATGGCAACTATAACAATAACAACAAGAGCAACAAAATGGGAAAAATGGCCTCAAGGAACAGTGGATTCGTAAGTAGTGCAGGCACTGACTCCCAGCAATAACCCTGGAGGCAAAAAAAAAAAAAAAAAAAAACTGTGACAGAGCAGTGGACCAGTATAGACAGCCCAGAAAGAAACATATATAATATATATGATAAAGGGGTCAAAACTTTCCAGTGGCAGAAAAAAGGTGTCAGAAATCATCCCCAAACATGAGACTGCAGCTGGGTGTGGTAAATAGTGAGGAATTTAATACACTGCTGGGTGAGAGATCTGGATCTCCCCAGGAAGTTCTCTGCCCCAAACCAAGGATCATAACTGCTTATATAGAGTTTTACATCTTGGTTACAAAGATGTAAAAATGCAGGCATTGGCACACTGTAGGCACATGATCTTTGGCTCTGGTGCTAGTTGGATGCAGGAGTCATATTTCTCCCTGTTAGGCTGAATTCTTCCCTAGCTGACCTGCTTAGGAATGTGGAGGGAGGAGGTATGACAGCTGCAGTCACTGATTGCTGTGAGGCACATCAGGCACAGAGGAAATATAGACTTAGGCTATATACTGCTATATCACAGAGGAAATATAAATCTCTACCAGGCACATAGATTAAAATACCTACAGAGGGTGAATCAGGAGAGTGTGCATTCTGTGTTCATCTATTTTTCCACTTCAAGAAGACTTCTGTATCAAATGGTGCAAAGAAAGCTATAAGTCACGTGTAGAAAAATTAAACTAGTCTGTTTATTGTTGTTTCCTCACATGGGTGAAGAAGATACTATGAATTATTCATTGATAAAGTAAACATTTGAATGAAAAGCATATAAAATGTATATATCCATTCCTTTTAACTCCCTAATGTTCACAAAACGATAATCCTACCAATTAGGCAATACATAAAGTGGTGACTTTATCCTTGAAAATGTTAACATGCTATATATCAAATCAAAAAGTACTGGTTTTTATATTTTCAAAAACAAGTTCCATAAAACTCTTTCTTGACTAAAACGTCAATTCTTTCTTGACTAAAACGTCTATTTATACACAAGTATAAATAGAAGCTCAGCAATAAAATAAACGATTAACAGAATCAGTGGTTAATACTGAGGTCTAATTGTGTGTGTATCATGCCATCATCTTTTCTAAAAGGTTATTTCTGGGGTGTGGGTAAATAGCATAATGGCTATGCAAACAAACTCACATGTCTGAGGATCCAAAGTCCTAGGTTCAATCCCCTGCCTAACCATAAGCCAGAGCTGAGTAGTGCTCTGGTAATAAATTAATTAATTAATTAAAAGTTATTTTTGACATTTCAGACAGATACCTCCACATGCTAGTCTGTTTTTTTGTTGTCCTTTGTTTGTTTGTTTGTTTTTTTAAATAATGGAGACTCCAAACTGGCCTATTCCATTACACATGCATCTCTACGTGACAAGTTCTAAAGTAACCTGGTGACTGAAGAAAAAGCAATATGGGACAAGTGGTTTTAGCATAATTACAACACACTATTCATTAGATTATCAAAACCTCCTTCCAGATATTAGTCTGTTAGGTTAATAGAAGATGTAGTAAAATAAAAAAATTAAATAGGGAAGATTCATTATCACACTTACATAAGTGCCCTCTTGGGGTTAAGAGGACATTCCGAAAGCATTCGCAAGAATTTCTATATGTAAATGGCAGTAACATCTACAAAGTGAAGGTGAGACAAACAGCATCAATCTATCTGTCACTTTGTTTCAGAAACACCCACTAAAACCTCAACTCAGCATTTTAAAATAGGAAAATGATTCAGCAATGGATAATGAAACTATTATTTCCCCCCACGAGGAATACCTTTTTAAGCTAGAAAACAGACACAGCTAGTGCACTAACTCTCCACTAGGAGGATGTATGCATTTTGTGGCTTGATAAAAATAGCAATGCAGATTTGAAGAAAAGAATAAAAATGCTCAGATTTTATTAAAACATATGTGCTTGCTAATCAACTTAATGATCGCTTAGTGAATAGAGGTTTGCACACAAACTCATATATCCCTGAGAGATTAGCACAGAGCCCACATGGCATGACGAAGAAAGAACTTTCCCAGGAAAAAAGAGATGTGATTTATTTACCTTTCCTCTAACTTCCCAGCACTTATTAAAGGTACAAATATAGATCAAGCAAAGTTGCTTGCTTTGTGATTATATTTGCACACATTCCTGCAGTGTGTTTTATGATTTTGTTAGTGATGTTGAAATCTTGATATTTTGTTATGATTAAAAATACATTATTTAAATAAAACAGAGATTGAAAATATTATATACAAAGAAACAGCTCAGTGCTTACCTATATGAAAATACATTGCTTAATAATAAAAATGAAATCTTACCTGTGCAAGGTAAGAACTTCATTACTTTATTCATTCCAAAAAGTCTTTTCTTTATTTAAGCAAAGAGAATATCAGAAATAAAATTTGTTCTATTTTACTTCTTAGGTGAAGCTTAATTTCTTCCATACTCAGCAATGGAAGTATCAGTTTACAGAGAGAAAGGAAGGAAGAGAGAGAAGGAGAAAGAGAAGGAGAAAAAGGGGGAGGAGGAGGAGAAGGAGAAAAAGGGGGAGGGGGAGGAGGAGAAGGAAGAGAAGGCGAAAAAGGGGGGAGGAAAAGAAGGAGAAGGAGAAGAAGAAGAAGGGAGAAGGAGGAGAAGAAGGAAGAAGGTGAAGAAAGAAGAAGAGGAGGAGGAAAAGGAGGAGATGGAGGAGAAAGACTGTAATGATGATGAAAAAGGAGAAGGAAGAGAAAGAAAATAAAATGAAAGGAAGAAAAAAGAATATAAAGAAAAGGAAGAAGAGGAGGGAGAGGGAAGAAGAGGAGAGATGAGACTAAACAAGAAGTGAAGAGAAGAAAAGAGAAGAGACTCAAGAAAATTATACAAAGCAACAAACGAGATACAAAGGATACTTACTATTACCTTCTCTATCCTGAAGTAAACTGCATACGTTTCTTTCTGACTATATTCCTTTATCCACATTTTTCTTAATTTTCTAACAATATTCAATATCAGCGTGTTCTCTGTCTCTTTAAGATCTAAATATTTGAGGATTCACTGACAAATTGACAAAAAAAGAATATATTTTCTTGGACATGGAGCCAAGTTTTTGAAATGTAATCATCAAGAAAAATAAAGCCACCATAAAGTAGATAGATTGCTTAAGCCGTACATCTTTTAGTTTTAAGGAAATAATAGGACCCTAATTTTTTAAATTTATTTATAAAGTAAAAAATATTGACAAAACCATAGGATAAGAGGGGTACAATTCCACACAATTCCCACCACCAGAACTCCATATCCCATCCCCTCCCTTGAAAGCTTTCCTATTCTTTTATGGCCTCCAGGTTTATAGCCGTGCTCAGTGCCTGCACCAGGAATCCACTGCTCCTGGAGACCATTTTTTCCCCTTCTGTTGCCCTTGTTTCATCATTGTTGTGGTTATTATTATTATTGTTTTTGTTGTTGCTGTAGTTGGATAGGACTGAGAGAAATAGAGAGAGGAGGAGAGACAGAGAAGGGGAGAGAAAGATCGAAACCTGCAGACCTGTTTCACCGCCTGTGAAGTGACTCCCCTGTAGGTGGGGAGCAGGGGCTAGAACTAGGATCCTTATGCCTGTCATTATGCTTTGTGCCACGTGAGCTTAACCTGCTGTGATACCACCCAACTCCCGCTTTCCTATTCTTTATCCCTCTGATGACATGGACCCAGGGTCATTGCTGGGAGCAAAAGGTGGAAAGTCTGCCTTCTGTAATTGTCTCTCCACTGAACCTGGGCATTGGCAGGTCCATCCATACCCCCAGCCTGTTTATATCTTTCCCTAGTGGGGCAGGTATCTGGGGGAAGTGGGTTTCCAGGGTGCATTTTTAAGGTCGTCTGGCCAGGGAAGTCAGGTTTGCATCATGGTAACATCTGCAACTTGGTGGCTGAAAAAGCATTAATATACAAAGCAGAACAAATTGTTTAATAATCAGGAAACTTAAGGCAAGAATATAGCAGATAAGCTTTGGGGTATCCATTTTTGAAAAAGCTAGTAGGTCTATTTTAGGTATATTTCAAGGGGCCCATAACTTTATTAATTTTCATCTGAGCCCAACAGTTAACATGCAGGTGGATCAAAGGTATTGTCTGAGGAGATGGTGTCAGAGTTGGAAACAGGACTAGAAAGCTGGGTCAGTGAAGAGAGTAACTCCCAAGTGTGGGTAAATTATATAAATACAGTTACTGTAAACCCCATTGATTTGAACTGAGCGCATATTCAGCACAGGAGGTTATTATTACTTTTATTTTTTTCTTATTAGTATTTATTTTTGGATAGAGACAGCCAGAAATCGAGAAGGAAGGGGATGATAGAGAGGGAGTGAGACACCTGCAACATTGCTTCACTATTTGCAAAGTTTTCCCGCTGTATAAGGTTCCAGGAGTTTGAATCCAGACCCTTGCACACTGTAATGTGAACTAGGCCAGGTGTGCCATCAGTAGGAAGTGAGGTGATTTTTTTTTAACACATTGTGGTAGGGTACAGTATCCAGTTAGGACTTGAGCTAAAGTCTACCAGTAGCTCAGAAATTAAAGCATCATAGTCTTTCTTACTTGGCAACACTAAATATTCATAATATACACTGTGATTCATGAAGGTTGTTTCAGAACTGTTACTGAATTATTAGTAATAACTCTGAATTGGAAAAACATTCAAAATAAAATGTAATGAAAACAAGAACTCATCAAATCTTTAGTGTAAATGAGAGATCATTCCACTAGAGGGAAAGCTTCTCTTTGAGATAATTAATCATTGCTCTCTGACATTCAATAGAACATCTGGCTTATAGTCCCAAATTGATTTGATAAGACTCAATCTAGAAAATAAATAATGTAATTGATTTAAAGTTGCCGCAAATGCTACATTTCTTTTCTTTTTTTGAAATTTATTTTTTATTTAAGAAAGGATAAATTAACAAAACCATAGGGTAGGAAGGGTACAACTCCACACAATTCCCATCACCCAATCTCCATATCCCATTCCCTCCCCTGATAGCTTTCCCATTCTCTATCCCTCTGGGAGCATGGACATAGGGTCTTTGTGGGTTGCAGAAGGTAGAAGGTCTGGCTTCTGTAATTGCTTCCCTGCTGAGCATGATCATTGACTGGTCAGTCCATACTCCCAGTATGCCTCTCTCTTTCCCTAGTAGGGTGGGTCTCTGGGGAAGCTGAGCTCCAGGACACATTGGTGGGGTCTTCAATCCAGGGAAGCCTGGCCAGCATCCTGACGACATCTGGAACCTGGTGGCTGAAAAGAGAGTTAACATACAAAGCCAAACAAATTGTTGAGCAATCATGGACACAAAGGTTGGAATAGTGGAGAGGAAGAGTTAGGGGGATACTCACTGCAAACTCTAGTGTACTTCTGCTTTCAGGTATATATTTTGCAGTAGTTTATGGATACGTGTGAACATATGCTCTCTCTCACAGAAACTGGTGTATATCTAGGTTTTGGGACTTTGTTAGAAAGTGAACCACCTGAGATGGAATTAGAGTATACGATGAAAGGAAAGGTCTCACCCAAGTAATGAAGCTGAAGGGTTGTCATTCCACCCGTGAAGTCTCTGGACACAGTATGAAGTGAAGCATGTTGAGGTGTCCATTGTTGTGTTGATTAGGTTGTGATCGGCAGATGCAATATTATTTGATATGGATTGGGAGAGGCATACGGGAAAGTGGGCCCTATCCAAGGGTTCCAAGACTGGGGGAAGTAGAGGCTCTATAGTGGAGATGTGAGGTTCCTGCTGTCTTAGGGTTCAAAAAGACAATCGATAGTTAATGTTATCATCACATTATTTGGTAATAGGGTTAACTTTGAAAAGTTCTTTTGTTAGGGTTTGATGTACAGTACCCAGTATCTTGTATATAGCTGTGCTGTTGGTTGCTTCTGATCTACTTGGTCTAGGCTTTTGAGAGAGTCTGCATATCAAATATACAGTCTATATATTAAAAAGATTCAGTCTGTGTTTTGAAAACTTTGAGACATACAATTAATTTTCCCCCTCTCATATTAATTAACTAGTGATTTATATGACTACATTTTACTAGGAGTGTACATAAACACCATTCCCACCACCAAAAGACTGTGACCCATCCCTCCCACCCACTCCTACCCCCCACTGGCCCAGGAAGCTGCATGTCTACCCCTAACCACAGAGCTTTTACTTTGGTGCCCTACTTACAATTTGGTCAGGTCCTGTTTTAAGTTTCCCATTCAGATCTTCTTAGTCAACTACTGTTGATGAGTGGGATCATCCCATACTCATCTTTATCTTTCTGACTTAGCTCACTTAACATAATTCCTTCTAGCTCTGTCCAAGATTGGTCAGAGAAGGTGGGTTCATTGTTCTTGATAGCTGCATAGTATTCCATTGTGCATATATATTCCATATATACCACAGCTTTCTCAGCCACTCATCTGTTGTTGGGCACCTGGGTTGCGTCCAGGTTTTAGCTATTATGAATTGTGCTGCTATGAACATAAAATACACACCTCTTTTTGTTTGGGTGTTATGGAGTCCTTGGGGTATAAGCCCAGGAGAGGAATTACTGGATCATATGGAAGGTCCATGTCTAGCCTTCTGAGAGTTTTCCAGACTGCTCTCCACAGAGGCTGTACCAATTTACATTCCCACCAGCAATGTAAAAGGGTTCCTCTGTCCCCACAGCCTCTCCAGCATTTGTTGCTGCTGTCCTTTTTGATGTATGCCATTCTTACAGGAGTGAGGTGGTATCTTAGTGTTGTCTTAATTTGCATTTCTCTGACAATCAGTGACCTAGAGCAGTTTTTCATATGTTTGTTAGCCTTTTGGATCTCCTCTGAGGTGAATATTTTGTTCATATCCTCTACCCATTTTTGGATGGGGTCATTTGCTTTTCTAGTGCTAAGTTTGCTGAGCTCTTTATATATTTTGGTAATTAGTTTCTTGTCTGATGTATGGCATGTGAAGATCTTCTCCCATTCTGTGAGGGGTCTCTCTGTTTGTTTAATAGTTTATTTGGATGTGCAGAAGCTTTTCAATTTGATGTAGTCCCATTGATTTGTTTCTGCTTTAGTCTTCCTTGCTATTGGGTTTGATTCATCAAAGATGTCCATGAGGTATAGGTGGGAAACTGTTTTACCAATGTTTTTCTCTAAGTATTTGACTGTTTCTGGTCTGACATCCAGGTCTTTGATCCATCTGGAGTTGATTTTTGTTTCTGGTGACATAAAGTGGTTCAATTTCATTCTTCTGCATGTTACAACCCAGTTTTCCCAGCACCGTTTATTGAAGAGAGCCTTCTTCTTCCATTTAATCCTTTCGGCCCCCTTATCAAAGATGAGATGTCCATAGGTGTGGGGATTTATTTCTGGACTTTCAATTCTGTTCCACTGGTCTGTGTGCCTATTTTTGTTCCAGTACCATGCTGTTTTGATGATGATGGCTTTATAATATAGTTTAAGGTCTGGGAGTGTGATGCCTCCATTTCTATTTCTTTTCCTCAAAATGGTTTTGGCAATTCTAGGGGTTTTCATGTTCCATATAAATGATTGTAGTGTTTGTTCTAATGTCTTAAAGAAGCTTGGTTGAACTTTGATGTGTATTGCATTAAATTTGTATATGGCTCTGAGGAGAATATTCATTTTGATGATATTTATTCTTCCAATCCATGAGCATGGGATATCTTTCCGTTTCTTGGTATCAGTTTCTATTTCCTTGAGTAGCGACTCATAGTTTTCAGTATACAAGTCTTTCACTTCTTTGGTCAACTTTATTCCTAGGTATTTGATTTTGCTGAAACAGTAAATGGGAGTGATTTCTGGATGTCTTCTTCTTCTTCAGATTTAGTGTTTGCATAAAGAAATTTCATTGATTTTTGTACATTGATTTTGTAGCCTGCTACCTTGCTATATTCCCTAATAACTTCCAGTAGTTTTCTGCTGGATTCTTTAGGTTTTTCTATGTACACTATCATATAATCTGAAAATAGTGAGAGCTTGACTTCTTCCCTTCCTATCTGTATTCCTTTGATTTCTTTCTCTTGCCTGATTGCTATGGCACGAACTTCTAATACTATGTTGAAGAGTAACGGTGACAGTGGACAGCCCTGTCTAGTCCCCAATCTGAGGGGGAATGCTTTCAGCTTCTGTCCATTGATTATGATGTTGGCTGTAGGTTTGCTATATATAGACTCCACTATCTTGAGGAATTTCCCATCTATTCCCATTTTTTGTAGAGTTTTGAGCATGAATGGCTGTTGGATTTTGTCAAAGGCTTTCTCTGCCTCTATTGAGATAATAATGTGGTTTTTGGCTTTGCTTTTATTGATGTGGTGAATGACATTGATTGACTTACGGATGTTGAACCAGCCTTGCATTCCTGGGATGAATCCCACTTGGTTGATGAGCACTTTTTTGATGTGCTGCTGTATCCGGTGGGCCAAGATCTTGTTTAATATTTTGGCATCTATGTTCATCAGAGTTATTGGTCTGTAGTTTTCCTTTTTTGTTCTGTCCATATCAGCTTTTGGTATCAGGGTGATGTTGCCTTCATAGAAGTTGGAAGGGAGCATTCCTGTTTCTTCAATCTTATGGGAAAGCTTAAGAAGTATGGGTACTGTTTCCTGAAAGTTTTGTAGAATTTTTTTGTGAAGTCATCTGGTCCAGGACTTTTGTTGTTGGGGAGGTTCTAAATAACGGTTTCAATTTCTTTGTCTGTGATTGGTGTATTTAGATTTTGTAGTTCTTCTTGGTTCAGTTTTGGAAGGGCATATGCTTCTAGGAATTGTTCCATTTCTTCCAGATTCTCTAGCTTGGTGGTGTACAGTTCTTTATAGAAGTTTCGCAGGATTCTCTGGATTTCTGTGGTGTCAGTTGTGATATCTCCTCCATCGTTTACAATTCTATTAATTTGAGTCTTTTCTCTTTTTTGTTTGGTGGGTCTGGCTAGGGGTTTGTCAATTTTGTTTAATCTTTCAAAGAACCAACATTTGGCTTCATTGATCTTTTGTATGGTTCTTTTATTTTCGATGTTGTTTATTTCTGCTCTAACTTTAGTGATTTCTGTCCTTCTGGATGCTTTAGGGTTCCTTTGTTCCTCTTCCTCTAAGTCCTTGAGGTGTGCAGTAAGGTCGTTCATTTGAGCTTCTTCTTGGTGTTTAATATGTGATTGTATGGCTATAAGTTTCCGTCTCAGTACTGCTTTAGTTGTGTACCAAATATTTTGATAGGTTGTGTATTCATTTTCATTTGTTTCCGGGAACATTTGAATTTCCTGCTTGAGTGAGTCTCTGACCCAGTGGTTCTTAAGGAGTATGTTGTTTAGTTTCCAAATTCTGTGACTTTTAATAATTTTCTATTTATTAATTGTTAGTTTTACTCCCCTGTGGTCTGAGAAGCGACTTGGGATTATTTTGATGCTCTTGAATTTATTGAAGCTATCTTCGTGGCCTAACATGTGGTCTATCCTTGAGTATGTGTTATGTGGATTTGAAAAGAAGGTGTATTCCAGTTTTAGGGGGTGAAGGACTCTGAAAATGTCCAAGAGGTCCTGTCTGTCAATCTCTTTATTCAATTCTCTTGTATCTTTATTGGTTCTTTGCTTTGTTGATCTGTCTAAGTGTGAGAGTGGGGTATTGAAGTCTCCCACTATTATTGTATTACTATTGATGTATTTTTGAAATTCTTTCAGTAAGTGCTTGTCGTATTTAGATGGTCCCTCACTGGGTACATAGATGTTAATAATTGTTAAGTCTTCTCGGCTGATTGATCCTCTAATCATTATGTAATGTCCTTGCCTATCTTTTATTACTTTATTTAATTTAAAATCTATTGTGTCTGAGATGAGAATGGCTGTTCCTGCCCTTTTTTGTGGTCCGTTAGCCTGTATGATAGTTTTCCATCCTTTCACTTTATGTCTGTGTTTATCCTGTTGCATCAGATGGGATTCTTGCAAGCAGCATATGGTTGGGTTATGTTTTCTGATCCATCCCTCCACTCTATGCCTTTTGATGGGTGAGTTTAAGCCATTGACATTTATTGATATTATGGATTTAATGTATTGTAGTGCCATTGTTCAAAAAAAACTTTTTTGTTTTCTCTGATATATTGCAAGTATTATAGTGATGTTCTTATTTATAAGAGGCCTTTTAGAACCTCTTTCAGGGCCGGTTTGGTGATGGTTGCCTCCTTTAACTGTTTTTTGTCTAAGAAGGTTTTGATCCCTCCATCTAGTTTGAATGAAAGTCTAGCAGGATATATTATCCTTGGTTGAAACCCTTTTTCATTCAGGGCTCGATAGATATCTTGCCACTCCCTTCTGGCTTTTAGAGTTTGAGTGGAGAAATTTGCAGATAATCTCATGGGTTTTCCCCTGTATGTGACTTTTTGTTTCTCTCTTGCAGCCTTTAGTATCCTTTCTTTATCCTTACTCCTTCTCATTGTGACTATGATGTGTCTTGGTGTCTTCATGTCTGGGTTGATTCTGTTTGGAACTCTCTGGGCCTCTTGAATCTTGATGTCCTTTCTGTTATTCAGGTCTGGGAAGTTTTCTTCTATTATTTCCTCTAGAATGTTTGCTTCCCCTTTCTCTCTTTCTTCCTCTGGCTGGCCAATTACGCAGATGTTACTTCTTTTGAGATCATCCCATATGTCTCTGTTGTTGTTTTCAGTGTCTCTCAATCTTTTTTTCAGCTCTTTCACCTCTTTCTTATTTTTCTCTAACTCATCCTCTTTCTGACTAATTCTGTGTTCTGCTTCTGTTAGTCTGCTTTCCCTTACCTCAGCTTCTTTCTTCATTACAGCTATTTCAGCTTTCAGTTCTCTAATTGCCTCAAGATAATCAGTATTTTCCTTGGGGGTCTCAACTGTTGTTTCCCTATTATTGCCATTCCTTTCCTCCAATGTTGTTTTCATTTCTGTGATTAATAATTTTATTATTGCTTGCATACTTTTCTTATCTATGGTTACTTCTGGCTGATTTGTAGTTTCTTCTTGGCTCTTGTCTTCATTCATTGGAGTAGCAGTTTTATTTGTTTTTCATCTACCCATTTTTTTGATTATTGTGTTTCTTTTCTTTTATGCTCTGTTGTTCCTCAATTGTTGTGTCTTGAGTACAAGTAACACTGTACTAAATACCTTTATGACAATTGCATTCATCAACATCAGGAATTACAATAGCAAGTGAAGAAAGTATTGAAGCAGTTTAATCACTACCAGTTAGCCAAATAATGTCTCCAGTCCGTGAAAAAATAGTAACCAAATCCCAGTGAAGAAGAAAGAGAAAAGAAAGAAGGGATAGCAAGAATAGATAGTTATGCAAATCTACTATCCACTGTATATTCTAGGGCTAACAAGAGGGGAAAGGAAGTAGAGCAGAGATACACACATAGAGAGTCTACTCTGAGTCAAATATCTTCCCCAAAATAATTCCTAAATTCATAAAGGCAAAGAAGAAGGAAGGAGGAAGTGTATGACAAGTTTAAAAAAAAGAAAAAAGAGAAACAAGAGAGAGAAAAGAGAAAAGATAAGAAAAGAGCTGTAATTATAGATCAATGAAAGGAAAGGTTTTTTTATTACTTTATTTTTTATTTAATTTAATTTAATTGTATTTTTTTAATTAGTTAGGAGGAGGTGGAAGGGGAGAGTCTGTAGAGGAGATAGGAGTAACAAGACAAGTTCCTCCCACAATAGATAAGATGCCCACTACCCTAGCAATGAAATATACCCTAAGAGTTAAAGGGGGGGGGGAAGATATATGTCTTTATATAATATTAATAATAAAATAGAGCAGGGTAAAAAAAATCCCGGTCCCAGATTACCTCAAACCTTTTGAGCAGTGGCAGCTGATTGTTAAGAAAGAAAAAAGAAAAAAAAAAAAATAAAACAAATAAAAAACAGCCTCAGGACTAGACAAGGATATCTGAAATAGACACTTATGCAAATCTACTATCCACTGTATATTCTAGGGGTAGCTAATGGAGGAAGGGAAGTTGAGCAGAGATACTCACAGTGAGAGTCCACTCTGAGTCAGAATTCTTTCCCAAAATAATTCCCAAAGGTCTATCAGTGAAATCAGTGAAAGCACACTGTTTGGTGGTGTGGGGGATAGGGCCTGTGGCTGTGGAAGCTATAGGATTAAGGAAGAAAGGATGACAAGAATGAGAAAAAGAAAAAGAGAAAAAAGAAAGAGATAAGAAAAGAACAGTAATAAAAGAGCGGTGGAAGGAAAGAGTTTTTAATTAAAAAATTTTTTAAATTATTTAATTAGCTATGCAGGGGGGGATTGGCTACTTAGAAAGAAAAACATCCAGAGGTTTCAGAAGGGACTAGACTTAGAATCAATGATACTCCCTGGTGGGACAGGAATCTTGGTAAAGAAAGAAGCTTAGCAGGGGAGCCTGCTAGGAGCTGGTCCCCAGTGATTGGTTATGGGGGGGGGGGAGGACGTGTGTTTTGGAGATAATAATTTAAAAGAAAAGGTTTTTTCTCTTTTTTTCTACTCTATTTTTTAACCCAAATTAAGTTCTAGTCACCTCCTTGGTGTCACCACTAGGACCCCTTATTGACTGGCCTACTAAAGGCAGAAAATCCTACCATTTCCAGAGGTTATGGTCAGAGCTCAAGCTACTAGCAGCTTCTCAGTCCACCATCTTCCAGGAACTCCCCTACATTTCTTTTCTAAGTGTCCACTGTAACTCAATCTTGTTATTTTATTTTTGTTTACTTATTTCCTCTCTTCTTTCCTCCTTCTCACCCATTCCTTCCTTTCAGTCTTCCTTCATTCGAGCCCTCCTTTTCAATATTTCAATGACTGTGCAATGTTTCCCATACTTCAAGGTGATTAATTTATATGAGTGCTACAAAGCAGTTAAAGTACCCTAGAAGGGGATTATCATCTTTATCTCTCCATAGTGGTTGTATCTATTCTCTCATTTAGACAGAAATAGTAGATGCAAACCAATGATTTTGAATGTATAGTTCTAATTTAGTGCAATTATTATGATGAACGTTTTTAGAACAAAATTATGAGGTTTTACTAATGAATGAAGCTGAAGTATTTATCTTATAATGTTATAGCATTTTATTAATATACAGTAAAGCTAGAAAACTGGAGATGCACCTGACAGCCTAACCATAAATCTGAACACCAAAGACTTACTTTGATGCCATTACCTCACTACTATGTAATTTCATAAATTGAAACGACAAAAACTCACTTTAATTTCCAATGGAAATACCATTTCACGAGCTTAAAAGCATTTTCAAAAATTTGAACTTGGTGAAAGAAATTGGTACAGTTTCAACAAAAGAGCAAAATTTCAGATTATGTTGGTCAGAATAGCATTGTTACAAAATGAAAGATAAATGATACAATATGATATATCTGTGACGCACTGGGTATGACTTACTTGTAGAATTTTTTTAAAGAAATAAACTGTAATGCAATGAACTTTAACTTATATTAAACTCTATGGCCTTTTTTCAAATTATTGAAATTCTTAAAAATCAGACATCTTAAAAGCTTGGCTCCTTGACTGTACACAAACATTTTCTAAGGGCATTGAATGGGTGATGCAAGAAAACCAATTTCTGTAACCTTAATTTTATGTTGCCTAGCAGAGGACAGAAAATCAAAGTACAATACAGGATCACCTTTCCCACATTATTGAAGTTCTTTTTTACTTCTAATCCAAATGAAGGGGGATATTATTCTGTGGAAAAATAGCCTGAAGGTAAATACTTCTAAAGTACCAAACACATGGACAGTTATTAATGTTAGTGGAATCTCTTAGAATATGTCACTATAAATACTTGGTGCATTTTATTAGATGTTAAAAATAGAAGCACGTGGCTAGAAACTTAAGATTTCGGTTTTTGTTAGAAATTTTAAACAGAAAAATTCTGGATTAAGAAGGAAGTTAAGATAGAGAATGGAGATAATTTTCATTTCTATTCATACTTCTTTCATTATTGAATTATTATAAAAAAAACATTGGTCATGTGGGGAAAATTCATTTTAGAAAAGCAAAGAGATTATTGATGAGTAAATAAGGAAGTGATACATCAGTCTACAAGTGACAAATCACAGCAGGACTTAAAGCCTTAAATATTTCTGTCAGTTCATTCTCTCTGCCACCCTCTCTCTATGTGCTCAAAACTGTTTTCATTTAAAATGTCAGCTGGTAATTTTGAAGTAAACACACAACTAACTTGTAATTGGTTGTTTCTATTTATTAATCCAATTTAACTTAAAAACAGTTTGTTACCTAAAATAGATTGAGAAGAGTCTTGGCATGTTATAAATTATATTTACTGTGACAAACTTGTTTTTATAAATAGCAATGACTATACTTATGCCCAGTTAAATTTTGATATAAAAATAATAAAATATATAAACATGTATTTTCAACATATTTATTAATATGATTTCTAACATGAAAAGTTGCTATACTCATTCCTCATGGGTAACATGAAATAAGAATCCAACAAACATTTGAGAGTGTATTAAATTTCCAAGCTACTAAAAAAGCATAAGGAATGCATTTCTAAGTTGTGATTTTCAAGTAATGTAAATTTCTCATGTTATATATGACATAAATTTCAGTCAAGCTAGAAAAGAATAAAAATAGAACTGCTAACATATTTTTCCTATTTTTAATGTAGCGCCTATGAATGAACCAAGGGTCTCAGCTATGTAAGATTCTACTGAGCAACTTCCTCACACACTTTTATTTTTCTATTCTATATGCTTACCACTAGGTGGTAAGACTATAAAATTAAGAGAACAAGGGAGAGGGAAAATGCATAAAGAAAGAAAAAATAAGCTAGAGGAAGAGGACTAGGGAGAGAGAAGACCAGATTTCCTTGCCTGAGGTCCTAGAGTTTCATGTTCAATTGCTGGAATAAACATATGTCACATGTGAATAGGACTATAGTCTCTCCCTCTGTGTTTCTCTGATGTAAATAAGTAACTAACACTTAAAAACAGAGAAACAATAATACATAACCCCATCATTCATGAAGACTGGAGAGTAACTGTAGCATAAGAATAAGTATCTACTAAAAAAAAGTTCTGGGCTGGGAACATTTTTGCAAAATGGTTAGGCAAAAAGACTTCCAAGCCTGGGGTTCCAATGTCTCAGGTTCAGTCCCCAACACCACCATAAGGCAAAGCTCTGAGCAGTGCTCTGGTTCAAATTAAGGGGGAAAAATGAGTTATAATATTTACTTCCTTATTTTTGTGAATTAGCTCAATTTAAAGCCTGATAATTCCCAAGCAATGTTCAATAAGTGGTGGTCATTTTGGATAATCACCTTTTGACATAAATACATGTATGTGATAGAATATCATTTATTATACTCTAAGGTAATAGTTTTCCAATCTAATTTTCTATCAGAATCAGCTGTGGATAACTTTCAAAGCAAATCCCAGGATTCTAACCGAATATAGAACCACAAATTCTCAGGCTGAGCCTCAAAGTTGTGTTGTACTGGTCATTTTTCAACCAGTATGGGGTGGAAAGCATTGGTTTTAAATGTTTAAGAAGTCACAAATCCCTTACAAGAAAATGTTTATTTACACATCATGCACTGGTAAGATTTTTGGACTCCTTAATGCATGCCTTATAAGAAACCTCTTTAAATTATATATAATAAAATTAAACAATTAAAGGAAATAATTTTTACTACTTTACTGCATTACTGCATATACTTTTCATTTCCTTTGATCCATGGATATGTATGAGAATTAACTTAGAGAAGGCAATATTACATAGAACACTATCAAGTCTAAGATGCCAATGGTTATGATGTCCACCATGTCACCTGTCATGCTACAGTAAATTTATTTATTTATTTATTTATTTATTTATTTATTCCCTTTTGTTGCCCTAGTAAATTTATTTTTAACTTTGTGTTAGTTATACAATATATCTTCTTGTCTCTTGCTTAATATACTTTTCTAAAAATAATAAGTTGGCATCGTGAGATCAAACAGCAGTTTAACTTTTTTTTTTAAATCTCTTTTCAAGTGTCTGCACATTTTTTTAATTTACATTTTTATTTTGGACAGAGACAGAGATATTGTAAGGGAAAGAGGAAGTAGAGACTAAGTGAGAGATGAAGATACTCATTGTGCTTTTTAGCCATTTGTAAATCTATCCGCTTGTAAATAGAACTGGGGGGTGTACCTGGGTCCTCGTGCACTGCAATGTGTGTGCTCACCCAAGTACACCATCACTTGGCCCTGTCTGTTCATATCTTTTTTGATGTTGTTGTTTTCCTTTTCTGTCTCCAGGCTTATCACAACGGTTTGGTGGCAGCACTACAAATCCCCTGCTCCTAGCAGCCATTTTTTTTTTTCTATTTTATTGGATAAAACAGAGAGAAATTGAGAGGGGAGGGTGGATAGAGAAGGAGAGAGAAAGACACCCATAGACCTGCTTGTGAAGCATTGCTCCCTGAAGGTGGGAAACAGGGGAGCTTGAATTCAGACCTTTGTGTGGTCTTTCCATTTCCTTGAGATATCATTTGATGCAGTGTTCCCTTATCTGAAACAATATCATCTCATCAATTTTAATTCACCTTTCATAATATTAAGCCATACATTTTTCTGATACTAATGGTAACTGGATTTAATTTTTTAATGCAGTGTTTTCTTATAGCAAGATAATTTTCCTTTTATAAACTTATGCCTAGATCCATACTTTAGAAGTATTTTTTCAACTTCCAAAGAGGACATTCTAATGACTTGTAATTGATTTATCATTTATTTTTATTGATTTCATGTTTTTCTTGGACCAGAAATAGACTGTGAAAAAAAAAATAAAGGAACCTAATTAAAATAGTTCCTGAATTAGGTGTGAGTGATAAAATATGGACTGCCTAGAAAAACAAAAACAATGTTTGTGCTTTTTAAAGTCATAATGTGAAATGTAAAACTTGACTATCCTATTATCACCTATTAAAATATACTGAAAAAAGCATTATAAAAATATGTAAGTGTATCTTAAAAGAAAGGTTTTTATGGCCCAAATTCCCTGGGAAGATGGACTTCAAAGGAGAAATATTGTTATTTAACATTTGTAAACTGAGTCATCTGTTCTTTAATTTTGTCAAAATTTGTTAAGTACCTACTACACATCATGCACTATAATAGTATCAGTAAAATAACTTTGGTCAAGGTGTCGAGAATTTCTTTTTTTGTTCTTTCTTTATTTTTTGTTTAATTTATGAAAAGGAAACACTGACAAAACCATAGGATAAGAGGGGTACAACTCCACACAGTTCCCACCACCAGAACTCAGTATCCCTAACCCATCCCCTCCCCTGATAGCTTTCCTGTTCTTTAATCCTCTGGGAGTATGGATCCATGATCATTGTGGGATGCAGAAGGTTGAAGGTCTGGCTTCTGTAATTGCTTTCCGCTGAACATGGGCATTGATGGGTGGATCCATACTCCCAACCTGCCTCTCTCTTCCCCTAGTGGGGAAAGACTCTGTGGAAATGGATCTCTAAGACACAGTGGTGGGGTTGTCTGTCCAGGGAAGTCTGGTCAGCATCATGCTAGCATCTGGAATATGGTGACTGAAAAGAGAGTTAACATACAAAGCCAAACAAATTGTTGATTAATCATGAACCTAAAGGCTGGAATAGTGCAGATGAAGAGTTGGGGGTCCTCCATTTAGTAGATACTAGTAGGCATATTTTTAGTTTTATTCCAAAGGGCCTGTGGCTATACTAGTTTTTGTTTTTCCCTGAGCTTGAAATCTGATATACAAATGGATCCAAGTTGTTGTCTGGGGAGATGATGTCATGGCTGGAAAAGGAACAGAAAGCTGGATCAGGGAAGAGAGTAGCTCCCAAATATGGGAAAAGGGTATGAATACTGTTTGCTGTAAACCCCATCTATTTGATTTGGGGCCCATATTCACCTTAGGAGCCTATGTGACCATTGCATTCCTGTAGATCTGAGCTCACATTCTATAATCATGAGTAGGAACATTCCAAGCTGCCCCAATATCAACCCATCTTCCTCAGGTGTAGCATAGAGTATGTTGTTCATCCTTTCTTTGGAAGATGGAACATTCTCTACCGTTGTTGATCCAAGTTGAGAGCAAGGTCCTATGGGGGGCCCACAAAAAGAATTTCTTTTCTCATGGAAACTTCTACATTTTATTTTACAGAGATTGCCCTCTTATAAATTAAAGTTTAGCAGTTTGATTCCAGGTTTTTGGCTATTACAAATTGTGCTGCTATGAACATTGTATAGACAGATCTTTTTAGATGGATGTGTTTTGTTCCATAGGATATATCCCCAGGGAATAATTTCAGGACCATAGGGTAGGTTCACTTTTAGCCTTCTGAGAGTTCTCCAGACAGCTTTTCACAGGTGTTGAGAAGATTGACATTCCCAGCAGCAGTTCAGGAGTGTTCCCTTGCCCCCATAACTTCTCCAACATGTGTTTACTATCATTTCTGATGTGTACACAATGGAATACTACTCAGCTATTAAAAATGGTGAAATCACCTTCTTCACCTCATCTTGGATGGAGCTAGAAGGAATCATGTCAAGTGAGATAAGCCAGACTGAGAAGGATGAATATGAGATGATCTCACTTATAGACAGAAGCTGAGAAGAAAGAAGAGAAAAGAGAAACACAAAGCAGAACTTAGACTGGGTTTGATGTATTCCACCAAAGTAAAAGATTTTGCAGGGGAGGGGGTAATTCACATCCTAGTGTATGATGATGTGGAGGACCTAGGTGGTGTGTGTGTGGAGGGGCTAGTGTGTTTTGCAGAAAAATGAGAAATTTAACCATGTACTATATTTACTTCTGACCGTAAATAAAAATACCCAGCCACTCCAAAATTTTTTTTTAAAAATTAGCAGGTTCAGAAAATAGAGTGAAAAATAAGACAGACCATTATTTGGGTAGGATCTTATCTGAACATCATTACCTTCTAAATATTTTAAGAGAGAGTGAGAGAGAAAGCAATGATAAGTTTTATAAGGTTATTATTTTTAGATTTATATGTTTATAAGGTTACTATGACACTGAACTACTGTTCCTAGGGAAAATGCAAATTTTTAAATAAATAATATCAAAGTTTGCAATTTTAATTGTTCCAGTATGCAAAGTCAAACAAGAATAATTATTCTTTTATTGAGCATCAAATTTAAACCTTAAAACACATCACTTAAAAACATACTGAAGTTATTACTACTGGATCTATTTTTACATCTATTTCCATTGTTTAGAGCAAAGCTATTTTTTCTTTTTTAGGAAATTCAATTTCTCTATACTGTCTTAGTAAGACTGGTACTAAGGCAAATCATAATGATCGTCTATCAAATCAATTAATCAAATTTTCTCTTATTTATTAACAATAGGGAAATATGACATAATGGGGGGAAATCAAGAAATAATCATTTATAAGTATAAGATTATCAATTGAATACATACAATAGAATACATCACACTTATTAAAAATGGCAAATTTACCTTCTTCACCACATCTTGAATGTAGCTTGAAGGAATCATATTAAATGAGATGTCAGAAACAAAAGGATATGGGATGATCTCACTCAGACAGAAATTGAAAAACAAGATAAGAAGGGAAACCAGTAAGCAGAACTTGAACTGGAGTTGGTATATTGAACCAAAGTAAAAGACTCTGGGGGTAGGAGGGGGACGGTTCAGGTCTTGGAACATGATGGCAGAGGAGGACCTAGCGGGGGTTGTATTATTATGTAGAAAACTGAGAAATGTTATACATGTATAAAATATTGTTTTTTACTCTCGACTGTAAACCACTAATCCCCCAATAATGAAATTAAAAAAAAAACAAAAACTAACAGTTGGACAGCATATAGAGTTAAAGGTAGTAAAAAAAAAACATTAATTTTTAATAAGAAGGATTTGTTTCCTTTCACCTTTCTATAATTAATAAGAAAAAAGAGTAAATATGAATAAAATTAAATAGAAAAACATATTAAAAGAAGCAAAGTAGTAAAACACAAGTGCTAATATACTTGCATTCCTCATATTAATACTTGAGGCAGTTTTGCAGTTCTTTGCAAAAATAGTCAAAATGCTGAAAAACTTGTGTCACTTTTAAAGAAGATTCCCAAGTGAGGTAGGTAGAAGAGTATAATGTTCTATCTCTTTATTTCAACTTTCATATACTAGAAAGGGTCTTCTTTTTCAATTTATTTAATGCCAATTTATTGGCTGTTGGATGATCTTATTGTTTGAAATGAACTCCAAAGCAGTACTGAAATGCTCTCTAATTTTCCTAAGCATGAGAATTATTGTTATGTGAAGAAAATAAGTGTATTGGGAGTTGGGTGGTAGCACAGTGAGTTAAGACCACCCAGTGCAAAGATCAAGGACCGGCCGAAGGATCCCAGTTCGAGTCCCCAGCTCCCCACCCTGCAGGAGAGTTGCTTCACAGGTGGTGAAGCATGTCTGTAGGTATCTCTCTTTCTATTTCCCTCTGTCTTCCCCTCCTCTCTCCATTTCTCTCTGTCCTATCCAACAGCAACATCAATATCAACAACAATAATAACTACAACAATAATAAAACAACAAGGGCAACAAAAGGGAATAAATAAATAAATATTAAAAAAAGAAAATAAATGTGTTAGATGAGTTCCATTCAGTCATGAACTGTCATTTTTCTTTTATTATTAGTCCACAGTTAATTAGTTAGTGTTAAGTATTTTTTTTAAACAGAAACATGCATAAGACAAGGTTATTTATAGATTGACAGTCAAAAATATTATACAGACTCTCAGAAGTCTAAATTTTCATTTTCTTTGGAAGCAGTAGTTCAATGTGCATAGTAACTTTATAGAAACTGAACTACCTTGAATAATGACAATTAAACGTTGTGGAAGACAGGATGACAGAAGTGTGGTGCACATCTAATAAATCTACACATGATGGTACTTATACACACTCGATTTAAAAAAAATACCATTCTCATTGTAGTTAAAAAAAAAAAGAAGCAGTATAGGAATAGAAAAAAATGAAATAAAAGATTTGTCTCAAGGGGAACCAGAGGAAGAGAAAATCGAAGCTAAGCCATTTAAACCTATTAATAACTTTAGAAACTAGTCAAAAGTTTTTCATTTCAACAAAGTTCACTAGATATCATCTAAAGGCCATTCTCCTTCCATGTCATTTGACATGATCTTACTTATGGTGAAATAAATCCTTGTGCATGAGAATAAACTTACTTTAATGATTCTTTTGCTACTGATGCTCCATAACTCTAGACCAATGTTGGCAGGTAGAAAATGGAAGACAGAGAGACAGAGGAAGAAAGGAGAACAAATAAAATATGATAGCACCAAAGAGTCCCCCCATGTAGAGGGACCAGGTCTTGAGTTTTATGCATGGCAAAGCAGCCATTCTACCAGGTGAGCTACCCTGATGACATTTTCATTTTATTATTATTATTATTTGGTGATTTCACAAAGACTAGTTCATCGTGTCTATCTTTGAAATCAAAACTCAACCAAATGCTTAATCTCTAATACATATTGCTCAAGCTAGTCTTTTTATTTTTTACAAATATCTTCTGAATAGATGATAATATAAAATAAATTACACACATCTGCAAATCAGTGGTGGTGACAGTTATACATAACCAGCAAAAGACTCTATTTATGATCATAATATTATTCACTTCATGAAGTAGTTCACAGAAAGATAATTTCAAGGAAGTGATTTGCACCATAGAGAGAGCTCCAGATATGTGTGGTAGTTTACTTTGCACCAAAATAAAGTATTCTGAGAAAGGAGTCATGGAAAGGACTAGAAGTTGGTGGGGAGGGTTGGGAAGCTGATGCGATGGTGAGATGAAAAATTTTACCCATGTGTCAGTAATTGTTGTAAACCATTAACCCTCTTCCCAATCAAATGATAAAACAACAAAGTAAACAAGTTATATATATATAGTTTAATGTCTCTTAATAAAGCCAAGCATAGAACTCAAAGTTAAAGCACAGAACTTCCATATCTAAGTGTCTAAGTTCTGTCCCTAGTTAGAGCTGAATTATACTCTAATAGTTATCTCTCCTAAATAGACAAATTAATATTTTTCCTCTTATCTCCAGACTGACTTTTCACATAGAAAGAGGTAAAAAAACAAAAAGACACCACAGCACCAGAGTTTTCCCCTCCCCCAATGCACTGGCAGGTGGGTTCAAACCAGAGATCAGTGCACATTGCCCAGATGAAATATTTTACTGACTCAAAATAGATAAACCATAAAAAACTGAAATTTCTCTCTTGTCAGTATTTAAATTATAAATATTTGATAAGAAGTTTCAATTGTTCAAGACAAAAGTTACCTGTGGAAGAGAATCAGTGTGTGTGTGTGTGGGGGGGTGGGTGAGTGTTTTGCAGACACATATATTGGTGAGATGAGAAATTTTACCTGTGTGGCAACTGGAGAAAGTTCAAATGGTGACTAAATACGCATGTATGAGGTCTGTAGTCTGAACCTCAATAATAGTTGTGTTAGAGTTGGGTTCTGATATACACACTCTCCCTCTTTTTCTCATCTCTCATTCATATAAAACCCTCTTATATGAAATAAATAGAATAAATATTTTTTCACCAAAGCAGAACACTAGTAAAGAAGAGGATAGGATGAGATGAGAGGGCATTGGGATCTTAGTAGATAATGTTGGTAAAGGGCCTCAGGCATGGAATGTCAACCCTTCAGCCTCATTACTCAGGTGAGACCTTTCCTTTCATAGTACTCTAATTCCACTTCAGGTCCACTTCCTAACAAAATCCCAAAACCTAGATATAGACCAGGTACCCTAAGATAGAGCATATATTCACATATATCCATAAATTAGGGCAAAATATATACTTGAAAGCAAAAATACACAATAGTCTGTAGTGAGTCATTATAAAGTTCATAATGAAATAGTGTCTACTTAGACTTAGATACCCTCCTCACTTACTGCCTATTACAGGTCTCTAACTCACTCCAAAGATAACCTCATCAAAGCAAGGACTGCAAACGTTGAATAAAGGCAAGAGCCTGGCATACTTTAATGATGACTTTTTAGTCACTATCAGGCCACTCCATCATTTGGGCCCTAGTCAGGGAGTCCTGAGATTCCCAAACAGACATGATGGGCCTAGACCTGGAATAAATCCCTCTCTCCATTGTTACCAGCCATCCCTATCAGGAACAACACAATAGAACCCTTTGTGGGCCCCAATAGGACCTTTCCCTCAACTTGGATCAACAATGGTAGAGAATGTTCCGTCCACTGAAGGGAGGATACACAATATACTCTACGCTACACCTGAGGAAGATGGTCCTGATATTGGGGCAGCTTGGAAGGTTTTTACTGATGACCACAGAATGTGAGCTCAAATCTACAAGGATGCAGAGGTCACATAGGCTCCTAAGCTGAATATGGGCCCCAGGTCATATCAAGTTGATGGGGTTTATGGTCAGCAATATTTATACACCTTTCCCATATTTGGGAGCTACTCTCTTCCTTGATCCACTCTCTTCCCTGATCCAGCTTTCTGGTCCTTTTTTCAGCCATGACATCATCTCCCCAGACAATAAGTTGGATCCACCTGCATATCAGACTTCAGGCTCAGGCAAAAAAAAAAAATAGTATAGCCACAGGCCCTTTGGAATATAACTAGAATATGTCTACTTGCTATCTACAAAATGGAGGACCCTCCCCCCCCAACTCTTCGTCTGCACTATTCCAGCCTTTAGGTCCATGATTGGTCAAAAAATTTGTTTGGCTTTGTATATTAACTCTTTTGTCAATCACCATGTCAGATGCTAGCATGATGCTGACCAGACTTCCCTGGACAGACAATACCACCAATGTGTCCTGGAGCTTTGCTTCCCCAGAGCCCTTCCCCACTAGGGAAAGAGAGAGACAAGCTGGGAGTATGGATCGACCTGTCAATTCCCATGTTCAGAAGGAAAGGAATTACAGAAGCCAGACCTTCAACCTTCTGCATCCCAGAATGACCTTGGGTCCATACTCCCAGAGGGTTAAAGAATAGGAAAGCTATCAGGGGAGTGGATGGGATATGAGTTCTGGTAGTGGGTATTGTGTGAAGTTGTATCCCTCTTATCCTATGGTTTATTCAATGATTCTTTTTTATAAATATTTAAAAAAATAACATAGAGAACTGGAAATTGCCTCTTAAGCTCACATTCCATCATCTAGAACTCAGTCACATATCCAAATCAAATAGTTGGAAGGCTGGAAAATACAGGAAGTAAAACTGGTGTAGAACTCATCAGTCCTAAATTTCAATATATTAGTGAAAAAAAATTAGATGATTTTTTCTTTAAAAGAACTTATTATAGCATTTGAGAAAGAAATATGGTGGGTAAAGTTCCAGACTTTATAGGGCTCAGGTCCTGAGTTCAATATCTAGCATTGAATATGCCAGAGTTATGCTCTGATTCTCTCATATATAAATAAATATTTCTAAAATATTTTGTCTAAGAAATGCTCATGCACAGAGGGATTTGGCAGTAATAAGCTATAATGTTTACTTATGGGTGAAGGCAAAAAAAAAACTTGACAAAGAAATGTTTGTATTAATAGATAATGTTACCAGTAAGGGAAATTTCAGTGTGGGGATCCCAGAAGACACACTTCAAAAAATCTGCCAATACAGTCTAAAAGAAACTTGACATTCAAGTACTTGAAACAATGAAACAGATTACACATGTTTATCTCTCTTTCCCCAGTGTCTTCTTCACCTGAGTAGGAACCTGGGATACAGGGAAAGGAAGTATCATGGGCTACAAACTATAACAGCCGCACTGCAGATCAGTTCATTCTGAGCAGCAGAAGTGGAAAAATCATATCCTTTATTGGATTCTGAAAATTAATACATGAACATGGTCAGAAAGCTGCCGTTTCCAAACAAATGTACTCTAGTCTCAGAAAAGGAAAAAAAAATCTAAATGGTCATTGAAGAGAAAGTATAATGAAATTGTACACCTTGTTTATATTCCACACCTATCATTCAGATTCACTAGTAAAAAAGAATTTATTAAATAGGCATAACAAAATTCTATATATTTCTAACCTCATATAAAATAAATTAGTAATCAACAAGTATTTCAACAGAGATAAAATTTTCCTATTGCTGTTTTTAATCCTATTGATTTGAAAGTCTTGTACTTTAGTTTATTTTCAATTTTTTATTATCTTTATTTATTTACTGGATAGATACAGCCAGAAATTGAGAGGGAATGGGGAAGTAAAGAGAGAAAGTGAAAGACACAGAGACACCTGCAGCGCTGCTTCACCACTAGCAAAGCTTTTGAGGACCAAGGGCTCAAACCCAGTTCTGTGCACATAGTAACATATGCACTCAACCAGATGTGCCATTACCAAGTCCCCGTCTTGTATTTCATATGGAATTAAATTCCAACCAGGAACATCCAAAGTTTGGAAGCAGATGGAAATTTTGCTCTATTTTATTTGGTGGAGATTGGTCCCTAGGGACAAAAGCTCTAGTTCAAGACTTGATTGAAAAGAGGAGAAAAAGAAAAGAAAAGGAAGGGGATTTGTGAAAAGTGGCAGTACAGATTGATACAAATTAGAATTGCTGATAAAAGGCCACCATTGGTCTTGTGACTTCATTGGCTTACAGCATATAAAGTTCTTCTGGGCTGTGTTTAAAATATTTTAGATTTTATACTAAAGTATTTAAATTTTAAAATGCATGCTGATATTTTTAAAAACACCATAAATATTTTACTAGAAGTTATTTTGATTTATAAGAAAATAACAATCCAAATGCAATATTTTATTGAATTTTATTTTAACACATATCTTAAATGATAACTCAATTCTCTAACTGAATATATAGGAAACAATGCAGAGAGGAGAGAGACAATAATTACAGAACTATATGAAGGACAATCAAGATGTGCTTTAATTTATTACTAGTATAAGAAAACACCTGTGTTTACTTGTGCATAAAATAGGTTTTTAAGAAATGCATTCACTATTGATAGATATCAACTCCCTAAAATTGCATGTATTATTGCAGCTTCATCAGTAGAAAAGTAATAACTATTGAAACACTGTGGACCACCTTTCGTATGATGATAGTCTTAATATTGAGAGTTAATTTATAACAAATTTATTGAACTCAGAAATTCAATTGCTATGCTCACAATGTCTCCTTAAAAGATGGCATGTTTTGTAAATTCAAACTAAAAGGTATTTGTGGACAATAGTACAAAAATTTCTCGAACAATTCCAAATGTAAGTACCACATATGGTAGCAGTCTCATCACTAGGCATATATCCAAAGTCAATACAATTATTTATCTGAAAAAGATGTCTATGTTCCATCCCCACTGACACTTTTACTTCCCAATCCAAAATGTGGAAAAAACTGAAATGTCCAACAGAAAAATGAATATATTAAGAAAATGTAGTACATGTATACAAAAAATAATCATGCTCCCAGCTGAGCACAAACATTATCCAGTTCTAAGCCCTGACTCCCCATCTACAGGTAGGTAGCTTTAAGATCAGTGAAACAGGTCTGCAGGTGCCCCTCTTTCTCTCTCACTCTCTGTCTTCCCTTCCCCCTTTATTTTATCTCTATCATAACAAATAAAAGGGAGAAAAAAGGAAAAAAGAAAAGCTGGCCATTGGGAAAGGAGAGGTGGAATAGTTGTTCAGGTATAGAGCCCCAGTGATAATCCTGGTAGCAATAAAAGTAACAGTTCATAAGTCAAAAATAAATAGAAGATTATTATTTATTTTTATTGTTGTACTGTAATAAACAGAAATAGCACTTTTGACATTTACCATGCATTTTTTACTTCTGTCTATCGGCTTATGTTGACTTCTCTCTATATTTTTCAATATAACTTTTTACAGTTCAGTGATCCTTCTTTTTAAAGCATTTTTATCATATTTATTTACATATTGACTAGCAACAGCCAGAAATGAGAGGAAGAGGGTAATAGAGAAGAGAGAGACTAAGAGACAAGTGCAGCTCTACTTTACCACTTGTGAAAGCTTTCCTTCTGCAGGCTTGAACCCTAGTCCTCCCACATTGTAACATGTGTGCTCAAACAGGTGTGCCACCACCTGGCCCCTGAGTGACCATTCTTGAACTCCTTCCTTAAAAACCTTTCCTGTATGCAACTAACTCTATTATCTAATTAAAATTGTACTTTACAATTCTAAAGTGAGTCTCTGTAATTATTAAATAATAACTGTAATATTCCTTACTACTTCCCCCTGGTAAACTTTTGTTCTCAATTTGAGGTTATTTCAAATCATAGAGATTTATATATTTTTCTTACTACACATAGGAGACCATTTTTAAAGTGAAAATTTTCATACTTAATTTACAAATGAGGTTTTTCAAACGTAGACATTCTGAAAAAGTCAATGCATGTCATATATCACACATTTATCCATGACATTCATAGCTTATAGGTGGTTTGAAATGACTTAAAATTACAAAATAATTGGGAGTCAGGCTGTAGTGCAGCAGGTTAAGTGCACATGGCACAAAGTGCAAGGACCAATGTAAGGATCCGGGTTTGAGCCCCCAGCTCCCCACCTGCAGAGGAGTCACTTCACAGGCGGTGCAGCAGGTCTGCAGATGTCTATCTTTCTTGATCCCTCTCTGCCTTTCCCTCCTCTCTCCGTTTCTCTCTGTCCTATCCAACAATGTCGACAATAATAACTACAACAATGATTAAAAAAAAAACAGCAAGGGGAAAAAAAGATAATAAATTTTTTTAAATTACAAAATAATTTTAACTGGCAATGATTAAAATATCTTTATCTTTGTAAGGGCATATTAGTAACACATAATGAATTTGATTACAAACACTTAACAGTTTAATCAAGCATGTAGATTATATTAGGATATAAATAACCTTAAGTCATTACTGCAATTGTTTGGGTGATGATTATTAAATCAGGAAAAACATCACTAAAAGAACAGCACCAACTTTGGCATCTCTTTTTGATTTTCCACATGGGAAGAAAGAATACCACTAATTTACTGTACATGGGATATCTTTATTTATGTACATGTCATATATCACACGTTTATCCATGACATTCATAGCTCAAGGGTGGTTTGAAATGACTTAAAATTACAAAGTAATTGAGAGTCAGGTGGTAGTGCAGCGGGTTAAGTGCACATGGCGCAAAGTGCAAGGACCAATGTAAGGATCCTGGTTCGAGCCCCTGGCTCCACACCTGCAGAGGAGTGACTTCACAGGTGGTGCAGCAGATCTTCAGGTGTCTATCTTTCTTGCTTGGATATATTTATTGCACATGGGCTATCTGACACACAGTGGCATGGCATTCACAATAATCGAAATATACAAAATTTACAAATATATACAAAGCAATCTTGCAACATTTTCTTCAATTGCTATATGGCTTTCAGATTAATGCAGCAATATTTACAAGGGCATGAAACATAAAGATCCTTATGCTACTGAGAAGTAATAGCAATCCAGTTTCAAGGGCAGTACAGAAAGTGCAGAAAAAGGAGTCCAGATTGGTAAATAATCATGCAGCAGTAGAATCAAGGAAGTACATATGGGAGGAAAAATCAGCATGACTTGAGGGTTCACAATTAACAGACTGAAGGTATGACCCACCAGTGTAAAGTGAGCAGTCTTAAAGGATTGAGCAGACTACTCATCCAAGTTTTAGATTATTTTTTGAAACTTTGGGATTGTTTGACAAGTGTTTTCAGTCAGAAAAGTTTAGTTTGTGCTTAAGGAGGGGTCTCCTACTCTTTTTTGCTTCCAAGGTTATTGGAGTGGGCCATTTTCTCCTGGCACACACACACACACACACACACACACACACACACACACACACACACAAACACAGATAATTGGATAGGACAGAAAGAAGTTGACAGAGGAGGGGGACATAGGGAGGGAGAAAGACACCTGCAGATCTGCTTCACTGTGAGTCAACCAGGATCCTTGCATGGGTCCTTGCACTTCGTACTATCTGCGTTTAACCTCCACCACTGCCCAAACCAGGACTTCCTATTCTATTTTTTTTTTATTTAAGAAAAGATTAATTAACAAAACCATAGGGTAGGAGAGGAACAAATCCACACGATTCCCACCACCCAATCTCCATTTCCCACGACCTCCCATGATAGATTTCCCATTCTCCATCCCTCTGGGAGCATGGACTCAGGGTCATTGTGGGCTGCAGAAGTTAGAAGGTCTGGCTTCTGTAATTGCTTCCCCGCTGAACATGGACGTTGACTGGTCGGTCCATACTCCCAGTCTGCCTCTCTCTTTCCCTAGTAGGATGTGTCTCTGGGGAAGCGGAGCTCCAAGACACATTGGTGGGGTCTTCAATCCAGGGAAGCCTGGCCAGCATCCTGGTGGCATCTGGAACCTGGTGACTGAAAAGAGAGTTAATATACGAAGCCAAACAAATTGTTGAGCAATCATAGACCCAAAGCTTGGAATAGTGGAGAGGAAGTGTTAGGGAGGTACTCACTGCAAACTCTAGTGTACTTCTGCTTTCAGGTATATATTTTGCAGTAGTTTATAGATACGTGTGAACATATGATCTCTTTCACAGAAACTGGTGTATATCTAGGTTTTGAGACTTTGTTAGAAAGTGAACCACCTGAGATGAAATTAGAGTATACTATGAAAGGAAAGGTCTCACCCGAGTAATGAAGCTGAAGGGTTGTCATTCCACATGTGAAGTCTCTGGACACAATCTGAAGTGAAGCATGTTGAGGTGGCAATTGTTGTGTTGGTTAGGTTGTGATTAGCGGATGCAATATTATTTGATATGGATTGGGAGAGGTGTTGGTATGCTTTTAAAAACCCCTTCTGTTTCATTTGGTTTAATCCCCCCTGCTTAACACTATTCTATTTACATAAACACTTAATTCTATTTACATAACCACTGTTAACAAGCACCACCCTCCCTCCAGGGCATTAGTGGTTCAGTGATAGAATTCTTGCCTACCCCGCCACCTCTCCTTGTCACACTCTGATTTTCACCAGTCACTTTTCTCTCCACCCTCTCTATGTCGCATCCTGTTCCCACCCTACTTGACAAGTATATATTAAAGACAGCATTGTGACTTTAGTTTAGTTTAGCTTAGCTCAGCTCAGATTGTGCTGCGTCCTGCATGAATAAAGAGATACTGCGTACAGCTCAACCATGAGTCCCTGGTCATCTGTTACCCGCCTGTGAAGCCTGCCCAGCGAAAACAACAGAGAGGCATACGGGAAAGTGGGCCCTATCCAAGGGTTCCAGGACTGGGGGAACTAGGGGCTTTATAGTGGAGATATGAGGTTCCTGCTGTCTTAGGGTTCAAAAAGACAATCGATAGTTAATGTTATCATCACATTATTTGGAAATTGGGTTAACTTTGAAAAGTCCTTTTGTTAGGGTTTGCTGTACAGTACCCAGTATCTTGTATATAGCTGTGCTATTGGATGCTGCTGATCTACTTGGTCTAGGCTTTTGAGAGAGTCTGCATATCAAATACACAGCCTATATATTAAAAAGATTCAGTTTGTGTTTTGAAAAACTTTGAGACATACAATTGATTTTCCCCTTCTCATATTAATTAACTAGTGATTTATATGTCTATATTTTGCTAGGAGTGTACATAAACACCATTTCACGACCAAAAGACTGTGACCCATCCCTCCCACCCACTCCCACACCCCACTGGCCCAGGAAGCTGCATGTCTACCCCTCACCACAGGGTTTTCACTTTGGTGCCGTACTTACAATTTGGTCAGGTCCTGCTTTTAGTTTCCCTTTCAGATATTCTTACTCAACTTCTGTTGATGAGTGGGATCATTCCATACTCATCTTTATCTTTCTGACTTAGCTCACTTAACATAATTCCTTCTAGCTCTGTCCAAGATGGGTCAGAGAAGGTGGGTTCATTGTTCTTGATAGCTGCATATTATTCCATTGTGTATATATACCACAGCTTTCTCAACCACTCATCTGTTGTTAGGCACCTGGGTTATGTCCAGGTTTTAGCTATAATGGATTGTGCTGCTATGAACATAGGAGTACACACCTCTTTTTGATTGGGTGTTATGGAGTCCTTGGGGTATAAGCCCAGGAGAGGAATTACTGGATCATATGAAAGGTCCATGTCTAGCCTTCTGAGAGTTTACCAGACTGCTCCCCACAGAGGCTGTACCAATTTACATTCCCACCAGCAATGTAAAAGGGTTCCTCTGTCCCCACAACCTCTCCAGCATTTGTTGCTGCTGTCCTTTTTGATGTATGCCATTCTTACAGGAGTGAGGTGGTATCTTAGTGTTGTCTTAATTTGCATTTCTCTGACAATCAGTGACCTAGAGCAGTTTTTCATATGTTTGTTAGCCTTTTGGATCTCCTCTGAGGTGAATGTTTTGTTCATATCCTCTGCCCATTTTTGGATGGGGTCATTTGCTTTTCTGGTGCTAAGTTTGCTGAGGTCTTTATATATTTTGGTGATTAGTTACTTGTCTGATGTATGGCATGTGAAGATCTTCTCCCATTCTGTGAGGGGTCTCTTTGTTTGTTTGTTTCTTTGGATGTGCAGAAGCTTTTCAATTTGATGTAGTCCCATTGGTTTGTTTCTGCTTTAGTCTTCTTTGCAATTGGGTTTGAGTCATTAAAGATGTCCTTGAGGTGTAGGTGGGAAACTGCTTTACCAATGTTTTCCAATAAGTATTTGATTGTTTCTGGTCTAACATCCAGGTCTTTGATCCATCTGGAGCTGATTTTTGTTTCTGGTGAGATACAGTAGTTCAGTTTTGTTCTTCTGCATGTTACAACCCAGTTTTCCCAGCACCATTTATTGAAGAGAGACTCCTTTTTACATTTAATCCTTTGGGCCCCCTTATCAAAGATTAGATG
Organism: Erinaceus europaeus; assembly: GCF_950295315.1. Lineage (NCBI taxonomy): Eukaryota > Metazoa > Chordata > Mammalia > Eulipotyphla > Erinaceidae > Erinaceus > Erinaceus europaeus. The sequence continues at coordinate 129,289,663 of NC_080162.1, read as the reverse complement.
TCTATAGGTGTGGGGATTTATTTCTGGGCTTTCAATTCTGTTCCACTGGTCTGTGTGCCTATTCTTGTTCCAGTGCCATGCTGTTTTGATGATGATGGCTTTATAATATAGTTTAAGGTCTGGGAGTGTGATGCCTCCATTTCTATTTCTTTTCCTCAAGATGGTTTTGGCAATTCTAGGTGTTTTCAGTTTCCAGATAAATGATTGTAGTGTTTGTTCTATTCTCTTAAAGAAGCTTGGTGGAACTTTGATGGGTATTGCATTAAATTTGTATATGGCTCTGGGGAGAATATTCATTTTGATGATATTTATTCTTCCAATCCATGAGCATGGGATATCTTTCCATTTCTTGGTATCAGTTTCTATTTCCTTGAGTAGCGACTCATAGTTTTCAGTATACAAGTCTTTCACTTCTTTGGTCAACTTTATTCCTAGGTATTTGACTGATTTTGCTGAAACAGTAAATGGGAGTGATTTCTGGATGTCTTCTTCTTCAGATTTAGTGTGTGCATAAAGAAATGCCACTGATTTTTGTACATTGATTTTGTAGCCTGCTACCTTGCTATATTGCCTAATAACTTCCAGTACTTTACTGCTGGATTCTTTAGGTTTTCTATGTATACTATCATATAATCTGAAAATAGTGAGAGCTTGACTTCTTCCCTTCCAATCTGTATTCCTTTGATTTCTTTCTCTTGCCTGATTGCTATGGCAAGAACTTCCAATACTATGTTGAAGAGTAACGGTGACAGTGGACAGCCCTGTCTAGTCCCCGATCTGAGGGGGAATGCTTTCAGCTTCTGTCCATTGTGTATCATGTTGGCTGTAGGTTTGCTATATATAGACTCCAGTATCTTGAGGAATTTCCCATCTATTCCCATTTTTTGTAGAGTTCTGAGCATGAATGGGTGTTGGATTTTGTCAAAGGCTTTCTCTGCATCTATTGAGATAATCATGTGGTTCTGGCTTTGCTTTTATTGATGTGGTGAATGACATTGATTGACTTATGGATGTTGAACCAGCTTTGCATTCCTGGGATGAAACCCACTTGGTCATGATGAACATTTTTTTTTGATGTGCTGTTGTATCCGGTTGGCCAAGATCTTGTTTAGTATTTTGGCATCTATGTTCATCAGAGATATTGGTCTGTAGTTTTCCTTTTTTGTTCTGTTCTTATCAGATTTTGGTATCAGGGTGATGTTGGCTTCATAGAAGTTGGAAGGGGGTATTCCTGTTTCTTCAATATTATGGTAAAGCTTATGAAGTATGGGTACTAACTGTTTCCTGAAATTTTTGTAGAATTTGTTTGTGAAGTCATCTGGTCCAGGACTTTTGTTGTTGGGGAGGTTCTTAATAACGGTTTCAATTTCTTTGTCTTTTGTTGGGTAGTATGCCAGCTCCCCCTGGCTTCTGCTTAACCATATGCCTATATAGGGATTGATTTGTTCAAAGCTTTGGTCTATTTACATAAATCACTTTTACATTTACATAAAGCACCACACTCCCTCCAGGGCATTGGTGGTTTAGTGGTAGAATTCTCACCTGCTCCATCCCCTCTCCTTGTCACACCCTGATCCTCTCCTTGTCACACCCTGATCTTCCACCAGTCACTTTTTGCTCCACCCTCTCAATGTCACATCCTGTTTCCACCCTACTTGGAGAGTATAAAAACAGCTGCTCTTCTGATTAAAGACACTTGTAAATTGCTTTCTGCCTCCGAGAGTTCCAGAGTATATCTCCTGCAAAGTTAGTGCAGCTCGAGTTCCTGCTCCCTCTCCCACGCAGCAGCCTAGATCAGCTCCAGTTGAGTTCTCTCCAACCCAGAGAGCACTAGCTTTGGAAGAAGCACCCTCAGGTTATCCCGGCATCTGGCGCCCGGAACAGGGACACGTAAGCAGCAGATTTACAAGAAGACATCCTAGATAAGTACACACCTTTTGGGTATCTGCAATATTGTGTTAAGGCACTGTGATATTTTTTTCTTTCTTATTGTTTTCCTGAGATCTCTCCACCATGGAAAATGTTTTCCAAATTCTGTATTCTTTTTCCAGTATACACTTTTTATATATCTGGGACATTTTTCTTGGGGATGCACCTTATATCCTGTTGATCATCATAGCAACTTTTAAGGGATATATAGGGCAACCTCTCAAAAGGCTTAAGGCCCTAGGGGCTGAGGTCCAAGAGATAAAGGAATTGATCATAGAACTTAACCAGCACCTTAAAAACAAGAAGAAGCAAAGGCCTGTCGTGATCCTCACCCACCCTAATTCCTCTGCATCTTACCCTGAGGCCCCTATTTTGGCATCTTGCCCTGAGGCCCCTATTTTGGCAGACACATGTCCGAATTCTCCTTTGGACTCCACAGCCACTTCTTCGGCCACCCCCATTTTGGCAGACACGTGTCCAGAACCTCCTACTGCCTCCACGGCTGCTTCTTCGCCCACCCCCGTTTTGACAGACACATGTCCGAATTCTCCTGTAGCCTCCAAAACCACTTCTTCGGCTGCTTGTCCAGAAGCTTCCACTTCAGTGACTCCTCCTACCGCTACCCACTTATTAGAGCAAGTCCACACATTTCCGGTCAATGTTGCCCCCAATAGACAAAAACCTCAGGCCTGGTATCCATATTCTGCCACAGACCTGAAGGAACTACGCCAGGCTATCAAGGATGATGGTATTCATGCCCCATGGTCCAGGTCCATTTTACAAGGCCTGTTTCAGATCCTTAATACCCCCCCAAGATTGGAGGGATGTAACTCGTGCTACGATCCCAGGCCCCCTCTTCCTGCAATGGGAGGCATTCTTTCACGATGAATGTTTACAACAATTGTGGAAAAATATTCAAAATCAGCCAGAGGGGAATTTTGATGCATTGTTTGGAACAGGCCAATTAGAAACAGGGATTCAACAGGTGGAAACCAAGTTTCCACCAGGGTATTTTGATCAGGTACGCTGTGTGCATTAAAAGCATGGGAGCGATTAACACCACCTATGGGAGTGGCCTCAGCCCCCATTCTCTCCCTTCAACAAGAACCTGATGAATCCCTCGCTAAATTCATTGCCAGGGTCCAGTCGAGTTTGGAAAGGAAGATTTATAATCCTGACGCTCGTTTTCTCCTCCTGCGATCATAGTTTGGGATGGAATGCTTCCGCATTTTCGACAGGCCTGTATCACTCTTAAAAACGAACACCCAGATACTTGGATTATAGCTACACAGGATCTCAGATCAAGCTCTTTTCAAGGATCTATCTTACAGGCCTATGCAGCTACCTTACATAAGCAAAAAGGGGCTTGCTTTCAGTGTGGTCGCCAAGGGCATTGGCGTAACCAGTGTCCAGAAAATAGGCCGCGACCCCGCCTCCAGTCAGGGAAACCCCGCCTCCAGACAGGGAATCAGAGACCACGAATGCCTTGTCCCAGATGCCAGAAAGGATTTCACTGGAGGAGAGATTGTTGGTCAAGGTTCCATAGGAATGGCACACCTCTGCCAAATGTAAACAGGGATTTAACTAGGTGTGGGGCTTCCCTTAGCCCTTCCCCCAAGAGGGAAGGAAGCAGGTCGCCCACTTGTTGCTGTGCCCTTCTTCCACAAACAGAAGCCCGGCTTGGGACCCAATCCGTCGCTACACCCACCATGCCAAGTAACAATAACAGAGGGTGAGCAGAAGGAGGAACCCACGGTATGTGGGAACTTTCAGCATAGAAATAACTGGCTGGAGCAAGAGAACAGCTTGAATTCAGAGGCTGAGATTTTATGGACCACCCCTGTTTTAGAAAGGGGTCACCCAACTATGACAGTAAAGATTGGTAATATTCCTTTTAAGTGTTTTATTGACACAGGAGCAGATAAGACAATATTAAGATAAGCAGAGGTTCCCCAGAGTTGGGGACTCCTCCCAGGACCACGCTTACATGGTGTTGGAGGATTGACTCAGGCATTCCGCACATGAAATTCTCTTGTGTGGGAAGATCCAGAAGGGACTACCAGATGCTTTCAGCCTTTAATAGCTGATATAAGCACCAATTTATTGGGAAGAGACTTGCTGGAATCTTTAGATGTAGTGATATCCTCAGACACCTCTGCAGAACACCACACTCACTCCTGTGAGACTGCTAGACCCAACCAGCACCCCCAATACTAACTGCCACTGTTCGTAACAGAACTCCCTGCTTAGATTGGCTTTCTAATGAGCCTGTCTGGGTGGAACAGTGACCTTTGCCTAGGGAGAAGCTAGAAATTTTAAAAGAACTCGTCCAAGAGCAGTTATCTTTGGGACACATTCATCATTCTTGGAGCCCATGGAATACTCCAGTCTTTGTGATTAAAAAGCATTCAGGAAAATGGTGCCTTCTCCAAGATCTTCGTGCAGTTAATAAAAGCATGCAGGTTTGGGGCTCCCCCCCAAAGGGGTTTGCCTCTTGCTTCCATGATTCCCACAGGAATTCCAATCATAGCTATTGATATACAGGATTGTTTTTTCTCTATTCCCTTACACCCACAAGATTGTAAATGTTTTGCTTTCTCTGTTCCTTCTATTAATAATGCCAGCCCTGCCGATAGATTTGAATGGGTGGTACTGCCCCAGGGCATGGCTAATAGTCCTACTATTTGTCAAGAGGCTGTTATATCTGCCCTTTTTCCATATATTCATAAGGGCCTTAAGGTTTTTTATTATATGGATGACGTGTTAATATGGGGAGAATTAGATACAGATCTCTCCACCCTACGTGATTTTCTAATCCCTGCCTTAAAGAGAAGTGGACTTAATGTAGCTCCTGAGAAGATACAGCTAATTCCTCCAATATCTTTCGTAGGCTCAGAGATTTCCCTAATGCAGATTTGTCCTTTAAAACCTTGTGTTACTTTTCCTTCTAATCTCACTCTTGCTTCTTTACAAAGTTTTCTTGGAAATTTGAATTGGCTTAGGCAGTATCTTTATCTGCCTACGAGCTGACTGCAACCACTGTTTGATCTGTTAAAAGGAAACAAACAGCCTTCCTCAAAGCGTATGTTAGCCCTCGAAGCCTCCTTGGTACTGGAAAAAGTTAACCAGGCTCTCCAGGACATGCATCTCATTCGGTTCTCCCCCTCCTCTCCAGTAAATCTTCTAATCTTTAACTCCACCCCCATGGTAGTGGGGGCATTGTGGCAGAAACATGGCATTCTCGAATGGCTTCATACGCCAGTAGCTCCAAGACTCCTTACCAAGATTGATGCCTTGGCATTTATGGTTCACTAAGGAAGAAACAGATCAGTTCAGGTCTTAGGAAGGGAACCAGATTCAATCATTCTGCATTTTCTCTCACAGATACAGAATGGCTCATATGCCACCATTCTCATTTTGCCATAAGTTTAATGGGTTTTCCAGGACAATTAGATAATCATTTTCCCTCTAATAATTTCCCTTTAATAGCTTCTTTACCTCTGTTGCCTCTACTAGTACCTAAACTTTTCTCTTGAGATCCCATCCCCTCTGCTCCTACAGTGTTCACTGATGGTGGAGAAAAGGGAGCTGCTGCCCTTATATATTATCCAGACCAGCAATACCCCAAACCTCTCTTTACTGAACTTCCTGATAATTCCCCTCAGTACAAAGAACTTTATGCTATTTTCCTTGCATTAAAAGTTGTACCAGAATCCTTCAACCTTTTTTCTGACAGTGTGTATACTGTTAACTTACTTCCATGGCTTGCTCGATCTTATGTAAGAATTGATGACAACCCACTTTCTCCTCTTTTAATCCAAATTGCCTCTATGCTCTGTTCTCGAACCCAACCACTGTATGTTCAGCACCTACGTTCCCACAGCCCTCTTCCTTGTCCCCTGTCTGAAGGGAATGCTGCAGCCAACCACCTTGCCTCCACAGGAATTCTCCTAGCCTCTGTCTCTAATCCTGCTGACTTTCATTCCCTAACCCATGTTAACTAACCCATGTTAATCTTAAAGGTCTTCGAGCTCGATTTCCTGATATTCCTCTGCCACAGTTAAAACGTATTCTTGCTACATGTTCCTCCTGTGCAGGTCTAATCAAAACACCTGCTATTCAAACTCTGGGGGTTAATCCTCGAGGTTTAAAAGCCAATGCTCTTTGGCAAATTGATGTTACCCACATACCCAACTTTGGCAAACAAAAATATGTGTTCATCTCAATTGATACCTTCTCTAAGTTTATGTGGGCTACAGCTCAGACTGGAGAAAACTCAAAAAAGCTTATAAGCCATATGCTCTCCTGTTATCTTCAACTTAAAACGGATAATGGACCTGCTTTTACTAGCAATCAATTTAAAGATTTTTGTTCCCTCTGGAACATTACTCATACTACAGGCATTCCGTATAATCCGCAGGGACAAGGCATTGTTGAGAGGGCCCATCAAACTCTTAAGGCTCAATTAAATAAAGAAAAAGGGGAAATGTACCCCCCAATATCCAGCTGGCAAAAGCCTTAACTACATTAAATCTCTTTAATATTTACAAAAACTCAGACCAACCTCCTATTATTCTTCATTGGCAAACACCATCCACCCTCCCAGCTATTAAAGGTAAATGGAAAGACCCACTTGATAAAATTTGGAAAGGATCTGACCCCCTGTTGACTATGGGGAGGGATTTCGCATGCATTTTTCCACAAAATTACTCTAAGCCTGTTTGGGTTCCTGCCTGCCATGTCCGGCAATACCCACATGATGGCACTGATATCCCTGAAGAACAAGAAACACTGCAAGAAGACTGGCTGCAAGAGGACTGGCTGCAGGATGCACTCCAGGATCCATAATACAGCATGGCAGAATCAAAAAAAAAATCTGATTCACAGAACTCTCCCCCCCCCCCCCCGAATGTCTTATGCTATGACTGGCCAGTTGTGTTTTGTGAGTGATTGAGTGAGTGAGAAAAAAAAATTGCGTGAGTTGAGTGACCAAAATTTTTGTACGACCCATTGTGCTCAGAGTACTCTGAAAGTTAACTGACTTTATATAAAACGGCTTGACGCAGCCATGGTTTCTGGAGACATCCAGAAACAATCCAAAAATTGTTCATTCCTCTTTTTGATTTCTTTTTTAAGTCTTGATATAAATATGAAATGTTTAGTCTTAAACTGTGTGAGTAAAGATGGTTCAACTATGACAGTAGATCTAAATTTGCATTTGAAGTGATATGTCTTATTTACAAGTTTTTCTCCTCCTGTGTGTTATAAACTATATGTTTAATATGCGTGTTTCAAGTTTGGTAAACATTAACTTAACAGTTAAAGTGTAACTTTGAAGCTACATTCTTACCAGGAGAGGTAAAATCAATTCATTAAAGTAACTGAGTGTTTAAGGTAAAACTCTAAATATTCAATGTGACAATTCATCATCTCCTAAGTTAAAATACAAATCCTCTATACAGGACATTTTTGGAGGGCCCCCAAAAAATGTCCTGTAAACTATCTTGTGGAAATTAATCCACAACAAATTTGGCATCAATCTGACATTGTAAATATACAAAAAAAAATTGTCACTAAAATGTGTTAACTCTAGTAACCTGAGTTTGCTTAAAAACCCAATGTAAAAATAGTTAAGAATCAATATATGTGACTTAAATTCGGTATGAAAATTCTGCTATATAGAGACTGCTACATGAGGTCACATAAAATGACCTTTACACGAAATTATAAAGATACCTAAACCAATTATAATCATTGAGTTATCAATTGTAGTAAACTTCTAATTTGTTACAAAGTTTTTTCATAAGTAATTGACTACAGCTATGACAAGCCTTCTCATAAAGAAGCATCTGCTCATATAGAATCCCCAGAAATCCATCTTGGACCCCTGACCTCTGACATCACCCACAATTACAGCCATCCCCCGAAACCCATGATGTGACTGACACTATCTGGAGAACCTGATTCACAGACTCCAAAGGACAAGACTTTCCTACTGCCTTTTTCTCAACCATCGGTGTCTGCTCTTCCTGCTTCTGTTTCACCCATCATGTTTTGGCGGTTCCAGGTCACTCTCTACAGAGAAGAAAAGTTCCAGCGGCTGTCCTCCTCCATCAAGATAGAGGTGTGGCATTTATTTCCTGGCCGTTGACTTGGACTGATGCTTCTATAGAACTTGCTGGACACTCCTTTTATACTGCTGGACTTCTTGAAGAGTGACTGTAGCAGTTCATAGAACTTTCTGCCAGCTGACTTGGGGTTTTGCAATGCCAGATCACCCCTCTAGCCCCTCGGCTTATCAGGCCCCCACTCCTCCACCCATCAGGTTCACTCTATCTCTTGCTACTCTTACTTATCCCTCCCTGTCTTGTGCTAGTTCTTTTTGAAGACACTTACACACTATCATTCTGCTTTCTTCCCAACAGGTTTCTGTTCACCCCTACACTGCTATTCCCCTGACAGAGATGAAGCCTTTTACAGACATTGACCCAGTTAAATATGGCCATTAAGTAAGAGGGAGACATTGGGGAATTGTGAGGATATGGTTGAGTTTGGAAGGGCTTGAGCCTGAGGGGTGTGTCAATCCTGTTAGTCTCTCGCTCTACAGAGAGGTTGAGCAAGGAGGGACAGTAGAACCCCAAAAAGTGTGCCTCTTATCAGTCTCCCTGCCTCACAAAGTGCCCCGCACTCCTGATACTATGGCAAATAGTTAAAAAGAAAGTGGGGGATGTTGGGTAGTATGCCAGCTCCCCCTGGCTTCTGCTTAACCATATGCCTATATAGGGATTGATTTGTTCAAAGCTTTGGTCTATTTACATAAATCACTTTTACATTTACATAAAGCACCACACTCCCTCCAGGGCATTGGTGGTTTAGTGGTAGAATTCTCACCTGCTCCATCCCCTCTCCTTGTCACACCCTGATCTTTCACCAGTCACTTTTTGCTCCACCCTCTCAATGTCACATCCTGTTTCCACCCTACTTGGAGAGTATAAAAACAGCTGCTCTTCTGATTAAAGACACTTGTAAATTGCTTTCTGCCTCCAAGAGTTCCAGAGTATATATCCTGCGAAGTTAGTGCAGCACGAGTTCCTGCTCCCTCTCCCACGCAGCAGCCTAGATCAGCTCCAGTTGAGTTCTCTCCAACCCAGAGAGCACTAGCTCAGGAAGAAGCACCCTCAGACTATCCCGGCAGTCTGTGATTGGTGCATTTAGATTTTGTAGTTCTTCTTGGTTCAGTTTTGGAAGGGCATATGCTACTGGGAATTGTTCCATTTCTTCCAGATTCTATAGCTTGGTGGTGTATAGTTCTTTATATAAGTTTCGCAGGATTCTCTGGATTTCTGTGGTGTCAGTTGTGATGTCTCCTGCATTGTTTACAATTGTATTAATTTGAGTCTTCTCTCTTTTTTGTTTGGTGAGCCTGGCTAGAGGTTTGTAAACTTTGTTTAATCTTTCAAAGAACCAACATTTGGCTTCATTGATCTTTTGTATGATTCTTTTATTTTCAATGTTGTTTATTTCTGCTCTAACTTTAGTGATTTCTGTCCTTCTGGATGCTTTAGGGTTCCTTTGTTCCTCTTCCTCTAAGTTCTTGAGGTGTGCAGTAAGGTTGTTCATTTGAGCTTCTTCTTGGTGTTTAATATGTGATTGTATGGCTATAAGTTTCCCTCTCAGTACTGCTTTAGCTGAGTCCCAAATATTTTGATAGGCTGTGTCTTCATTTTCATTTATTTCCAGGAACATTTAAATTTCCTGCTTGAGTGAATCTCTGACCCAGTGGTTCTTAAACAGTATGTTGTTTAGTTTCCAAAATCAGTGTCTTTTAATAATTTTCTGTTTGTTTTTAAATGTTAGTTTTACTGCACTGTGGTCTGAGAAGAGACTAGGGATGATTTCAATGTGCTTGAATTTATTGATGCTGTCTTTGTGGCCTAACATGTGGTCTATCCTTTAGTATATGTGTTATGTGGATTTGAAAAGAAGGTGTATTCTTTTTTTTAGGCTGAAGGACTCTGAAAATGTCCAAGAGGTCTAGTTTGTCAATGTCTTCATTCAATTCTCTTTTATCTTTGTTGGTTCTCTGCTTTGTTGATCTGTATAAATGTGAGAGTGGGGTATTGAAGGCTCCCACTATTACTGTATTACTATTGATGTATTTTTGAAATTCTTTCAGTAGGTGCTTAATGTATTTAGATGGTCCCTCATTGGTTGCATAGATGTTAATAATTATTAAGTCTTCTTGGATGATTGATCCTCTAATCATTATGTAATGTCCTTGCCTATCTTTTATTACTTTATTTAATTTAAAATATATCGTGTCTGAGATGAGAATGGCTGTTCCTGCCCTTTTTTGTGGTCCGTTAGCCTGTATGATAGTTTTCCATCCTGTCACTTTAAGTCTGTGTTTATCTTGTTGTGACAGATGGGATTCTTGCAAGCAGCATATGGTTGGATTATGTTTTCTGATCCATCCCCCCACCCTGTGCCTTTTGATGGGTGAGTTTAAGCCATTGACATTTATTGATATTATGGATTTAATGTATTGTAGTGCCATTGTTCAAAAAAAATTTTTTTGTGTTTGTTCTGATATATTGTCAGTATTGTAGTGATGTTCTTGTTTATAAGAGGTCTTTTAGTACCTCTTTCAGGGCTGGCTTGGTGATGGTTGCCTCCTTTAACTGTTGTTTGTCTAAGAAGGTTTTGATCCCTCCATCTAGTTTGAATGAACGTCTAGCAGGATATATTATCCTTGGTTGAAACCCTTTTTCATTCAGGGATTGATAGATATCTTGCCATTCTCTTCTGAGTTTGAGTGGAGAAGTCTGCAGATAATCTTATGGGTTTTCCCTTGTATGTGACTTTTTGTTTCTCTCTTGCAGCCTTTAGGATCTTTTCTTTATCCTTATTTCTTCTTAGTGTGACTATGAGGTGTCTTGGTGTCTTCAGGTCTGGGTTGATTCTGTTTGGTACTCTCTGGGCCTCTTGAATCTTGATGTCCTTTCTGATATTCAGGTCTAGGAAGTTTTCTTCTGTTATTTCCTCTATAATGTTTCCTTCCCCTTCCTATCTTTCTTCCTCTGGCAGGCCAATTATACGAATGTTACTTCTTTTGAGATCATCCCATATGTCTCTGTTGTTGTTTTCAGTGTCTCTCAATCTCTTTTTAAGCTCTTTCACCTCTTTCTTAGTTTTCTCTAACTCATCCTCTGTCTGACTAATTAGGACTTCCTATTCTTGCCTAGCCATTAAGAATACAGAAATAGAGAACAAAAAATCAAACATAAACTGGGATTTGTGTATGGCACCTACTAGAGAACTCTAGAAAAGCGAACGGGGCTTGACTGGGGAGGCTTGGAGTCATGGTGCATGATGGTGAAAGAGTATATTGCAGACATCTATTATGGGATGATGAGAAATTGTGTCAACAACTATAACTATAACTAACCTCCCCCATTTAATGTAAACATACATAGTACAGACAAATGCATAGCAAACAACACACACACACACACACACACACACACACTCAGGAAAAAAAGACAAGGTTCTGCTTTTCTTCTGAAGTCATGAGTTTGGAGAAATCAAACAGTATTTTTTAACATCTCTAATAGGAAATTGAGTCAACTTACTGAGGTATTCTGCTTACTTTTCACCTGTAAGATGCAACACAGTGGAGACAAGGTAGAGCATGTTTGATTCAGAATTGAATTTATAGAAACTATTCACATACTCCATGTTTAAATGAAGAGATTTGGAGGAATACGAAAGGAGACCACCTAAGACTGCAACAAGACAGGACAAGAACAACTTCAGGAACCCACCAAATCATCGGTGAGTATAAACATGTGTGGCTCATGGACAGAGAGGAGCCTAGGGAGAGATTAAGTGGCTGGTAACAGTCTAACAGTTTACCAGTTGAGACACCACCTCCAGTCTGAGGCTTAGGGATGAGAGACAAACAGATGGCTGAGGAAAGAGATGACTCCCCTAAGACTCACCAAATGCAACTCTGAGTCTCCATTGCTACTGCCCTGAGAATCTGGAGTGTGATGTGGGGGTGGCCTGTGCTGACACCAAGGGACAGAGATCTAACCAGGAAACTCAGGAGAAGATCTATACCTCGGTGGCCTAGCAGTGGAGCTGTGAGAGTCTCTTTGCATAACCACTGGATTATCTCTGCCTCACCCTGGTTTATCTCTTGCTCAGGAGTCAGTGATTAAGCTAAGAAGCCTACTTAGAGTTTGAAAGCCCTCAGGCTCCTATAGCATACACTGAAGAAAAAGAACAAAAGAGGATTTCAAGCTACTGTGCTCCAACTCAGGGTTTAAAATACTGTTGAAACAACTGTGAACAATTCAATTTCCACAACTGTGAACCCTTTAATTGCCTTACGTAGACACAAGTCAGTCCAGGCAAGAGTGCTCAGTAATTTGAAAATACTGAGAGATGGACCTCATAACATACTAGATAAAATGGTTAAACCAACAAGAACAAATATTGGAAAAATGAATCAGTACAAGAGTCCAGTTAAAGGCCCCCCAAAGGTTGAAGCACAAAATAATGTCAACATCCAAACACTAGTTAAGGAAATAACAGGAGTAAGTAAAGAGTTTGAAAGAATTGCCATCAGAAATGCAGAAACAACAAATGAGACTCTGGAAGAAAACACTAATTATCTCAAGGTTTTTAGAGATCTGAAAGGTGAAATAGCTGAACAAGCTAAAACAGTATCAGAACAGGGTAACAAAATAGATGAAATCCAAAAAACAGTAGAGGGAAGAGAGAATAGAATAAAGGAGTCTGAAGACATATTTAGCAAGATCGAGGATGAATAAGAGACAACTAAAAAAGAAGTAAGAGATCTCAAAAAGAGATTAAGAGATTCTGAAAACAACAACAGAGACCTATGAGATGACTTCAAAAGAAATAATATATGCATTATTGGCTTACCAGAGGAAGAGAGGGAGGGGAAGAAAGCATTCTCTAGGACATAATAAATGAGAACTTCTCTAGTCTAGACAACATCAAAGACATAAAGATTCAAGAAGACCAGAGGGACCCAAACAGAATTAACCCAGACTTAAAGACACCAAGGCATATATATTTAGAATGGAAAGGAATAAGGATAAAAAAAGGATACTGAAGGCTGCAAGAGAAAAACAAACAGTCCCCTACAGAGTAAAACCCATAAGATTAGCAGCAGACTTCTCCACACAAACACTATAGGCCAGAAAAGAATGGCAAGATATCTATCAAGTACTCAATGAGAACGGCTTTCAACCAAGATTACTGTATCCTGCTAGGCTGTCATTCAGACTAGATGGAGGCATAAAAACTTTATCAGTCAAACAGTAGTTGGAAGAATCAACTATCATCAACCCTTCCATGAAAGAAGTTCTGAAAGGTCTCCTATAAACAGTCAGACCACCATAAATATGCCACATATAAGAACACTAAAACTCTACAAAAATGGGGTTAAAATATCTTCAATATTTGATATCAATAAATGTTAATGGCTTGAATTCACCTATTAAAAGGCACAGAGTAGGAAGATGGATCAGAAAACACAAACTAACAATATGAGGTCTACAGAAAATCCACCTAACTCAACAAGACAAACACAGACTCAAAGTGAAAGGATAGAAAACTATCATACAAGCCAATGGCCCACAAAAACGGGCAGAAACAGCTAGTCTCATATCTGACATGACAGACTTTAAAATAAATAAAATTTTAAAATATAGGGATAGACACTACTTAATGCTCAGAGGATCAGTCAATCAAGAGGACTTAACAATTATTAACACATTTGCACCCAATGATAAGCAATCTAAGTACATCAAACATCTCCTGAAAGAGCTATAGCAATATATTAATAGCAATACAGTAATAATAGGGGACTTCAAAACCAAATTCTCTCTCAGCTGGACAGATCATCCAGGCAGAAAATCAATAAAGACATGATGGAGTTAAAAGGGGAGGTAGATGAACTAGAACATTGGACATTATCAGAGTCATTCAACCCAAGAAGTGGAGTTAACATTTTATTCAAATTCATATGGGTGATTTTCAAGGATAGACCATATGTTAGGCCACAAAGACATCATCAGCAAATTCAAGAGCATTGAAATTATCCCAAGCATCTTCTCAGGTGACAGTGGGATTAAATTAACACTTAGCAATCAAGAAAATATTAGTAAGAGTCCCAAAATGTGGAAGCTCAACAGTATACTACTCAACAACTACTGGGTCAAAGAGGAAATAAAGGAAGAAATCAAAATGTTTATAGACTTTAATGACAATGAAGACAGAAGCTATCAAAATATTTAGGATACAGCTAAGGCAGTACTGAGAAGGAAGTTCATAGCCATACAAGCACACATTAGGAAACAAGAAAAAGCACAAATAAACCTCCTGCTTGCACATTAATGACCTAGAAGAAGAAGAAGAACAAAGTAATCCTAAAGCAAGCAGAAGGACAGAAGGACAGAAACAACTAAAGTTAGGCCAAAAATAAATAACATTGAAAATCAGAAAACCATAAAAATATCAATGAAAGTAAATGTTGGTTCTTTGAAATAGTGAACAAAATCGACAAACTTTTAGCCAGACTCACAAAACAAAAAAGGGAGAAGCTCCAAATAAATCAGATCATAAATAAAAAAGGAGATATCACAACTGACACTGCAGAAATTCAGCATATCAAGTTAACTTCTATGAACAACTATATGCCACCAAGCTAGAGAACTTGGAAGAAATGGACGATTTCCAAGATACCTACTAACTTTCAAAATTAAGTAAAGAGGAACTAGATAACACGAACAGGCCCATCACAGCTAATTAAAGTGAAACAGTTATCAAAAACCTTCCCCAAAATAAAAGTCCTGGACCAGATGGTTTTACAAGTGAATTCTACAAAACCTTCAAGGAAGAACTAATACCTCTACTTTTAAAAGTCTTCCAGAAGATTGAAGACACTGGAATACTCCCAGATTCTATGAAGCCAACATCACTCTCATACAAAAGCAGACAGGGACACAACCAAAAAAGAAAACTACAGACCAATATCTCTGATGAACATTGATGCTAAAATATTGAACAAAATTCTAGCCAACTGGATACAGCAGTATGTTAAAAAGATTTTTCATCATGACCAAGTGGGGTTTATCCCAGGGATAAATGGTTGATTTAATATACATAAATCAATAAACATGATCCACCACATCAATAAAAGCAAGACCAAAAACCACATGGTCATATCCATAGATATAGAGAAAGCCTTTGACAAAATAGAACATCTCCTTATGCAAAAACATTACAAAAAATGAGAATAGATGGAAAATTCCTGAAGATAATGGAGTCTATATATAGCAAACTTACAACCAACATCATACTCAATTGTGAAAAACTCGATACTTTTCCCCTCAGATCAGGTACTAGACAGGGCTGCCCATTATCACCATTACTATTCAACATAGAGTTGGAAATTTTTTCCATAGCAATCAGGCAGGAACAAGGAATTCAAGAGATACAGATTAGAAGAGAAGAAGTCAAACTCTTCCTATCTGCAGATGACATGATAGTATACCTAGAAAAACCTAAGGAATCCAGCAAGAAGATTTTGGAAATCATCAGGCAATACAGTAAGGTGTCAGGCTATAAAATTGACATTCATAAGTCAGTGGCATTCCTCTATGCAAACACTAAGTTAGGAGACTTTGAAATCCAGAAATCATTTTTTTTTACTACAACAAATATCTAGGAACACACCTAACAAAAGAAGTGATAGATTTGTATACTGAAAAGTATGAGTCACTACTCAAGGAAATTGAAAAAGACACAAAGAAGTGGAAAGATATTTCATGTTCATGGTTTGGAAGAATTAACATCATCAAAATTAATATACTACCCAGAGCCATATACAATTTTAATACTATTCACATCAAAATTCCAAACACATTTTTTAGGACAATAGAACAAATGCTACAAGTGTTTATCTGGAACCAGAAAAGACCTAGAATTGCCAAACCAATCTTGAGAAGAAAGAACAACTGGTGGCATCACACTCCCAGATCTCAAATTGTTTTATAGGGCCATTGTAAAAAAAAATGCTTGGTACTGGAACATGAATAGACACACTGACAGTGGAATATAATTAACAGTCCAGAAGTAAGCCCCCACACTTATGCATATAAAATATTTGACAAAGGTACCCAGACTATTCAATGGGGAAAGCAGAGTCTCTTCAACAAATGGTGTTGGAAAAAATGGCTTGAAACATGCAGAAGGATGAAACTGAACCACTATATTTCACCAAATACAAAAGTAAATTCCAAATAGATCAAGTACTTGAATGTTAGACAAGAAACTACCAGATACTTAGAGGAAAATATTGGCAGAACTCTTTTCCATATAAAATTTAAATACATCTTCAATGAAATGAATTCAGTTACAAAGAAGACTAAGGCAAGCATAAACCTATGGACTACATCAAATTAAAAAGCTTTTGCACAGCAAAAGAAACCACTACGCAAACCAAGAGACCCTTCACAAAATGGGAGAAAATCTTTACATGTCATACATCAGACAAGACTTTAATAACCAAAATATAGAGAGAGATTGCCAAACTCAACAACAAGAAAGCAAATGACCCCATCCAAAAATGGGGAGAGGACATGGACAGAACATTCACCACAGAAGAGATCCAAAAGGCTGAGAAACACATGAAAAAATGCTTCAAGTCTTTGATTGTCAGACAAATGCAAATAAAGACAACAGTGAGATACTACTTCACTCCTGTGAGAATGTCATACATTAGAAAAGGTAACAGCAGCAAATGCTGGAGAGGTTGTTGGTTCAAAGAACCCTCCTGCACTGATAGTGGGAATGTCAATTGGTCCAACTTCTGTGGAGAACATTCTGGAGAACTCTCATAAGGCTAGAAATGGACTTACCCTATGATCCTGCAATTCCTCTCCTGGGTATATATCTTAAGGAATACAACACACCCATCCAAAAAGATCTGTGTACACATATGTCCTTAGCAGCACAATTTGTAATAGCCAAAACCTGGAAGGAACCCTGGTGTCCAACAACAGATGAGTGGCTGAGCAAGTTGTGGTGTATAACACAGTGGAATACTACTTAGCTATAAAAATGGTGACTTCATCGTTTCCAGAGGATCTTGGATGCACCTTGAAAAATTCATGTTAAGTGAAGTAAGTCAGAAACAGAAGGATGAATATGGGATGATCTCACTCTCAGGCAGAAGTTGAAAAACAAGATCAGAAGGAAAAACACAAGTAGAACCTGAGCTGATACCAAAATAAAAGACTCTGAGGTGTCTGGGTGGGTGGGGGGAGAATACAGGTCAAAAAAGGATGACAGAGGACCTAGTGGGGGTTGTATTATTATTTGGAAAACTGGGAAATGTTATGCATATACAAACTATTGTATTTACTGTCAACTGTAAAGCATTAATTCCCCAATAAAGAAATTTTAAAAACCAGATAAAAAAAAAAAACTAGGAGATTTGGGCAGGGTTGTGGCACACTTTGTTGAGTGCACAGGCTACAATGCACAAGGACCCAGGTTCAATCCCAGGGTTCCCATCTGCAGGGGGATAGTTTCATGAGTGCTGTGAGTGCTGAAGCAGTGCTGTAGGTCTCTCTCTCTCTCTCTCTCTCTACTTCTATATTTCTATTTCTCAATTTTTAGCTCTATCAAATAAATAACTATAATAACAGTAGTAATAATAGCAATGATAGTAACAATAAAACTAAGACATCTATACTGTCAGAACTTTATTATCATTCTGATGTTCTTCATCTTATCCAATCAGAAAAAATTCACAGCTTCTCTGTTCATCTTTTCCACAATGTACTCTTAACCTTAACCTTCACTGTCCTTTGGAAAAATCATGAAAACCTTTGTTCTACTTTCTGTCCCTACGAATTTGCAGATTCAAGATATTTCACACAATGTGAATCATAAATTTTGTCCATTCTTATTGTTCTAATTTCACTTAACACTGTGATCTCAGTTTGTCCATGTTGTGGTAAACCAGAAATATCATTCTATTTCTGTGTTTTTCTTCTAATAATTTGAGAGACAGAGAAGAGAAAGAACCAGAGCATCACCTTGGCACAAACAATGCCAGGGACTGAACTAGGGGCCTCATGCTACAGAGTTCAGTGCTTTATCCACTGTGCTGCTTCCAGACAGCTGATTTCACTCTTTTTTAGGGCTTAATAATTTACTTTTTCATATACAGATATGCCACTTCTAAAATCTATTTAACTTATAATAGGTATTTGGGGTATTGTGCCCATCAGGTTGTTGTGAATAATTCTGTAGAGTATATTGGCATATAAATATCATTGTGAATCCTGCTTTTAATTCGGAGTTAATAAATCTAAAAGTGCAATAGCTGGATCAGATAGGAGTTCATTATTTATTTTTTTGAGAAACTAATGGTTTCCCAATTCTATATCCAAAATAGCAAAATAAAATTAGAATTTCAATTTCTTTACATTCTCATCAACACTTGTTATCTCATTAATTCTTTTATTATATCTATCCTCCTACTTATGAAACAATGTTATATTGTGGTGTCAGTTCGCATTTCACTCGTGTCCAGTGATTGTAATATCTTTTAGTCTTTTAGTTTTTGATTGTAATATCTTTTATTGTAATATCTTTTAGACCACCTTTTGTGGTCTCTTTGGGGACTTACACATTCAAATTATTTGCTATTTTAAGAAAAAAAATGATTGATTAATTAATTAATTATGAGAATGAGAGAGAAGACATGGAGACGATCAGATCAGCTCTAGCATAAAACAATGGGAGGAACTAAACTGTTGTTTAGTCAGTTTATTGTGCATTTGATATTATATTCAAGAATTCACTGCCAATCTCAAGATTATGAGAAAACTTTATTTTCTTAGAAATGGTTTGTGTCTTTAGCATTAATATTCTCATTGTTCATAATGTTCAATTAAGGTGTTCTACTAAGCTCTTTTATATGTATAAATCTGGTTTTCCTTGAAACATTTGTTGAAGAAAATATTTTTCCCTTGAATTGATTTAATACCTTCATCATAATCAATTTTTCGTAGTTGTGTTTGGGATTATATATATATTTTTTCTTTTTTTTAATTTAAGAAAGGAGACATTAATAAAACCATAGGATAAGAGGGGCACAGTTCCCAGAATTCCCACCACCTGATCTCCATATCCCATCCCCTCCCCTGATAGCTTTCCCATTCTCTATTGTTGTTAAAATTTTCGGAGGCTCTAGCCGGGCGGGTTAGCTTCGCAGTGGTGAACAGAGATGCGGAGACAACGGCTGGGCAGGGAAGCTGTATTTCTTTATTCAGGAACAACGATTCACAAACTAAGACAAACTAATCACCAAACAGAACTCGGCTGTCTCTTTGCGGCGGCACAAGCACTCTCTCTTACTCTGGAACTCAGGAACTCTCTCTCTCTGGCACTCTCCAACTCAGGAACCCTCTCCCGGGGTTCCTTTGGGCGGGGCCAAGCAGGCCCGCGAAATTAATTGGACTGATCCAATTCTCTTGGTGGGGGGAAGGCTAGAACAAACCAATGTAAAGCATACGACACTCTATCTCTCTGGGAGTTAGGATCCAGGGTCATTGTGGGTTGCAGAAGGTGGAAGGTCTGGCTTCTGTAATTGCTTCCCAGCTGAACATGGGCTTGACTGGTAGATCCATACTCCCAGTCTGCCTCTCTCTTTCCCTATTAGGGTGACTTTCTGGGAAGCTGAGCTCCAGGACACATTGGTGGGGTCATCTGTCCAGGCTGAAAAGAGAGTTAACATACAAAGCCAAACAAACTATTGAACAACCACGGACTTAAAGACATCTGCAGATCACAACCTAGTCAATGCAAGGAGTGCCACTCCAGCATGTTTCACTTCAGACTGTGTCCAGAGACTTCAGGTGTAGAATGACAACCCCTCAACTTCATCACTCTGCTTCTTCTTCTTCTAGCATTTGCCCTTCTTCCGTAGCCAGTTAACAGCGTCAGGTTGAGCCTGATGTAAAGTTTTGAGACCTCCTTTGAATCTGGAGAGGTGGCAGTCGTTGACTATGTGGGTCATAGTCTGTCTGTAGCCGCAGGGGCACTCACTCTGCTGAGATCTTTCCTTTCATAGTATTCTCTAATTACAATCCAATAAATTACATCATAATAAATTACATTCTAATTACATTCTAATAAATTACATCTAATTACATTCCAATAATTACATCCCAAATAAAGTCCCCAAACCTAGATATAGTCTAGGTCCCCTGAGATAGAGCATATGTTCACACATGCCCATAAACCAGGGAAAAATATATACCTGAAAGCAGAAGTACACAAGAGCCTGCAGGGAATATCCCCTCAACACTTCATCTGCACTAACCCAGTCTTTAGGGATTCTATTTTCTATTCCATGAATATATGTTTCTATCATTTGCCAGTACCATACTACTTTGGTACCCATAAGCTCAAACTGTTGTTTTAATGTTTGTTTATTCACTTACTTGATAAAGATAGAGAGAGAGATTGGGGCCTGGATGGTGGCACACTGGGTTACGTGTACTTAGTATGAAATGCAAGGGTCTATGCAAGGATCCCAGTTTAAGACCACCACTCCCCACCTGTAGGGGTGGGGGCATTTCAGGAGCAGTGAAGCAGGTCTTCAAGTGTCAGTCTTTCTCTTCTCATCTCTATTTTCCCATCCTCTCAGTTTCTCTCTGTCCTATCCAATAAAAAATGGGGAAAAACTGGCCTCCAGCAGCAGTAGATGAAGAAGAAGAAGAAGAAGAAGAAGAAGAAGAAGAAGAAGAAGAAGAAGAAGAAGAAGAAGAAGAAGTAGAAGGAGAAGAAGAAGAGGGAAAAGGAGAAGGAGAAGGAGGAGAGGAAGATGAAGAGGAAGAGGAAGAAGAAAAAGAAAGATACATAGAAATTGAGAGGTATGGGAGAGTGGGAGAAAGACAGAGAGACATCTCAGTGCCACCATAAGCAAGAGCTGAGCAGTGCTCTGGGAATAAAATAAATTCTAGTAATAATATAATTTTTAAAAACTTCTAAATGTTCATTACCTCAGACAAGTATCTTTCTACTTATTTGCATTAATTTCCTAAATTCAACATCAGAAGAATTGATCAGAAGAATTGATAATATTTGACTTCTTACCAACTTTTATTTAGAATAAGCAACTATTAACTAATTAAATCCTAAACTGGATTCTGATATCAATAAAAAAGGAAGCAAAGTATCTGCATTTAGAGAGCAGCCAGCTAAGATAATTTTGAATTACTGATATTGTAACACAGAGTTCCCCCAGAGAGTAGCTTTAAACCTAATATACATATATGCATACATCTATCTGCCTAAGTAGAATAGTGAATGAAAGGCTAGAAGAAAAGATCCTAAGTTGAGTTCTAAAGCATGAGTGCAAGTTTGTTTTCAGGAATAATAAATGAAATGAAAGCATTTCTTGTAGGGATAATTAATTATGCATGGAAATATATGTCAGGCTTATGTAAGTATTTGGGCAATAACAACCCTTTTCCATTAAGTAGAAGGATAATGCACATAGATTCTGCTTGCTCATAGCTAAATGTGAAAATGGAAAGATAGCAAATTCTAGACCACAAAGGGCACTGACCACATCACTTAGGTAAGTGAAATTGATCCAGTAGGAAATATGTGCTATGAAAGCATTTTATTTCAGAAAATAGTTTTAAAAAAATGAAAGAAAGAATGTATGTGTATGTGTATGTATATGTGTATGTGTGTATGCCAGGAAGCAAACCCAGAGTTGCACACTTGGGAAACATGTACACTTCTGCTAAACCACTTCCCATATCCATTTTTGTTTGTTTTTAGAAAAATATCAAAGGAGAACTGCACCATCCATGAAATTCCATGTGTTTCTTCTTTGTTGAACTCTCATGTGGTACCTGAGATCAAACTCAGCTCTCATGCATGAAAGACATTCGTTGCATGGCTGAGCCATCTCGTTGACTCATGATTTCAAAATTGGAAAATGATTTTTGTCAGGTGATTCTAGATAGTAACTGAAAAATGAGTCATAATAAAGAGAATTAAGTGTTAGATCTCATAGATCTCTGTGTCTTTTTGAGACATCCAAAGTCAAACATCATTTTGGACACACAACAATATAAGTTTATTTGTAGCATTGATGTAGTTTAAGGCATGTCGTTACTACTATTTACAATATGTCAGTTGTGTCATCATTGTCATAGAAGTGGGAACTTAAAGTCAATTATCACTAAAGATCTCAAAGATTGTAAATCAATTTTAAAGTATTTCTTTTATTTGTCAGTCAAGCAAAACAACAACAACAGCAACAAAAAAGATTTTTTCTCCAACTATATCATTTCCAGGTATATTTAAAATAGTAATTTAAAAATATATATGACTATACTTAAAGTGTAGTCATATAAATCACTATTCAATTAATATGAGAAGGGAAAAATTATCATATATCTAGAACTTTTTAAAACACAGACTGAGTCTTTTTAATACATAGGCTGAGTCTTTGATATGTTGACTCTCTCAAAAGCCTAGATCAGGGAGAACAGAAGCAACCGGTGACACCGCTATATACAAGATGCTGGGTATTATACAGCAAACCCTAACAAAGGGACTTTTCAAAGTTAACCCAATTACCAAATAATGTGACGATAACAATAACTATCCATTGTCTTCTTGAACCCTAAGACAGTAGAAACCTCACATTTCCACTATAGAGCCTATATTTCCCCCAGTCCTGGAACCTTAGGGTGGGACCCACTTTCCTGCATGCTTCTCTCAATTCATATCAAATAATATTGCATCCACAGATTGCAACCTAATCAACGCAAAGAGGGCCACCCCAGCATGCTTCACTTCAGATTGCGTCCAGGGACTTCAGGTGTGGAATGACAACCCTTCAGCTTCATCACTCGGGTGAGACCTTTCCTTTCATAGTATTCTCTAATTTCATTCCAGATGTTCCACTCCCCAATAAAGTCCCCAGACCTAGATATAGACCAGGTCCCCTGTGATAGAGCGTATGTTCACACTTGTCCATAAACCAGGGAAAAAATATATTCCTGAAAGCAGAAGTACACAAAAGTCTTCAGAGAGAAGCCCCCCGCCCCCAACACTTCATCTGCACTATTCCAGCCTTTAGGTCCATGAATGCTGAACAAATTGTTTGTCTTTGTATGTTAACTCTCTTTTCAGCCCCCAGGTTCCAGATGCCAGCATGATGCCGACCAGATTTCCATGGACTCATGACCCCACCAATGTTTCTTGGAGCTCCGCTTCCCCAGAGCCCCACCCCACTAGGGAAAGAGAGAGGCAGACTGGGAGTATGGATTGACCAGTCAACATCCATGTTCAGCGGGGAAGCAATTACAGAAGCCAGGCCTTCCACCTTCTGCAACCCACAATGACCCTGGGTCCATGCTCCCGGAGGGATGGAGAATGGGAAAGCTATCAGGGGAGGGGATGGGATATGGAGACTGGGTTGTGGGAACTGTGTGGAGTTGTACCCCTCTTATCCTATGGTTTTGTTAATGTCTCCTTTCTTAAATATATATGTATGTATCTGTCAATAGGAGAGAATATGGAAGACAGAGGGAACCAGGACATTACTCTGGCACATGGGATACCTAGGTTTGAACTTGGAACCTCATATCTGAGAACTCATTGCTTGATTCACTGTGCCACTTCTGGGGTCCCTAAATAATTGTTTTATAAACATGACCTGTATTGTTCTTTATTTTGTAAAAAGAAAAATAAATCAGTTGAATTAAAAATAATAGGATATGCCCCTAATATTATGGGATTTTTCAATATGAACACACCCCTTTCTCTGTACTTAATAACCTATATTAATAGTCAACTTGATTATTTTCAAATTTGTCTTGTCTTTTTGAAATATATGAGAAAATGCATCATTAGTCATCTCTTTTTTATACTTCTCACCTAATATTTACATAATACCAATGCAGAGTTTTTAATAAAACAACACTTTCTTTCCTTTTTCATCCATACTGACTTTCCAGTTGTTTGGGGTCTGTAGATTCGAGAGACCTATTCTCCTAAGAGTTCGACAGTCATCTTCCATATACTTAGTGTAATTCTTTTTTTTTTTTCTTTTTAAGTCATGTTTATTCATCTGTCCATTAGTGACCTAACAGTCATGGGGCTGGGCAGCGGCACACTAGTTTAAATGTATGTGTCACCAACCACAAGGACCTTGGTCTAAGCTACAAGTCCCCACCTGCCAGGAGAAGGATTCATGAGCAGTCAAGCAGTGCTGTAGCTCTCTCTCTCTCTCTCTCTCTCTCTTTCTCCCCTTTCCATCTGTCCTATCAAATGAAATAAAGTTTAAATGATTAAAAAAGCTTCATAAAAACAAAAATGATAGCTTATGGGATCATAAGATTATAAGGTCATAGTTCCACATTGCATCTACTGCTACAGTTTTCTGCTCTAATTTGCTTCAATCCACTATACCAAGCCCTAATGTCACCCTTTATTGTCACCATTTTTCTTTGCTCCTTAGTTCCCACATATAAGTGAAATCATTGAGCCTTCATTTTCCTTCTTACATATCTCAGTTAACAAGTTCTCTTCAATGTCTCCAAGATGAAACAAAGGAGATTATTTCATCATTAAATTATTCATCTTACAGACTCTCAGTGAGCTATAAAAGAACACAGCTGAACAGTTATCAGGAAAATGGAGAGGAAAACAACAATAATTAAGCACAGGCTTAGATGTAAAAGGCCCCAAGTTTGATGTCTAGCATCACATGTACAAAGATGAGTAGTGTGCCAGTCTCTTTCTCTGCCATTTTATCTCTCATATAAGATAAACACATAACAAAGTGAAAGCAGCAGCATCAAGACAGAAAACTAAAAATAGTAACAATAACAAAAAAGAGCCAAACAGAAGAGCTAGAAAAAATCATAATGATTATGAAAAAAGACTTCTCTATGCCTTAGGCTCTGAGGTTCAACACCACCATAAGCCAAAGTTGAGCAGTGCTCTGATATCTCTATGTATCTTTTCCTCTGTACTTCTCTCATTAAAATAAATAAAATATTTTCAGTACTTGAGGGAAAGTGATATCATTTACAAAGACACAGAGTACTATTTGCAAATAAATGTGCTGTGCATAAAAGTACTGTATATATTTTATAGAGAGATACTACATATAAATCTATCTGAGAGTCTTTGTTATTTTTATTTATTTTTAACTTGATAGGACAGAGAAATTGAAAGGGGAGGGGAGACAGAGAGGAAGAGAGGAAGAGACACCAACAGCACTACTTCACCAAATGTGAAGATCTTCCATACAGGTGGAGACTGGAGTCTTAAACCCATTTCTTTAAACATGATAATGTCTGCACTAAACTTTGTGTGCCATCACACAGGAGCCAAGAAGTCTTCTTTAAACTATCCTTTTTGAGGAAGTAATGGAACACTTTACCTGCAAAAAGGGAATGATTTGGAGCAGTGAAGCAGGTCTATAGATGCCCATCTTTTTCTCCCCCCCTTTTTTAAATTGGACTTTTATTAGTGATTTAATATTGATTTACAAAATTACAAGATAACATGGATATAACTGAACACCTTTCTTACCACCAAAGTTCTGTGTCCCCATTCCCTCCACTGGGAAATGCAGCAGTTCTCCCAAGATCACAGGTATGGGTTGACTATTATTTCTATAACTCTCTATAAGTAACCCCCCCAACTCTTCATCTGCAATGTTCCAGCCTTTAAGTTCATAATTGGTCAACAATTTGTTTGGTCTTCTATGTTAACTCTCTTTTCAGCCACTAGGTTCCAGATGCTAGCATGATGCCTGTCAAACTTCCCTGGACAGACAACCCCACCAATGTGTCCTGCAGCTCTGCTTCCCCATAACCCCACCCTACTAGGGAAAGAGAGAGGCAGGCTGGAAGTATGGATCGACCTGTTAATGCCCATGTTCAGAGGGGAAGCAATTGCAGAAGCCAGACCTCCTACCTTCTGCATATATATGGCCTTGCCATCTCTTCTTTTTAAGTCATACCTATTACTTCTGAGTGTCCTGCCCCCCCCCTTTTTTTTTGATCCTGTGGAATTTGAGATCAAAGCCTAACATGTTCTTCTACATATCCCTTCATCAATACTGTACTGTTGCAACTTTGTTTAACAGATCCATGCACAGACTATTTAATTATTTGGCCTATGTGCCCTTATTTGACTATTTTATTTTATATTATTTTACTTCATCACTCCCGGTCAACTTTTTCAGATAAGAAGAGACAAAAAAAAAAAAAAAAAGGAGTTGGAAAGACAACACCACAAAGTAGCATCTTACAAAGCAGTGGGAACTGGGCTCAAACTGATCACCATATATCTATCGGAACCATTTTGCTGCCTTATTTTTTAAAATTATGAATGTATCTTAGAATCTGAAATTATACCTCAATTTGTGTACTTGAATTTGGTAAGGGTGTAAATTATTTCTATCTTATATAAAAAATATTCCTCAAAGGTTAGAGTTTTCCTGCATATTGGACATTAAATGGTTTTTATTTCATTATGGTCACACTTGAAGGCAGAGGATAATAATGTCTCTAGACTTTTACCCTTATTCAACTTTTGGGTCCTTGCTTTGATAAGGTTAGCTTTGGAGTGAGTGAGAGAAGAGTAAAAAAGTAGGTGAGGAGAGTATCTAAGTCTAAGTAATCACTGTTTCATTATGAACTTTATACTGACTCACTGCAGATTACTGTGTACTTTTGCTTTCAGGTGTATATTTTGCCCTAATTTATGGATATATGTGAACATATGCTGTATCTTATGGGACCTGTTCTATATCTAGGTTTTGGGACTTTGTTAGGAAGTGAACCCACCTGGAATGGAATTAGAGAATCCTATGAAAGGAAAGATCCCTGGAATGGACCCCGCCCCACTAGGGAGAGAGGCAGGCTGGGAGTATAGATCGACCTGTCAACACCCATGTCCAGTGGGGAAGCAATTACAGAAGCCAGACCTTCCAACTTCTGCACCCCATAATGACCTACTCCCAGAAGGCTAAAGAATAGGAAAGCTATAAAGGGAGGGGATGGGAAATAGAGTTCTGGTGGTGGGAATTGTGTGGAGTTGTACCTCTCTTTTCCTATGATCTTGCCAGTGTTTCCTTTTTATAAATATCAAAGATGAAAGAAACAAAAAAAATGTCGCTGGAATCTCTTTTATGAAGCACTATTGACATTCATGAGAACTCTTTCCTTATGATTTCATTATTCCCCCAATGATTTCTTCCTAGATTTTTCACCTTTGGAAATTATAATTCAATGTATAAATTTTGGGAGGAGAATCTTAAACCATAGTGGTGTCCCGCCCCCATCTTTGTTGTGTGTAAAGGTGTCTTGGATAACTTAACTTCTCCAGAATTTCTTTACTATTTTCAGTTAAGGTCAATTTCAGTAAAAACATTCTTTTTCTGAGTTGGAGTGGAGAAAGAAAATGAGGGAGCCATTTTGTATCAAGAACTTCTGCTCTACTGTCTAATAAAACACTAAACTCAGAGAAAGAACTTAGTGGATATAGTTTCTAATCAGTTCACTTTATATTAGAGTTAATTTTGGACAGTCTTGCCTTATTCTATAGGAAAGCCTTAAAGAGGGTTGGTCTCCTTTGAGGAAACACCTGGTGTTATCTCTCTCTCTCTTTCTTTCTCTCTCCTCTCCAAGTTTCCAACAAATCTCATATAATAGTGAACTGTTAAGGAATAACAGGAATGATAAAAAATATTATTGTTATTATTATTTAGTACATAGTTTATATAAATTTCTTAGTTAGCTGATAGAACAATTTTGGAAACTAGCCTTGCAAACATCCTTTAAACAAGATACTCCAGATAAAGAATGCTCACTGGCAGTCATTTGTATTTCTTAACATCCACCTGCTCTGGTTGCTTCAGCCAGATGTAAGAGAGAGAAAAATAAATAAATAAATAGCTACAATGGACAGTGAGCAGGGAAGCTACTCTGGTCAAATAATGCAATCTATCAGTCTGCTGAAATCCATAAAATGGAATGACAGTTAAGGAGCAACACTGGGAAAGTCCAACTCTTTATATTAAGTATTTTTGTCAGTTGAGTAAAAAATCATGACGCATGATGACTTTTGGCAGCTGGAGGGTCAGAAAAGATAGATACTTTTTAATTTTTAATTTCCAAATGAGCTCTTGGAGAATTGTAGCTGATAAGAAAGCATTCCTTTAAACATACCCCGAAGGTTTACAGTCAACAATATTTATACCCCTTTCCTATATTAGGGAGCTACCCTCTTCCCTGATCCAGCTTTCTGTTCCTTTTTCAGCCATGACATCATCTCCCCAGACAATAACTTGGATCCACCTGTATATCAGATTTCAGGCTCAGGGGAAAAAAAAACTAGTATAGCCACAGACCCTTTGGAACAAAACTAAAATATGCCTACAAGCTATCTACAAAATGGCAGACCCCGCAACTCTTCATCTGCACTTTTCGAGCCTTTAAATTCATCATTGATCAACAATTTGTTTGACCTTGTATATCAACTCTCTTTTCAGCCACCAAGTTCCAGATGCTAGCAGGATGCTGACTAGACTTCCCTGGACAGATGACCCAGCCAATGTGTTCTGGAGCTCCGCTTCCCAATAGCCCCACCCCACTAGGGAAAGAGAAAGACAGGCTAGAAATATGGGTTAACCTATCAACCCCCATGTTCTGACCTTTCACCTTCTGCATCCCACAATGACCTTGGGTCCATACTCCCAGAGGGTTAAAGAATAGGAAAGCTATTAGGGGAGGGGTTGGGATACGGAGTCCTGGTGGTGGGAATTGTGTGGAGTTGTACCCCTCTTATTCTATGGTTATGTCAATGTTTTCTTTTTTATAAATAAATAAAAAAATACTCTCAAGAGATCAAGGAGGGAGACCTTAAGAGAGGGATAATAATTGAAATTGCAAGGAATGAAAGTAAGAAAATGAAAACAAACAATAAACACTAAGGAGATGAAAGGAGGAAAAAATGGCAGGGATAAAGATTCCCCTTCAAATAGCCGCCTTATACCACAAAGAGAAAAACAACCAGTCTGTGGGTTTTTTTCTGTTGGTGACTCAAGGGTGGCATGATTAAGTATAGCTCAGATATGGGCTCTCTAGTCAACAGGGAGGGTGCAATGGAGAGAATTGACTGGCTACTTCTCCTTGTGACTAAAAGAGGAAGGGTGTAGTCTGTTTGCACTTATCCTGCATTTCATCAGCTCAACTTGTAATATTTTCATTCACTTAAAAAAATAATGAAGTGATTCCCTATGGGTGTGTTTCACATTCTAAACAATAAAGATGTCTGTTTTTTGGTGATGCTAGAAGAGTACTTTTTCACCAACCACTTTTTCCACATTACACAGGGAGGGTATTCAATATTCAAGTAGGTGGCTCCCTCAAAGGGACCAATTTTGGAAACCCCCACCTAGAAAAACATTTTGAATTTTTATGGCTCTTTTCATCCAAAGGTCTCAAGGGATTACCAGCAAAATATGAGATCCTCAATAACATTTTGAAGTCACTGCAGACAAGAGTTACTGAAATAGCTCGGCAGATGAAAAAACAGTGGCCCAACTGAGGGTACCTAAAAGGCAGAAAATGACAATAGAAACTGGAATCATATGCCTCAAATTACTACTTCTGCCTCCAAACTTTCTGTGTACCTTTTAATATAGTGTCACTGTGCTATACATTAAATAATTTCTTTTTTTTTAAAATGTTGCTTTTAACTTTGGGTAAATGTGTATCATAGCTTCTTGAGGAAAAACTCACATTTTTATTTTCAGAAGCAATTTTTCAAAATGCATGTTACATTATCCTGAATATTTAGCAGTTTCTTACCTTTGATATTAATAAAATTTCTTATAGAAAACAGAAACACATGAGCTTGCAAAAAGAAAAGTGTTGCCAATCTATCTGTAAGAACTTGGTAGACTACGGTGGTTGTCCTTGGGTTGGTGGGGACTCTGAAGTTCGTTGATGGACGTGATATAAGACTACACCCCTACTATTCTATAATCTTGTAGATCACTGTTAAATTACTAATACAAATTTTAATTAATAAGTATATTCATTTGGTTAATATGAAATTACTTAAGTGTACAACCGATAATTTGGAAGGGTAATCATGACTATGACGATAATAGGATTCAACTTAATTATAAATGGAGTTTTCAGCAGAACATACCATTTGGATGCTTTTTTGTAATTTTATTATTTAAGTCTAATAAAAGAGAAGGAAACAAAGATTATCTAATGTACCTTTAATGTTATTTCATATAGCTATGCTTTATTATTTTTAATGATAGTCTCTTATTCCCAAGTAAATCTTTGTTTGTATGTCACTAAACTGTTGAGTATAATAATCAAAGTTGACTATAAACTGGAAAGTTTTTTCTAAGGATAAGTTAAATCAGTTAGAATTACTCTTCTTCAGCTACTAGAAATGCAAAACAAATATTCACAAAAAAAGTTAAGTACACTTTACCCAAATTCCAGAGCTAAGACTCAGAATATACCTCTTGTAACCTGCAAGATATATAATCAACTGAGCTGCAAAGAAAGTTCCTTTTTTGTGTGAGATTAGAAAGTCTTTGCCAAATTGGTTTCTGTTCCAAGTTTCAGAAAAGTCTTCATATACATATTTCAATATATTTAAAATGCTGAACCTAGAATTGGAGACCATTAAATAGTTCATATTTATTTTCCTGAGTTTCAAAATGTAGACAGTGCCAAAAAGCCTCTGGGTGTATGTTCAAAATTTGTAAAAATACATAAAAACTTACTGAACCAAAACCACAGTGGAACTCACAATAACTTTCCAGACAGCATAATTCACCACTCAGTCACTGGGGAATGCCAATCTCAAAAGATAGATTTTACACCAGACCAAGAAGATCAACAAAAATAAACCCTTCTGGGACAGGGAACAAAAAGAATTTCAAATTCCAATGGCTTTAAATCAATATTAATATTAATTACGATAATAATAATAAATTATACTTAATGTGAAACTATTTCATTGAAATCATTTATTAAACATCGTGCCTATTGAAATGATATTAAAAATCAAGAATATTGCATATGTGGTGTTAACTGTTTTCTACTTAGCCCTAGTTTCATAGGGAAACTCAATTAGATGTGTTTATTCCTATTCAAGAATTAAAATTAATTACTAGTGTTCTTATCCCATTGAAGTCAGGATACAAGCAAGGGTCCCATCCAATCTGTCTTCGTTACAAATCCTAACTT
Organism: Erinaceus europaeus; assembly: GCF_950295315.1. Classification (NCBI taxonomy): domain Eukaryota; kingdom Metazoa; phylum Chordata; class Mammalia; order Eulipotyphla; family Erinaceidae; genus Erinaceus; species Erinaceus europaeus. Next base: position 129,258,350 of record NC_080162.1, on the reverse strand, counting down.
GATTAATTCATTCACTTCTCTGCATTTTTATTCCATTACCCTAACTTAGATGAGAAGTATATTTTGTCTGAGGAATTGTAACGGTGCTGTCTGTTCCTCTTTCCTGCCCCCACCCTAACCACAGTCTGTCAATGAGATTTTCCCTCTGCAGTCTGATTTGCATTAAAAAATGGTAATGAGGTCATCTCATCTTCTAGTTTATAACTTTCAGTACCTCGTCAAATCCCATAGAATAAAATTCAACTTTTACAAGAATCGACACAATATGCAGGTTAAATATACAACCTGTAGTGACTATTGTATGACAATGGAATAGGAAGCTATGATATGCTAGTTTGTTAAGTTTCTGTTTCCTTAAATATATTCACAAAAACGAATCTCAGAGATCATCGAGGATATGACATTTAGGTATCTTAGGAGGAGAAAGGGGCTATGTCATAGGATATGTGGGAAAATATGGAAAGTTATATTAGTTATGTTGTGTGTAAATATGTAACCCTAGATTCTTTTTTTTTTTTTACTCACTGTTATTATGTGCCATTCTTCTGAACAACAATAACTCACAACTTACATGCAAATAACTTTACAAAGTTAACTCATGGGATTTAGAGTTTTCAAAAACAAAATGAAATAAGTAACAGTGTAAAAGATGGTAGAGGAGGGGCCCAATGGTGGTCCACTTGGTTGAGTGTACACAGTACAATGTGTGAGGACCCAGGTTCAAGCCCTCTCCACCCACCTCCATGGAGGAAAATTCATGAATGGTGAGGGAGTATGCAAGTGTTTCTCTCCTTTGCTATCTCCTCCATCATTATCAATTTTTCTATGTCCTAAGAAATACAGAAAAATTAAGGGGCAAGGTGGTGGCTTACTTAGTTGAGTGTATATGTTACAATGTGAAAGAACCCAGGTTTGAGCCCCTGCCCCCTGCATGGTGAAAGCTTCACAAGTGGTAAAGCAGTGTTGCAGGTGTCTCTCTGTCTCTCTCTTTTTCTGTCAACCCTTTCCTTCACGATTTCTGGCCATCTCTAACCAGTAAATAAATAAAGATAGTAAGAAAAGAGAAAAATTAAACAAAATCAATGAAAAGGAAACTGCATCTTTAACAAAAAAAGAATGATAGCAGAGTACAGTGGCATATTACAAAATATTGGAGTTTCGCCAGTTATGAGTTCTTTGGAAAATTAATTAGACTCTACAGTTTTTAGTATTTTTTACTATCTTTATTGGATAAATATGGTCAGAAATGCAAAGTGTACAGGGAAATAGAGAAGGAGAGGAACAGGTGAGCCATCACCAGTCCCCATGACTCTACAACTTAGTAATATGAATGTGGAAACTAGACAATTCTGATATCCTTCAAAAATGTATTATTGCCTTAATCTACATGTAAATGAAATGCAAGAATACATTAGGGAATGTTAGTTTAACATTAACACACACACACACACACACACACACACACACACACTTCTCATTTTCTCTACCCTGTTAAAGTGGTAGTGATCACAGCCTTAGAGTCCTAGGGCTTATAAGTATAGTTTAGAACAAATATTCAATTGAAAAACTAGATGGATTTTGGAACTCAGAACACCATTGTCTATTGAAAAGAAGTCATCCATATGTAAGAACAAAACATTTATTATCAGAGGAGTTTTCTATTTTTTAGATAAGAGCGAGAAGGAAAGAGTGAAAAAGAAAACGATCTAAAAAAAAAAACAAAAAAAGAGAACTTGTCTTGAAAGATCAGAAGTCTGGAGGAATAAAAAAGGTCTTTGAAACAAGCATATAGTAAGAGCGGTTTGACAGTAATAACTAAAGACCTCCCTAAATAGACAGAGAGGGATATTTAAGCATGAACACTTATGGATAAAGAAGGAGTTGAAAGAATGAACATAACAGTTTCATACTAAGATTTTTTTCTTTTTCTTTTTCACTTTTTTTTCTCTAAGTACAGAGTAAAAACCCATACTTCTGAGTTATACTTCTGAGTTTTGACCTGTTGACTTGAAAGAAAAGTAAAAGGGGATTGGCAAATTTAGTGGAAAGAATTAATATCTAATTACATGGAACTTTCTTTGAAGGAAAATTTCAAGGTTTTGGAAATGTTTCTGTCAAATAGGTGCCAAATTTTAAGAAACAACTGGAGAGAAATTAAGACTAGTTGGGAGAAGGACCTCCTGATGAGGTACCTTGCAGAGTGCTCATATTACCATATTCACAGACCTGGGTTCATAACCCTGTTCCCCACTTGCAGTAGAGAAGCTTCATGAGTGGTGAAGCAGTGCTTTAAGTGTCTTTCTTCCTCTCTATATTTCTATCTCCAATTTCTCTCTCTGAAGTAAGTAGTTAAGTAGCATTGCAATGGTCTTTCTCCCTCTTTCTCCATCACCCTCTTCCCTTTCAATTTCTAGCTGTCTCTACCCAATAATCAAATAAAGGTAATAAAAAGTCACAAAACTAAAAAAAATAAAAATAAAAATATTTAAAAATAGTTAGACTATATTTTTCCATGAGTAAGCCTAGGGATATACCTTAGAGAAAGCCACTCAAACTATGAGTGGCAGGGAAAGTAGATGAGGCAGCTTCTAATCATGAGGGAAGCACAGGGAAACATAGCAGGGCTTTCAACTGGATAAATTTTATCCAGAAGTTAGTACAGGAATGTAGACCACGAAACCAGAACATCAAGAGACCTGGGAACAGATCCCCAAGATCAGATGAATCAAAGATAATCATAGCAGTGGGGTGATCAAACAACAGTACAAAGTTTAACTCTCAAGGAAAATTTAGAAATTTCTATATTTATGCATGTTAGATCTATAAAAATGAGAACTCCAAAAATTTACTTACTAAAAAATGGGATCAACTCATCTAGACTCAGTTGTATCTAATACATTTACAGCAGGGTATGTAGATAATAAAAATTAATCTATCACTGTAGTGTTTATAACTATTATTATTAGACTGAGCCATTTAAATTTTACCAGTTACTGCCACTTCTAATAGCTGCTATATGTGTGGCAATGGGACAGTCACTGGGGCAGTTTATCATAGTAGCAACAGAATGTGTGGAACTATTTGTACTTTGCTATTGTCACTGAAAGAAGAAATTAATGCTTCAAATTTTATTTTTATTAGTGATTCAATTATGATTAACAGCTGTAGGATGAAGGGTAAAATTTCACACAATTCCCACCTCAAGAGTTCCGTATCCCATCCCCTCCATTAGCAGTTCCCCTATACTTTATATCCCTCTGGGAGTATGGACTAAAAATCTTTATGGGATAGAAGGTCTGGTTTCTGTAATAGCTTCTCCACTTGACATGGTCTTTGACAGGTTGATCCATACTCCCAGTCTGTTTCTACCTTTCCCTAGTGAGGTAGGGCTCTGGGGAGGTGGGGTTCTAGTACACATTGGTGAGATCATCTACCCAGGGAAATGAGATTGGCATCATGGTATTATCTGTTTGGTGAATGAAAAGCAATAAGCAGAATAAAATTATTTAGTAATTAGAAACCTAAAGGTAAGAATAGAGCAGATGAAACTAAAAGTCTTCCTTTGGGAAGAAACTAGAAATATTTAATCCTTCCACAGAGTTGTTTGAAAATAATATGATAGCCTAATGAAAGAAAACAAACATATCTTTCATTGAGAGGGTTAATGATTTATAGTGAAGTCACTGACATATGCGTAAACCAGGCCCCCAAGCTTTACTACCTGAGAACTACTCTCCAGCCTTCCCCAGAGTACTTTGTTTTGACGCAATACACTGTATCTAGTCCATCTTTCACTTTGTCTTCTCCCTCCCTGTTCTTATTTGTTAAATCAGCTTAAAAATTGGAACATTTAGTATCTATCCTTCTCTTTTGAATAATCTCACTTAACATGATGTCCTCAAATTTCATCCAAGAGGATACAGACATTCTAACAACTAGGTAGTATCCTATCATGTAAACATGCCAAACTTTTTTATCCACTCATCTGAACTAGAACATCTAGGTTGCTTAAAGGCTTTGGCTATTATAAATTGTGCTTCTATGAATATAGATATAAATAGACCACTTTTGATAGATATTTCTGTTTCCTTGGGATCAATCCCCAGAACAGATATTATTATCTGGACATAGAGTAAGATTTCTAGTGTTTTTAGACATCTCCAGACTGTTTTCCAAAAGGGCTGGACCAATTTGCACTCCTACTAGAAGTGCAAAAGTGTCCCTTTTCCATCACATCCTCTTCTACATTTGTTGTTAGTGTCTTTTCACGGGCATACAGTAGTTATCTCATTGGTGTCTTTATTTGCATTTATCTGATAATCAGTGACTTTGAGCACCTTCTCATGTATCCATTGGCTTTTTGTGTCTCTTCCTCATTGAAGTTTTTGCCCATGCCCTTGCCCCATTTTCTAGTGGGATTTTAAGTATTTTTGTGGGGGGTTTTTTGATGTTAAGTTTACTGAGCTCTTTGTGAATTTGGTTATTAGTCCTTTATTTAATATTAGTATGTTGTATAAAGATCATCTCCCACACTGAAGAGTATCTTTCTGTGAGGGTGGTGATAGAAGCTGAGCAGAAGCTCCTCAGTTTGATGTAGTCTTTTCGGGAACCCTATCTTACTTATGATGAGCAAAATGCATTATGGAACAGAAATATAATTAGAGTATAGTTGATGTCAAGAGCAAATGACAGAGGCACACAATTCCATAATGGATTTGGATATGGGCATGGGAAGTTACATAAATGAGTGTCTGGCAGAAGGCACACATTTTTAACTGCTACTTTTCACCTAGCCATCTCTTCTCTCCAAACCTAACGGCACTATTTCTCTTCAGACATCATCTTGCACGTGGTGAACCTGAATGCTGGTTAACTAAGGCTTAAGGATTCATGACCCCTGCTACACGTCTAGTTAGCTTTTTTGTTCTCCATATTTTCTCATCTCCATTTTTATATATCTAAATAAACCTGTGCTTATTAAACTTCACAATAAAAGTCCAAACGGAGTTTTTAAAATTTCTATATAATCCCATTGATTTATTTGTGTTTTTGTTTCCTTTGCTGGTAGATTTGAATCTCCAAAGACTTTTTCAAAGCATAGATTGGGAAGTGTTCTGCCAATGTTTTCTTCTATGTATTTGAAATTTTCTGGTCTAATTCACATTTTTGATACACTTAGAATTAATTTTTGTGCATAAGTGATAGATACATGGTGGTCCAACTTCATGTAAATTAATGTTTTATACAAAAGTGATATATAGGGTAGGGGTAGATAGTATAATGGTTATGCAAAGAGACTCTCATGTCTGAGACTCTGAATTCCCAGGTTCAATCCCTCATGCTACTATAAACTGAGCCTATTAGTACTCTTGTATGTTAAAAAAAAAAGTGATACATAAACAGAGTCCTCAATTTGACTATATATGCATGTGATGTTTGGAACCCAGATTATAAAAATAAATATATTAGAAGAAATAAAAACAATATTTACTTACTGAATGGAACATAAAAAAACATCAAGAGATGTTCAGGGGCCAGGTGGTGGTGCACCTAGTTAAACATACACATTATAATGTGCAAGGACCCAGGTTGGAGCCCCTGGTCCCCACATGCAGGAGGAAAGCTTCACAAGTGGTGAAGCAGGTCAGTAGGTGTCTCTCTGTCTCTCTTCATCTCTATTTCCCCTCCTCTCTTAATTTATCTGTCTCTATTCAATAATAAATGAATAATATTAAAAAAGAAATGTTCAAACTATATACAAACATTTCTTATCTAGATAAACTTTTATGATTGTATATATGTCAGAGACTAGGGAAAAAATCAGAACTATCATTATGCACCATATTAACCCAACATTTTGTATAATAAAATACTAAATACTTTTAATATGTCTACTCATACATTAGTGCTACTTAAAAGTTTGTTTCGTACATATGTCATTGTATTTCTCAGTTATGGATAAGCATTTTCTCTTTTTTTGATTTTTAAAAAATATTTATTTATTCCCGTTTGTTGCCTTTTTTTTATTGTTGTAGTTATTATTGTTGTTATTGATCTCATTGTTGTTGGATAGGACAGAGAGAAATGGAGAGAGGAAGGGAAGACAAAGAGGGGGAGAGAAAGACACCTGCAGATCTGCTTCACCGCCTGTGAAGTGACCCCCCTGCAGGTGGAAAGCCAGGGGCTGGAACCAGGATCCTTATGCTAGTCGTTGTACTTTGCCACGTGAGCTTAACCACTGCGCTACCACCCGACTCCCTGGATAGGCATTTATTCTATCAACATCACAAGTTCTGTTTATTATCTTGATCTCTGCTCCTAGAAAATTTTCTGTTCTTTTACGCTCAGCAAGGGAGGCCCCAGAAGATCACCATAACATCACTTTGCAGTTCATAGTGAGAATGAAGAAACATACCTTTATATTCTACACAACTTAATACTACCAAAACTCAAGTTTCCCACACTTTCAGTATGTTTTTAGGAAATTAATTTTTAAAATAGAGTAAAATAAACTGCTCTGTGATCTTTTTTTCTTGTAAATATAATACGATATTTAAAAATAACCTCTAGTGGATTGGGGATGTCATGTATGGCACTACCAGGTGGTGCTGGTGTTTGGACCAGGTACTACTGCATGGCCTACCTATGCTTAGCAATGTGTTGAGTGTAGCATGGTGAAGATTTAATATAAAAGTAGGTGAAGATTTAATATGAAAGTAGAATAAAATGTAAATCATGAAATCTTTTCATTTCTATCTTCCAAATTTTTGAGAAATTGCTGTCTTCAATTAAATTTTTTTTCAGATAAGAAACCAGAACACTTCCCAGGAAAGAATGCCAATAGCTAAAGGATTATAATTGCATGTGGAAAACATTCAAACTTCTAGAAATAAATTCTAAATATTTTGCCAATATATGTTTCAATTTCCAAGTCTTGTATAAGTGTAGTCTTTTCTGAAAATCTTGAAGAATATTTGCAATAACAATGTTCAATAAAGCCTTATTTATTTGATAAGTTTATTCAAAACAGTGGAACTCCTATCCAGTCATTGTATAATATAGATCATTTAATTTTTAAGCAAAATTTCAAAATTGTAAAATTATATTATGGAAATTGAATGATCACCTGTTGTGAAATAACACTATGCTTTTCTATATGTCATGTTCATAATAACAGGATAAATTCAGGACACATCTGTTCTATATGTGGAATATCTTCACATAAAAACCCATTCACTATGACTCATATAATCATAAAGGAGTCTTCAGAAGTTCACAAGGTAACTAAAATGAATGTACTGACCCTGACTTTTATATTTGCTTGAGAAATCACCGCCTTAGTTAGAAAGTACATAATGATAAAAGAAAAAATACAAATATCTCTCTGTTTTGGGTAATGTTAATCTTTTATTTTGCCACCTTTCCCAAAACCTCAATTACATTTAACTACTAAACTAAATTTACAACCAAAAAAAATTATTAGAACTATAGGTTTTACTTTTGCTTTTAGCATTAGCCAGCATAGGGGCCAGAAGGGGGCACACCCAGTAAGCACAAACATCACACATCACCATGTATGAGCAATCTAGTTCCAGATCTAGTCCCCTAGTCCCCACCTGCAGAGGGAAGCTTCATGAACACTATATCAGTGATGCAGGAAAAAGAAAGGAAAAAAATAGCCACAATGGGGTAGTAGAGTCAAGAAGCAGGCATCAAGGCATAGTTTTGATATGAAGAAATAGATATTAGCATGATAATTTATCAGCATGAGAAATGCACGGAGAACTATGCTTAAACAATACTAGAATGTTCACAATAAAAATCAAATTTTTTCCCTACTACCACCCAGAGTTTCTCCACAAAGGCAATCATGTTACTAGCTCCTTAGATACTAAACTACAGATAGACAATACCACATAGAAATAACTATATACATTTTATTTTTCATTGAAATACTAACATGATGTGAATTCCTTTCTATTCTTAATTTATTCAATTATATAAATAAGAGATTATACATTTCAAATTCATCTAAAGATTTGTATTCTTTCTGATATCTGGATTCATTCAATTCAGTGAATTTGCAATGATTTATTTAAATCCATTTAAAATATGAAAAAAAAATTTTTCCACATATTATGGTATTTTCTGTTATTTTGAAAACTACCAAACTGAAAATATATTCTACCTCTCACTGTAAAATTAATACACACACACACACACACACACACACACACACACACACACACGGACCTGGCATGGGAGCACTCAGAAGAGCCATGCATTCAATAAAATAGATCTTGAGAATCCCCTCCCCTTATTGATTACCCTTTATCAAAATTAATAAAAATAAAAATATCATTAGGAGCAGTGTAGTCATGTAGGCACTGAAGCCCAGTGATCACTCTGGGGGCAAAAAGGAAAAAATTAATTTGAATGAAATGGTTTGCATGCTCCCTTTTAATAAAGCCAAATATAGTTTCAAAATCTATTTTTTGAATGAAAAAGCAGGACATTTTTCACAGTGCTTCCACTCTTTCAGTTAAATTACACTTTTAATGATTAAAAAGAAAAATATATATATGTGCCTGTAAGATATTTCAACTGTAGGAAACCAACTTACTTAGCTTCTACCAGACTGAGGGGAGCATGAGTACTATGGTGTCATTTCCTCTCTCCTTCTTTCTATCTTCCTGTCTCCTTCTCTCTCTTTCTATCCAAAATTGTTGGTTCTGAGAAGTAAAGTCTGACAATAACAACAATAACAAAATATTTTCCATCAGTTAACTTATTTAATTTTACTGGGGGTTTTTCTCAGTTGATGGACTTCTACATAAAAGCACTACTTTCAAGTTTAATATCTGAGGACTTCTAAGACTAAAACATTTGATTGAGTTATCAACATTTTTCTTGGATGTCATGTAGTAAATGCTTACACATGGCCATTGATCTGATATAACTGGACACAAAACCATGGCTTTTCTTTCTATTTCACTTCCCCAGATGTCATTACTTTCTTATTCTACTGAAAGCGTATTAATTAACACACAGAATTTCTTTATTTTTTAATTTTTATTTATAAAAAGGAAACACAGACAAAAACCATAGAATAAGAAAGATACAACTCCACACAATTCCCACCACAAGAACTCCATATCCCATCCCCTCCCCTGATAACTTTCCTACTCTTTATTCCTCTGGGAATATGGGGTGCAGAATGTGGAAGGTCTGGATTCTGTAACTGTCTCTCTTTGAACAGGGGTGTTGGCAGGTCGATCCATACTCCCAGCCTATCTCTCTCTTTCCTTAGTGAGACAGGGTTATGGGGAAGCTGGACTCCAAACATATTGATGGGATTGTCTGCCCAGAGAAGTCCGGTTAGCATCATGGTAACATCTGGAACCTGGTGACTAAAAAAAAAAAAAAAAAAAGTTAATTTATAAAGCAAAACAGATTGTTGACTAGTCATGAACCTAAAGGCTGGAATACTGCAGATGAAGATTTGGGGGGCTCCATTTTGTAGATACCCAGTAGGCATATTTTAGTTATATACCAAAGGACCTATGACTATACTTTTGTTTTTTTGTTTGTTTGTTTTGGTTTGTTTTTTTCTGATCCTGACATCTGATATGCAGGTGGACCCAGTTGTTGTTTTGGGAGATGATGTCATGGCTAGGAAAAGGGCTAGGAAGCTAGATCAGGTCCCAAATATGGGAAAGGTATATATTGTTTACTGTAAACCCCATTGATTTTATCAGGCGTCCATATTCAGCTTAGGAGCCTATATAAACTCTGCATCCCTGTAAGCTTGCATGAGCTTGCATTCTGTGGTCATGAGTAGGAGCGTTTCAAGCTGCCCCAATTTTAAGACCCATCTTCCTCAGGTGGTAGATAAAGTATGTTATCCAGCCTCCCTTTAGAGGATAGAACATTCTCTACCATTGATCCAAGTTGAAGGCAAGGTCCTATGGGGGCCTACAGATGGGTCCATTATGTTGTTCCTGATGGAGATGACCGGTAACAATGGAGAAAGGGATCTATTCAAGGTCTAGGCCCATCATGTCTGTTTGGGAATCTCAGGACTCCCCGACTAGGGCCCCAGATGATAGGGTGGCCTGATAGTGACTAAAGAGTCATCATTAAAGTATGCCAGTCTCTTTCTGTTATTCAGCTTTTTAGTCCTTACTTTGATAAGTTTAGCTTTGGAGGGACTGAGGGAAGCGTAATAAGAAGTAGGTGAGGAGGGTATTTAAGTCTATGTAGAAATTATTTCATTGGGCACTTTATGTTGTCTTTTTAGGTCTTTCTACTTGCTTGCTGCATATATTGACTCACTGCAGACTATTGTGCAGTCTGCTTTCAGGTATATATTTTACCCTAATTTATGGATACATGTGAACATATGCCCTATCTTGTGGGACGTGGTCTTTATCTAGGTTTTGGGACATTGTTAGGAAGTGAACCACCCAAAATGGATTTGAGGAATCTTATGAGAAACGAAATGTCTCACCCAAGTAATGAGGCTGAAGGGTTGACAGACAGTCCACCCCTATGTCTCTGGACACAGTCCAAACTGAAGCATGAGAATTTATTTCTTACCACCATTTTTCAATAATATATGTATATTTATTTAAACAAGATCACATTTCTATTTTAAAATGATGAACTGAAAATTGTCAAGTTGATGAATATATTTAACATATTATATCTTAATATAAAAATTTTATATCTAAAAATTCATGTGACTGCAAATTATCCCAAATGCAAATGCTCTTGAAGTGTAAATATGATTTCTATGATGTTTTCTTTTTACTGTCTATATCTTTGCCAGTGTCCGTCTCTGCTTGAAAAATCTGGCTTTCAGTAATGAAAGTGGTCAAAATGTGTACATATGCCCTAGAGAATGTCTTATGTCCCAGATATAACATTTCAGATTATTTCAACTTTATACTAGAAGTTCTTTATTAATAATTTATATTAATCATACCAGCTAGTGCTATAATACCCTTCTTTGTTATTATTTTTTATATTTATTTATTTATTCCTTTTTGTTGTCCTTATTGTTTTATTGTTGTAGTTATTATTGATGTCATCGTTGTTGGATAAGACAGAGAGAAATGGAGAGAGGAGGGGAAGACAGAGAGGGGGAGAGAAAGATAGACACCTGTAGACCTGCCTCACCACTTGTAAAGCGACTCCCCTGCAGGTGGGGGAGCCAGGGGCTCTAACCTGGACCCTTATGTCAGTCCTTGTGCTTTGCGCCACATGCGATTAACCCACTCTGCCTGACTCCCTAATCCCCTTCTTTGATTGTTGCTTCAAAAATGAAAGAATCACAAACTATGTAGATTGTTGTCTCAACTACTTCCCCCATTCAATAATTGTGCTTCCTGGTGAAAATATTTGTCCCAGTGGAATTAATTACCTCAGGCCAGAAAAGTTTACAGTTGTAAGAACTGAAAACAAATCCCCCACCCATCCCAATCCCAGCCCCAAAAAATAATAGAGAAAAGAAAACAAGACCACACCCTTTTCTAAGTTTTCCTTTCAGAATAAGATTGTAGCTAAGGGTGAAAGAGTGTCGTATTTCAGATAGTTAGTTATTTGGTGTGTACAGAGAAATCAGCAGGGTATTGGCATAACTATAAAAGCATTCACACATTACAATAGTCCTTTTGATAGGGTGAGAGTTTTTTGTAATCAAAAACAATGCAAAATTATTATAGTATAATATAGTAAGAAGGAATAAGACATTAATAAATCCTTAGATGGCAGTCCATTAGTTGTCAAAATAATAACTCCCCCAAATGATACTATATTGAAGACTTAGTGTTAGATGCTATGTCCTAAAGAACAGGTAAGAAACTCAGCAGTGAATACGGTCAAGTCAACTAGGGTGAGTGAAAGTCCACGTTGTTAAGATTATGCTCTCACCTCCTTGGAATATCATCTAGTATGCAATGTTAACAGTAATGGAACGAAGAGATAAATTGTATCTGCTGAATAAAGTTTATTATGCATCAGATCATTAAAACAATCTTTTGCAGAAGATGTTCTTCTATGAAGATAGTGAGGAACACACATATCTATCTGTCCATTCATTCATAAGCATCTTTTCCAGTTTTTTTTTTTGTCGTGAGTTGTCTATTTACTTTCATTTTAAAAACCTAACAACCCAGTCAAATTGTTGCTTAGAGTTCATGAATAGGTATAGACTCATAATCCTGACCACTTCAGGAAAAATGAGTAACCATGTACATTATTCAGGGTAAGATTGTTGGCAGAGGCAAAGTCAAGTCAACTGCCTGACAAAGTCTGGGTAGACAGAGGCTGCCTGCAAAGCGGGAAGTCTTGGACAAAACTGAAGCTATGCTTATGATAACATTTATAATTTGGAGAATTTTTGGCTACTTTAATCATAAGAACCTTACAGGTGAAGTACATAAAAATAACAATTATAGCAGTGAATTTAATAAGACCAAAAATGGCCTAGATGCATCCTTCAAGGATATCCTAAAAATCAACTGTTATGTTAGAGATCATGATTGTCAAGTGGTGCCAGCATATTGGACAGAGCCATATGGAGACTAGTTTTCTTTCTCTCAATTAATTTCTCATGAAGTTATAACTGCTAGGTAAGCAGTAGAAGACAACTGAGCAGGAACACGGGCCTTAAGAGTTTGAGCTACTTCCTCATGCAATTTACTTATTGTGTGCAAGCTTTCTTCAATATGATATCATATGCACCATTTTCAGTCTGTAGTGTCTAGTTTCTGTATATAACTCTGATAATAGGGTCCACATCAATAAATTTTACCTCATTAAATTTTGCATATCCTCCATTATCCCAAACTCATAACATCTATTTCTGGACATAGTCCCCAGAATTCTTTCTGCTTATATAAATAAAAAGCACATATAAGCATAGAGCTATACAATTCCCTTGGTATGTAGTGCAGTGCAGAGCATACTTTGTTCTTTACCCATTGTGATTTATAGGGAGTGAATCTAGTTATACTTCTAAAAGCAAAGATGGTTGGTACAGATGAGTTCTTAAGATCAGTGATATTGTAAAGCAGCTACTGCAGAGAAGGCCATTATTGGCGTTTCAAGCATAGGAAGCCTAACATCCTTATAGATAGAAAAATTTTTGTTTAAAAAAGTGGAAATATAGATGAAACTTAAGAGTACCTGTGATATACTGTAGGACATCCAGAGACTCTAAAAGGGGATAGGATGAAGGACATGAGAAAACACTGAAAATAGTTCATGGTGGCAGAGGAAGACTCTAGCTGGCAGTTGTGGAACATGAATCACTATAATGGGGAGATAAGAAGCTATATTCAAGTGACAACAATTGTTTTGTTAATCACTATTTCCAAATAAAAGGACTAAAAACATTTTAGTTATCAAGTATACATGCAAGCATACTCTCACACATAATTCATTATGCAATTTTACATCCTCCATATATTTCTGGCAACATATTTATCTGTTTTGAGATATATTTAGATTTATTTGAGACTTAAAAATGTATTGAATTATTACTATTATTTATTGTCTCCATATATTTTGTCATTAAAAAGTGTTCAAGGTCTGCTACAAATCAGCAGAGGGAAAACAACGGGCTCAGATAGGGACTGTAGAGGTTATTATATTGCAAGACCTATCCAAATCCTGTTATAAAATGCATATTGTTTGAGGTGATTCATCTTCATTTTATACAAATTTACATTCTTTATCTTTTGTTTCAAGTCAGTGGTTCATTTATTTTGTCTATGTCTCAATCTATCAGTGTCATCACAACACAGTTTCCCTTATACATCAGAATTCTCAGGTGACTTCAAAATGTTTTTTCTATTACTTTCAGAACTGATTCATCTTTACTTTCACTGATAACATTCAGTGATTTATATATTTGTAGAGAGTATATGTTTACACTGTATAAATTATTACATAAAATAGTATATAGGGATTTCATATAAACAAAAGATAGATAAAATTAATAAACATATTTAGAAGCTATAGTATAGTATACACTGTATTAACTATGTTAAGATAAAAAGAGAAAGAATATTCCTTTTTAAAAGAAAAAATATATATATATATATATATATTGATGTGTTGGCTAGAAATGAGGTGTGAATAGAATGCATGGCCATGGGTGACAGAATTCTAAAATGGCTCCTTAGATGTCTATCTCTTCAAGCACATGTCCTATAGAAATGTGTCCTATATTACTTTGTGCTAGCTTATCCCTTGAGTTTCATGCAGATATGTGAACAGATGATATGGTCTCATATTATATGACTAAAGAAATGTTAAAGATCTGATTAAATACTGACTCAATTGACTCTGAGTTAACCACTGGGAAGATTATCCTAAATGGTCCTGATTTCATCATAGTAGTTCATGTAAGTCAACTACTCAAAACAGGCATTTTACTTTAGATCTTGCAAAGGCAATCCACCGTGTTATCAAGAGGATCATATGGCAGAATATATCAGACTCCTGTAGAAATTGAGAATCTTAGTACTATAACTACAAGGAACTTATTTCTGCCCTTAATTTAAGTGAACTTAGAAAAAAACTTTAGCTCTAAATGAGAATGAAGCCTACCAGGACTTTGATTTTGACCCTGCGAAACCCTAAATGAGAATTCAATTATACTGTGTCTAAACTTTCAAAATACAGAAATTATAAGAAAATAAATGTGCATTGTTTAAGTAGTTTGTAAGTTAAGATTACTCTATATTGTTGCATGGTAATAATAATCAATATTCCATATTGATCAGAAGCCTTTCCAGGGTGACTTTGTCCTCCTCCTCTTCCTTTTCCTTTATTTAATGAGTGGATTAATACTTTACAGTGGATTCACTGATATGCATACAATTTTATTGTGTACCAGGCCCCCTAAGTTTTCTCTCCCACCTGCCTCCACCTCTCTCCACAGAAGCCTTTGCTTTGGGGCAACATATTATGTCCAGTCCATGTTTCACTCTGTGCTCTCCCTCCCCATCCAGCCATTATTTCTTTCACCTAAAAAATATGAGTACTACATTGTTGAGTTTCCAAATTTGGGGGTGATCTCTAACATTCTGTTTGTTTCTAAATGTACACTTAACTCCACTGTGGTCTGAGAGGGTGCATGGGCTGATTTTGATAGTTCTGAATTTGTTGATGCTGTCCTTGTGACTTCATATATCGTCTATTCTTGAGAATGTCCCATGTGGGTTTGAGAAGACTATGCATTCCACTCTTTTAGAATTAAGAGCTCTATACATGTATTTAAGGTCTAACCTATCCATCTTGTCATTTTGATCCTCTTGTTTACTTATTAATTCTATGCCTAGTTGATTCATTTGCTTGAGAGAGTGGCTAAGGTAAAGAGTTAAACTTCTTTACTATTATGGTGTCGTTGTCAATATATTTTCTCAGGTGTCTCAGTAACTGATTTACATATTTCACTGCCCCTTAATTTGGAGCATAGATGTTGATTATTGTGAGCTTCTCTTGGTTTATTAATCCTTTAACATTACATATCGGCCATACTCATCTTTTAATTGTTTTTAAGTCCACTCTGTCAGATGTGAGAATAGCTGCCTCTACTTTTCTTTTCCTTTTTTTTCCCTTGAGATTCATTAGCTTGTACAGTGGTTTTCCATCCTTTCATTTTGATCCTATTCTTGTCCTATTGGGTTAAGTGGGTCTTCAGCAGACAGCATATGGTTGGGTTATGTTTCTTATGTTTCTTGATCCACATTCCTACTCTGTGTCTTTTTTTGATAGGTGAATTCAAACTATTAACGTTTAATGAAATATGGACTTGAGATATTTCAGTGCCATTACTTCATAAAGGTCTTTGATGTCCTTGAATCTGTGTGTATATTATAGTGAGAGTCCATCTAAAGCTGGTTTGGTTGTAATTAATCTTTTCAGCTGTTCTGGTAGTGCAGGAGGGCATTCTGCAACCCTGTGGGGGACCCAACTTAGACTAAAATAGAACTGTTTATTCCCACCCAGGGCAGGCAAGGTCTAGTGCTTGCAGGAGAGTGGACAGTGGCTCCTGGTGTCTCTGCATAGGTGGGGCAAGAGACTTGTTTCTGATTGGGCACTCAGATTTCTGTTATAACAATTAGCAAAGGATGATGGGATCCCACCACATGATGGTCTAAGGCCCTGCTGGATGCAGATTTTTGTTGATCAGTGGTGGTAATGGGGGTCCATCACTGGGCATGCCTAGGGCCTTTACAGTCATGCTAGGGTATCTGCGTTTGTCGGTTAGGCGACAGAGTGGGCCAGTTCCTTTTCCAGACCCTTTGGGAAGTCCCCTAGAGCTGCAGCACCTCTGGAAACTTGCTTCATAAAGTGCTTGCCACCTCAGTCACCCAGTGGGAGTCCCCTGGGTTGCACATTCTTCTGTGTGTGGGCATGCTCCATTCCTAGATGTGTGAAGTGCCCCCTTCTGTGGAGAGATTATTCTCTGTGACCTGAGAAAGCTGAGCCATGTAGGGTGTGCGGACCACAGGCTAGAAATGAAGGGAACCTTCTCTGGGAGTCAGCACTTAGACTGAAGGTGTTGATTTTATGGCGCTGGATGTTCACAGACTGATGGGCTTTTGCAGGTAAAATGATGGAACACTGGATGGAGGGATGGAGAATCCAGACAGGGTGTCTCTAGAAGCGTTGTGGGTTCCCAGTGTGGGAGAGTCAGCTCAGTAGACTAGGTAGTTTGGATATTGGAATGATTTCCAGTGTAGACTTGTTTCTTTCAGTTCTGTTTAGGATACAATTGGATTCGGGAACATGGAGCTCTTTGAGAGGGGGATCTGTAAGATGGGGATTTGTAAAATGATTTTATCTCATGTCTATGGCCATACCACCCTGAACACACCCAATCTCATCTGATTTTATCTCCGTTACAGTGTTCCCTGGGCTTCCCTTCTTCTACTTTTGGACTTTCCGTGGTTCATGGCTTGTTTCAATTATTAATAGTTTATGTAGCTTCCTTGATTATTGTTGCCCCTATAGTCTCCAATGCACAGAATTTAGTCACCATGCTGCCAGAGGATCACCATCTTCCTTCCTCTCTCTATATGATTATTCCTTAGATGCCAGTTATTAGTACTGATTTTAAGCATTGCCTGTCTTCCAAAAAATATCTGCTATTAATTATACCTTCCAGTGAAATAAGTAGTCAGACAAGTCACAGAGAAGAAAGAGAATCTCAATCCTAGTGAAATTTACTGAGGGAAGAGAAAGCAAGACAGCCTTGAGGGTTACCACAGGCTTACTTCGGTGAGATTTAATCTATATTCTAACAAGTTTTTGTCTCTTTCATCACACAGACACACATTATATTAATTTAGTAAATCAGTGGTCTCAAAGTGTTTTTGAGCTGGTATGAATCTTAGTGCAAAAAGCTTCAATTTAGAAATTTCTTAGCTTCATGGGAATTATTTTTCTAATAACACTCATACCCCATCTGAATGTCTGTGTTATTGTATGTATTCAAGAATCGACCTAGACAAATTTCTTTATCTTTCTCATGCTGAGTATTCCTAACAAGCATTTTAAAATATATCTATTGGAGTAACATTATGTGAGCATTATATTCATCAGGTTGTCAGAAAAGTCACCACATATCTTTCTATGCAAAAATGTGTCATGACATTTTCAACAACCCAATACATCATTACAAATCAGCCTCTGTATAAACTGCACTAAATTCACCAATAAAATTCCACTTCCATTCTCTTTTTTCTTTTAATATTATTTATTCCCTTTTGTTGCCTTTGTTGTTTTATTGTTGTAGTTATTTAAGTTAGCAAACTTTTTTATATTTATTTATTAATTTATTTATTTATTCCCTTATGTTGCCCTTGTTTTTATTATTGTAGTTATTATTGTTAGTTATTGATGTTGTCATTGTTGGATAGGACAGAGAGAAATGGAGAGAGGAGGGGAAGACAGAGAGGAGGAGAGAAAGATAGACATCTGCAGACCTGCTTCACTGCTTGTGAAGTGACTCCCCTGCAGGTGAGGAGCCAGGGGCTCGAACCGGTATCCTTATGCTGGTCCTTGCGCTTTGTGCCACGTGCACTTAACCAGCTGCGCTACCACCCAACTCCCTTTTGTTGTAGTTATTGTTGTTGTTATTGATGTCGTTGTTGTTAGAGAGGACAGAAAGAAATGGAGAGAGGAGGGGAAGACAGAAAGGGGGGGAGACAGATGGACACCTGCAGACCTGATTCACAGCTTGTGAAAGGACGCCCCTGCAGGTGGGGAGCCGAGTGCCTAAACCAGGGTCCTTATTCCACTTCTATTCTTAACTATGCCAGTTGACCCCTAGAAAAGTCATTCTTGTACTAGTTTGTAGAATGCTGACATCATTCTGTTCATACAAATGAACTTGCTTCAAGTTCATAAGTAGTAATAATTAAAGATCTTTATTTAAATATACCCAATGGGATCATAATCAACTGGTTATTTTGGTTTCAGCCTTTTAACTCCATTAAATATAATCTTTCAAATCTTTCAACAGTTTGCCATCACTCATATTGTACAGTCCAAAGAAATAGCCACTAATCACATAAGGATCTCAAATATAAGTTCAAATTAACTAAACAAAATGTGAGTGCCTCAGTTTGACCAGTCATACTTTTAGATACTCAATAATCACTGGTACTTTATAGTCTGCTACGTTTGACTATAAAGATTCAGAACATTTCTTTCAGTAAAGTTCCAGGAATCTATTAGCTCACCTGGAAGCACAACTGCTTTTCCATATGTGCAAGCTTAATACTTAGTACACTGCATGGAAGTACTATGATTCTGAGGAAAGCCTCATTGCTGTGGTGTCTCTTTCACTCTGTCTCTCCATCACTCTGTTTCTACTTGGAAAGTTTGATTTTGAGTGATGAACTCCAGGTACTGATTGATAGATAGATAGATAGATAGATAGATAGATAGATAGATAAGTAAATAAAATAAATAAGTCTTCATTGAATAATACTGAGTTAAGCCCAGACTCCCAGATATTACACTAATGTCTTTCATGCTTTTATCTCCTCTATACTTTCAGTTTGATTTTCCTCTGTCACATTCACCCAATGGTATATCCATTCCAGAGCGCCTACCTTTCACAAATTGGACATTAGTTAGTTTTTGTACTTGCCTTTTTTGTAGCATTAATGTCATTCATTTCCAGTCTACTTAATGAATTTCTGGTAATCCTTTAACACTTACTTTAAAGGACCTCAGATAAAATACATTTGCTATCCTCAAACATAGATAATTGTTTTATTTTCTGTCTTTCTAGGATGCCTTATTCACACCTAGATTATTCTGTTGGTTAGAATATTTTATTATCCAAAATATTTTTTTGGTAATATCATTAAATTTTTATGAGGGGGGTTCTGAAGGCAAGATGGAAATCGCCTTTGAAATATATAGTCACATATAGAGCACTTCTTTCAGTGGTCTACAGTCACTTTCAAAGCCAGCAACAAGCAGCTCCTGCCAGTTTTCAAGCTGTTGGTCCTTCTCTTCGAGTCCTCCAACTTAATGTTGAGGGGCTGTCCTTTGCCAAACGCGTTCTTATTGGTCAATTGACGATACAGCATCAGGCAGATGTTATCTGCCTACAAGAAACACATATAGCAGTCGATGAAGCTGCTCGATTCACCATCAGTGGATTCGATTTAATATGCTATAATCTCCATCCTAAACACGGCCGAGCCATCTACGCCAAATCGTGTCTTGCGGACGTTTACCATACGGCCTCTTCGACCTTCTACGACTCCATTACTATTGGAACTATTCAGCTCGTCAATGTATATAAGCCTCCCAGTGCCTCATGGGATAATGAGGTCCTGCCTAGCCCGAATCACCCAGCCGTTTACATTGGAGACTTTAATAGTCATCACCAAGACTGGGGATATTCCTCCACTCGTGCTGACGGTGGAGGAATATCTTAGCCGACTGGGCTTCAGTGAATGACCTCTCCCTATTATACGATCCCAAACAGCCAGGCTCTTTTCACAGTGCTAGATGGAATAAAGACTCGTCACCCGACCTGTGCTGGATTAGCACAGTCAACGGCCAAGCCTTTCCCGCTACGAGACAAGTTCTCAAGATCTTCCCGCACAGTCATCACCGCCCAGCTATCATCCACATTGGTCTCCAGCTCCCACTGATTCTGTGCTCGAAGAAACTAAGATGGAACTTTCGGAAAGCAAACTGGCGTCTGTTCAGTGATCTGACCAACAAAGTCTATTCCTGCAATTCCAATTAACTCTATCCCCTCTGAAGATTCCTACAGGAGCTTCTGCCAAGCCATCTTCAAAGCAGCTTCCCAAGCCATTCCTCGTGGGAGACGTGCTAACTATACGCCTTGTCTTGATGCTGAATGCGAGCAACTACTAAAGCAGTATGATGAGTCGGGCAACCCAGATGTGGCTGACCATCTCATTGCCTCCCTGGATGCAGCACGCCAAGCCCGCTGGCAACAACTCACGGAAAGTCTGAACTTCACCCACTCAAGTAGGAAGGCCTGGAAGCTTCTTCACAGACTGGGTGCCGGTAGCCAACCCCCTCCCGTCTCCCATCCTCCCGTATCTCCAAACTCAGTGGCCAGTCACCTAACTCAAGTTGGACGTGCTAAAATCAACCCAGTCTGGAAAAGAGAAATTTCCCATGAGTGGTCATCCCACTTCCGGTTATCTTGTCCGTCTCCAAAACTCTCTCCCTTTACACTGTCTGAATTGGAAGACGCTTTGAAAAGGGTTAAACCGGGAACAGCTGCTGGCTATGACAACATCACCCCAGAACTCATTCTTAACCTGGGTCCCGTGGCAAAGAAGTGACTCTCTTCATTCCTGTCCCACATCTTGGAATCTGAGTCTATGCCCAAAGTTTGGTGTCGTGCGAAGATAATAGCGGTTTTGAAACCAAAGAAAGACCCAACACTGGCCGCCAGCTATAGACCAATTTCTCTCCTTTCCATGTGTTACAAACTCCTTGAGAGGCTGCTTCTGTCATGTATTTCTCCTCTTACAGAGAAATTCCTATCACCCGCCCAAGCTGGTTTCCACCCAGGAAAATCTACCTGCGAACAAGCCCTGGCCCTCTCAACTTACATTGAAAATGGATTCCAGAAGAATTTAAAGATGGGTGCTGTCTTTGTTGATCTCACAGCAGCCTATGACACGGTCTGGCACCGTGGTCTCCTAGTCAAGATCTCAAGATGCCTGCCTCCATGGGTGGCCAACACTATATCGTTTCTTCTCCAAAACAGAAGATTCCGGGTGCATCTGGGTGACAAGTCTAGCAGATGGAGACTTGTCTCAAGTGGCCTCCCCCAGGGCTCTGTTCTGGCTCCTACGCTATTTAATATTTACATCAATGACCTCCCAGAAATTTCTTCAAGGAAGTTCATCTACGCTGATGACATCTGCTGTGCAACTCAGGCATCCAAGTTCGACATCCTCAAGGAAACACTCACGAAAGACGTGTCTCTGATATCTGATTACTGTAAAAAATGGCGACTAATCCCTAGCACTGCAAAAACGGTATAATCTGTTTCCCATCTACACCATGCCTCGGCCTCGCGTGAGCTTAATGTGCAGCTTGGCGATACGAGAATCCGGCATGAAGCCCAGCCAGTCTATCTTGGCATTACTCTCGATCGCACCCTGTCATTTCACAAACATCTCATAAAAACTGCAGCAAAGGTGGGCGCGAGGAATAACATCATTGCAAGACTAGCTAGCTCCTCATGGGGCGCGAGTGCTTCCACACTACGATCATCATCTCTGGCATTATGCTATTCCACTGCAGAATACTGTGCCCCAGTATGGTTCCGTAGCCCCCATGCCCACTTGGTCGATTCCAAATTATATTCCTCCATGAGGATAATTTCTGGAACCATGTGTTCCACCCCGGTTCCATGCTGCCAGTTCTTAGCAACATCGCCCCGCCAGATATTCGTCGGGATGCGGCATCATCTAAGTTCATTTCCCACGTCTGCGCTCGACTGGACCTGCCAATATACGCGGATATCTTTGCCCACCCTGTCCAACGCTTGACGTCTCGTCACCCAATCTGGTCCCCTATGCCTACACTGAACTTCTCTGTCCAGACTCTTGGAAACAGAGTTGGCAGTCAGCTGAGGTAAAGAACAAACACCTCATCACAGACCCCTGCAAGCGTCAACCCGGCTTTGACCTAGCACGTTATGATTGGGCCCTCCTCAATCGCTATCGAACAGGCCATGGCCAGTGCGCCGCTATGTTCCATCGCTGGGGAGCCAGAGACGACCCAAACTGCCCCTGCGGCTACAGACAGATTATGACCCACATAGTCAACAACTGCCACCTCTCCAGATTCAAAGGAGGTCTCGAAATTTTACATCAGGCTCAACCTGACGCTGTTGACTGGCTATGGAAGAAGGGCAAATGCTAGAAGAAGAAGAAGAAGTGGTCTACTTTTTACTCCCTGGAAAACCCCAATCTCATTATCTTTTCAAGGAGAAAGTAGAACTTCAATATGATTATATTTACTTCCCCTGGCAGCCTTACTAGCTGACCTTGTCATTCTTCCCAATGCCCTCTGTCTTAATTAAAGGATTTAAAGTTGGTATCTAAAGACCTATGCTGGATTTCTCCCTTGTATGCGGAATTATACATAGGATTAATAGACTCCTCACTTTTCTTCTAAACTGCTCTATACTTGCTTGATTATTTATCCAAAAGTACAGAGTGGCACAGATTATTTCATTTTCTTTTTGCCCCAACAAAAATGCATTCAGAAAAGTCATGTTTCTGTGTGGAATTGTCCACATATGTTTGTTCTGTCAATTAACAGAGAAACCTGTTATTCTATCATCCCAGCCTTCATGTTAGCTATTTAATCATCTCTACTTATCAACACATCCATTCATGCACTTATTTTCCTCACACTATTTGTTGTCTGAGTAATGATGGGGCAGTAAGTTTATTCACTGGCTTTGAAGAAGCCAAAGATAACGTATAGTTTTCTGATCAAAATGTGTCCTTATAAAAAGGAATCTGTGGTAAATGAATGGCAGAATTAAACATTGTCTTCTTTTAAATTACATTTTTAAAAATTTCCTTAATTTTCTTTAGTTATTTATTGCATAGAGACAGCCAGAAATTGACGGGGGCAGCGAGATAAGGAGAGAGACAGATGCCTGCAGCCTTCCTTCACCACTCACAAAGCTTTCCCCCTGCAGGTGGGGACCAGAGGCTCGAGCCTGGGTCATTGTGCATTGGAACATGTGCACTGAACTAAGTGCATCGCCACCCAGACATTGTCTTAAGAGACTGGGAGACTTTCGTACTTTTATCTCTTCTATAGTTTCTATATACTTTCCCATGTATAACTTCGGTTTGAGTTCCCAGTCACCACATAAGAGAATCATGCAAAAGGAAGTGGTACAGCAGTGCTGTTCTGTCTTTTCTTCTTTCTCTTTGTCTCTCACCCTCTATCCAGAATTACTTTATGATCCAGCAGTACCACCTCAGGTATTTATCCAAAGCACAATCAAACATTAATTAAAGGGACCTGTGTACCCCTATGTTCATAGCTGAATTACTTGAAATAGCCATAGAGTGAAATCAGCCTAAAAACCCATTACTAGATGACTGGCTAAAGAAGGTATGACATAGGTAGTGTTTGGAATTCTACTCTGCAGTCAAAAAGGTAATATTATGTTTTTGGAGATAAAAATAGATGGAACTGGAGGTGATTATGCTTACTGAAATAAGTAAAGAGACAGCTACCAGATGATTTCACTCATGTGTGAAATCTAGGGAACTGATAGACATGAACTTGAAAAATAAAAAAGAAAAAATTAAATAAAAGTAGAAGTAAGCAAACTGTTCCTAAGACTTGTGAGAACAATGATGGTTATATTTTGGAGGCAGGTAGGAGGGTGAGGACAGAGAACTTTGGTAGTGGGTGAGGTGTGGAACTATACACTATAATCTCACAATAGAAAATAAAATAATGATCTCATAATAGAAAATAAAATAATAATTCAAAAAGACTCTGCCAGAGAAATACATTCAGGATCAACGCCCCAGTGAAATGCTGATGAGAAACAAAGAGGAAAAAAGGGGCCTTAAAAAGAAGTATAGGGACGAGCAGCAGATCGCTTTCTCTCCTCTCCTCTCCTCTCCCGGATCAACTAGGAATACCAAAGGAGACCACCCGGACCGAAACAAGACAGGACTAGAATGACCACAGAAACCCAGTAAATCACCCGTGAGTACAAACACGCGTGGCTGGTGACAGAGAGGAGAGAGGGGCCTAAGGAGAGATTAAGTGACTGCTAACAGTTCGACAGTTTGTCAGTGGAGACACCACCTCCAGTCTGCTCCACCAACAAGGGGACAGCTAAAGGGAGGAAAGGACTCCCCAGAGACTCACCAAGTACAACTCTGAGTCTCCATTGCTACTACCCTCAGAATCTGGAGCAGCAACAGGGAGGGACACCAGGGCACAGAGATCTAACCGGGAAACTCAGGAGAAGACCTATACCTCGGTGGCATAGCTGAAGGGCTGTGAAAGTCTCTTTGCATAACCACTGGATTATCTCTGCCACACCCTGCTTTATCTCTTGGTCAGGAGTCATTGATTAAGCCAAGAAGCCTATTGATAGTTTAAAAGCCCTCAGGCTACCATAGCCTACAGGGGAAAAAAAAAAGGCTTTTACACCACTGAACTCCAACTCAGGGATTGAAAAACCTCTTAACTTATATAAAATGGTTAAAACAACAAGAAAAAATAATGGAGACTCGAACCAGGACAAGAGTCCAGCTAAAAGTCCTCCAGAGGGCAAAGCACAAAACAACGAGTTCAACATCCAAACATTAGCTAAGGAAATAATAACAGGAGTGAGTAAAGAATTTGAAAAAATTGTAATCAGAACTGCAGGAACAACAAATGAGAATATGGAAGAAAATTCTAATAATCTCATGGTTATTAGAGAGCTGAAAGCTGAAATAGCTGAGCTAAGAAGGCAACTAGCTGAACAAGCTAAAACAGTATCAGAGCAGGGCAACAAAATAGATGAACTCCAGAAAGCAGTAGAGGGCAGAGAGAACAGAATCAATGAGGCTGAAGACAGAATTAGCAAGACTGAGGATGAATTAGAGACAACTAAAGAAGAAGTAAGAGATCTCAAAAAGAGATTAAGAGATGCTGAAAACAACAACAGAGTCCTATGGGATGACTTCAAAAGAAACAATATACGCATTATTGGCTTACCAGAGGAAGAAAGAGAAGGGGAGGAAGAAAGCGTTCTCCAGGCCATAATAGCTGAAAATTTCTCTAGTCTAGACAACACCAAAGACATAAAGATTCAAGAAGCCCAGAGGGTCCCAAACAGAATTAACCCAGACCTAAAGACACCAAGACATGTCATACTTAGATTGGAAAGGAATAAGGATAAAGAAAGGATCCTCAAGGCTGCAAGAGAAAAACAAAGAGTCACCTACAAAGGAAAACCCATAAGATTAGCAGCAGACTTCTCCATACAAACACTACAGGCCAGAAGAGAATGGCAAGATATCTATCGAGTGCTCAATGAGAAAGGCTTTCAGCCAAGAATACTATATCCTGCTAGACTGTCATTTAGACTAGATGGAAGCATCAAAACCTTCTCAGACAAGCAACAGTTGAAGGAAGCAACCATCACCAAGCCTGCCTTGAAAGAAGTTCTGAAAGGTTTCCTATAAACAACCAGACCACCACAAATAGAACATATATCAAAACACTCTAAAACTCTACAAGAATGGCGTTAAAATATCTTCAATCTTTGATATCAATAAATGTGAATGGCCTGAATTCACCTATTAAAAGACACAGAGTAGGAAGATGGATCAGAAAACACAACCCAACAATATGTTGTCTACAGGAAACTCACCTAACGCAACAAGACAAACACAGACTTAAAGTGAAAGGATGGAAAACTATCATTCAAGCCAATGGCCCACAAAAAAGGGCAGGAACAGCTATTCTCATATCTGACATGATAGACTTTAAAATAGATAAAATTAAAAAAGATAGGAATGGACACTACTTAATGCTCAGAGGATCAGTCAATCAAGAGGACTTAACAATTATTAATATCTATGCACCCAATGAGAAGCCATCTAAATACATCAAACTTCTACTGAAAGAGCTACAGCAATATATTAACAGTAACACAATCATAGTAGGGGACTTCAACACCCCACTATCTCAACTTGACAGATCATCCAGGCAGAAAATCAGTAAAGACATAAGGGAGCTAAATGAAGAGATAGATAACCTAGAACTATTGGACATTTTCAGAGTCATTCAGAGCAAGTTGTGGTATATATACACAATGGAATACTACTCAGCTGTAAAAAATGGTGACTTCACCGTTTTCAGCCGATCTTGGATGGACCTTGAAAGATCATGTTGAGTGAAATAAGTCAGAAACAGAAGGATGAATATGGGATGATCTCACTCTCAGGCCGAAGTTGAAAAACAAGATTAGAAAAGAAAACACAAGTCGAACCTGAAATGGAATTGGAGTATTACACCAAAGTAAAAGACTCTGGGGTGGGTGGGTGGGTGGGGAGAATACAGGTCCATGAAAAATGAAAAAAAAAAAAAAAAGTATAGGATGTGAGGGCGATCTGGCTGCGACATCTGTCATCCCATTGATCACCAGGGTTGATTCAGCTGATCTGGCTGGCTAGGCTGGTGTCCCCTTCCTCCCTCACCACTCCATGTGTGTCCCTCCTAAAGCTGTGCACTAGGTCGAAGAGGAAGGCCTTCCCCCAAATAGAGACCAACCAGTCTTTGGTCGAGGGTATTCGAGTAGCTGCGCTCCCCTGCTAGAACCTCCAAACAAGCTCTCAAGGAGAAGTATATTGGGGACAAGTGGTGGCATACCTGGCTGAGCACACATGTTACAATGCACAAGGACTCAGGTTTAAACCGCCCAGTCCCAACCTACAGGGGGAAAGCTTTGAAAGTGGTGAAGTGGTGCTGCAGGTGCCTCTTTGTCTCTCTCCCTCTATCCCCATCACCCTTGATTTTTGGCTGTCTCTAACTAATAAATGAGTAAAGATAAAACACAAAATTTATAAGAAGTAGATCTCATTAGAGAGCAACAGAATGTGAGTAACTTTTCATAAAGCTAGAGTTATTCTTCTTGAAATTCTAGAAAACAAGATATCATTGGTAGAAAACAGAATACAGTGTATTTTTATTTGTATACATATTCAACAGGTCTTGTATAAATTCAGGATTTTTTGCTGTCAGGAAAAGTAGAAAATACTTGGAAAATTCATTCAGGCTGCTAAGTTTTCTTCTATCATTTGGTGGCTTGGCAAGGAACAGCTAGCTATTCAATGCATCGTATTTCCTTTGTTACATGAGAAACAAACTCACATTTATAATATGATATTTTATCTTTTTCAAGACATATTGTTTGAATTTTATGAATGAGAATGAACAGATTACTACTTGGCTCTAGCATATGTCAGTAGCTGGAGTTGAACCTAAGCCCTCAGGCATCCAAGTCCTAAGGCCTAATGTACTTAGATATCACCTTAGTTCACCTGGACATTTCTTTTTTTCTTTTTTAACCAGAGCACTGTTCAGCTCTGAGCTCTGGCTTATGGTGGTGGAGGGGATTGAACCTGGGACTTTGAAGCCTCAGGCATGAGAGTCTGTTTGCATAACCATTATGCTATCTACCCTCTGCCCCACCTGGACATTTCTTAAACTCCAATTATACAGTTTCCCATTACATTGTCTCATTCCACAAAGATTATAAAAAAAGAAATTCTAAAATGTGTTATTAGTGAATTCTGTACTAGTATTTATGAATAATAATAGTCTCGATATCTTAGTATGAGTCGTCCTTTCCTTTCTTTATTTTTATAGCTTTTAAAAACATCAAAATGCTCTAGTAGCTTCCTCCAGCAAAAGCAGAAGAGCCCTACAGATTTTAGTCTAGCTGCTTGCCATCAGTTACTGAGCTGGAAAGGCCCTGTAGCACATAGGCCATCTGAGAGATGCAGAGAGTCCTTTTCAAGGGTCTTGGAACATGTAATCACTTGGCTGCCATCAAATATTTCTAGAGGAAAGGAATCCTCAAGTCCAATAGACCAAAGGGTCTCTGCCAAAAAGAGTGACAGAGGCTATAAAACTGTCTGCTCTCCTCTGCTAAATGTCTTGCCAGAAATCACACAGACTCAGAGCTGTTGAAAATACGACTGCTTCATTTCAAAAATTCACCCTGCAAAGAAAGCTGCTTCCTACTCTCTCACTCCATCTACTGGAATTTACTCAAAACACCGATCAAGTTAATGTCAGTTAGAAAAATTACATTTCAGAGTAGTTTCCATCTCCCTGTTGTTTCCCCAAAAGAATAAAATCTTGGCAGAAAAAGAATCTGATAACTAGCAATTTGAAATTGTTTTCAGATTAAAAAAGAAAAAAAAAAAGACCAATGACAGACTGAATCAAACAAAGTTCTCTCTGAACACTATATCTATTTTTAAAGTTTATCTAAATTTGTTTTTCCTTTTACTGTGTTGTCCAGAATTTCCCATTTTAAAACATTTACCCTATAATTTATGGTATTTCTGTCCGTGACTTGTAAAATAATGAATGCAGCTTTTGAAATAAGATAATAAAATTAAATTATGGCATGCTTGTCTTAACACCAGAAAGCCCACAGTGTTCTTAAGTTGTTTAGAGCAGATGCTCTTATTTTACTTACCAGGAGTATATTATAAACTGTTTGATGACGATATATATATTCCATAATACAAATAGTGTCTTATTATGAAAATTCAATTCTGAATCATAGCTTTCTCTCTCTCTCTCTCTCTCTCTCTCTTTCTCTCTCTTTCTTCTTTTCTCTCTCTCTCCCTCTCTCTCTGACTTTCTGGCTCTCTGTCTCTTCAGTTTCCCTCCTGAAAACATCTGTGACTTAGGAGTCAGGCAGTAGCGTGGGTTAAACGCAGGTGGAGCAAAGTACTAGGACCAGTGTAAGGATCCCAGTTCGAGCCAGTGTAAGGATCCTGGTTCGAGCCCTCTGTTCCCACCTGCAGGGGAGTCGCTTCACAAGTGGTGAAGCAAGTCTGCAGGTGACTATCTTTCTCTCCTCCTCTCTGTCTTCCCCTCCTCCAGCGATTTCTCTCTGTCCTATCCCAATGATGATATCAATAACAATAATAACTACAACAATAAAACAACAAGGGCAACAAAAGGGAATAAATAAATATTTTTTAAAAACACCTATGCCTTTTAATTTTTATTATTTTTAATACTGTTTTTATTGTTGTTGCTCATCTCCAAGGCTTCACTGCACTAGGATAACAAGTTCAGTTAGAAAGAGACAGTGAGGTGGAGCCAAGATGGTGACCGAGATGGAGCTACTGGCCTGAGTCCCAACAAAAACTGCTGGAAAAGGTAGGTTTTTTTTGCCTTCAGAAGGACAATAAATTCGAGGTCCTAGCTATGACACCAAGGGGGTGAATATAGCTCAGTTTGGGTTAGAATGTAGAGGAAATAAGAAAGGGATAACTTTTCATTATTGCCGAAGCTCACCCCTGTCCTCCCCACACAACCAGACTCTGCTCCTAGCAGGCTGCTCCTAGCAGACTCCTATCAGGCTCCCCTGCTGAGCTTCTTTCTTTACCAAGATTCCTGGCCCAACAGGGGTTCTGTTCCTTTCCTATTCCTTTCTGAAAACCTTGGCCCTCTTTCTTTCTGTCTAAGTGGCCAACTGGACATACAAAAGGGAAAGACTGCCCTGAGTTTTTGGGTTTTTTTCCCCGTTTTGTTTTGTTTTTATTGGTTTTTGTTTTTGTTTGTTTTGTTTTGTTTGTTTGGGTTTTTTTTTGTCTGTTTGCTTTACTTTCTTAACAATCAGCTGTCTCTGCTCAGGCTGCTTGAGGCAATCTGGGACAGGTTTTTTTACCCTGCTCTATTTTATTATTAATATATATAGGTGTATCCCTTTCCCTCCCTCCTTTAGGTTGACCAGAATTAACTCTTAGTGTATTTTCCAGTGCTAAAGGACTAGGAAGCTTACCCATTGCAAGAGGAACTTGTTTCACTACTCCTACCTCCTCTACCCACTCTCCCCTCGCTCTCCTAGTAGCTAATCAAAAAATAAAATAAAATAAAAACTCTATCTTTCACTGCTCTTTTATTACAGTTCTTTTTCTTATCTTTTCTCTCTCTTGTCTATTCTTGCTATCCCTTTTTTCCTTTCTCTTACTTCTTCACTTGGACTTGGTTGCTATTTTTTCACGGACTAGAGACATTGTTTGACTAACTGGTAGTGGTTAAACTGCTTCAATCCTTGCTTCAGTTGCTATTGTAATTTCAGAGGTTGGCGATTGAATTTGTCATAAAGGTATTTAGTACAGTGGTGCCTGTACTCAAAACACAACAACTGAGGAACAATAGAACATAAAAATAATAAACACATTAATCAGAAAAAAATGGGTAGATCAAGAGCAAATAAAACTGCTACTACAATGAATGAAGATAAGAAACCAGAATAAACCACAAATCAGCCAGAAGTAACCATGGATAAGAAAAGTATGCAAGCAATAATAAATTTATTAATCACAGAAATGAAAACAACTTTGGAGGAAAGGAATGGAAGTATTAGAAAAACAACAAATGAGACCCTCAAGGAAAACACTGATTATCTTGAGGCAATTAGAGAACTGAGAGCTGAAATAGCTGAAATGAAGACAGAAGCCGAGGGAAGGGAAAGCAGACTAGCAGAAGCAGAAAACAGAATTAGTCAGACAGAGGATGAGCTAGAGAAAACTAAGAAAGAGATGAAAGAGCTCAAAAAGAGATTGAAAGAGACTGAAAACAACAACAGAGACATATGAGATGATCTCAAAAGAAGTAACATTCATATAATTGGCCAGCCAGAGGAAGAAAGAGAGGAAGGGGAAGCAAACATTCTAGAGGAAATTATAGAAGAAAACTTCCAAGAACTGAACAACAGAAAGGACATTAAGATTCAAGAGGCCCAGAGAGTTCCAAGCAGAATCAACCCAGACCTGAAGACACATCATAGTCACAATGAGAAGAAGTAAGGATAAACAAAGGATCCTGAAGGCTGCAAGAGAGAAACAAAAAGTCACATACAGGGGAAAACCCATAAGACTATCAGCAGACTTCTCCACTCAAACTCTAAAAGCCAGAAGAGAATGGCAAGATATCTATCGAGCCCTGAATGAAAAAGTGTTTCAACCAAGGATAATATATCCTGCTAGACTTTTATTCAAACTAGATGGAGAGAATAAAACCTTCTTAGACAAACAACAGTTAAAGGAAATAACCATTAACAAACTGGCCCTGAAAGAGGTTCTCAAAGACCTATTATAAACAAGAACTTCACTATAATATTTGCCATATATCAGAGCAAATAAAAACTCGTTGAACAATGGCACCACAATACATTAAATCCATAGTATCACTAAATGTCAATGGCTTAAACTCACCCATCAGAAGGCACAGAGTGGGGGGATGGATCAGAAAACATAACCCAACCATATGCTGCTTGCAATAATCCCATCTGACACAACAGGATAAACCCAGACTTAAAGTGAAAGGATGGAAAACTATCATACAGGCAAATGGACCACAAAAAAAAAAAAGCTGGAACAGCCATTCTCATCTCAGACACAATAGATTTTAAATTAAATAAAGTAATAAAAGATAGGCAAGAACATTACATAATGATTAGAGGATCAATCAGCCAAGAAGACTTAACAATTATTAACATCTATGCACCCAATGAGTGACCATCTAAATACATCAAGCACCTACTGAAAGAACTTCAAAAATACATCAATAGTAATACAATCATAGTGGGAGATTTTAACACCCCACTCTCACACTTAGACAGATTAACAAACAGAGAGCCAACAAATAAACAAGAGAATTAAATGAAGAGATGGTCAGACTAGACCTCCTGGACATTTTCAGAGTTCTTCACCTCAAAACACTGGAATACACATTCTTCTCAAATCCACACAGCACATACTCAAGGATAGACCACATGTTAGGCCACAATGACAGCATCAATAAATTCAGGTGCATTGAAATCATCCCTAGTATCTTCTCAGACCACAGTGGAGTAAAAGTAACATTAATAACAAACAGAAAATTACTAAAGACACAGAATTTGGAAACTAAATAACATACCGCTTAAGAACCACTGGGTCAGAGAGTCACTCAAGCAAGAAATTCAAATGTTCCTGGAAACAAATTAAAATGAAGACACAACCTATCAAAATATTTGGGACACAGCTAAAGCAGTATTGAGAGGGAAACTCATAGCCATACAATCACATATTAAACAACAAGAAAAAAATCAAATGAACGACCTTACTGAACACCTCAAGGACTTAGAGGAAGAGGAACAAAGGAACCCTAAAGCAACCAAAAGGATGAAATCACTAAAATTAGAGCAGAAATAAACAACATTGAAAATAAGAGAACCATACAGAAGATCAATGAAGCCAAATGTTGGTTCCTTGAAAGATTAAACAAAATTGATAAACCCCTAGCCAGACTCACTAAACAAAAAAGGGAGAAGATTCAAATCAATAGAATTAAAGACCTGGATGTTAGACCAGAAACAATCAAATACTTAGAGGAAAACATTGGTAAAACACTTTCCCACCTAAATCTCAAGGACATCTTTAATAAGACAAACCCAATTACAAGGAAGACTAAAGCAGAAACAAACAAATGGGACTATATCAAATTAAAAACTTCTGCACAGCCAAAGAAACTATCACACAAACAAAGAGACCCCTCACAGAATGGGAGATCTTCACATGCCAAACATCAGACAAGAGAGTAATCACCAAAATATACAAATAGCTCATCAAACTTAGCACCAAAAGAGCAAATGACCCCATCCATAAATAGGCAGAGGATATAAATAGAGCATTCACTCCAGAGGAGATCCAAAAGGCTAACAAACATATGAAAACCTGCTCCAGGTCGCTGATTGTCAGAGAAATGCAAATTAAGACAAAACTGAGATACCATCTCATTCATGTAAGAATGGCATACATCAAAAAGGATAGCAGCAACAAATGCTGGAGAGGCTGTGGGGACAAAGGAAGCCTTTTGCACTGCTGGTGGGAATGTAAATTGGTCCAGCCTCTGTGGTGAGCAGTCTGGAAAACTCTCAGAAGGCTAGACATGGACCTTCCATATGATCCAGTAATTCCTCTCCTGGGGTTATACCTCAAGGACTCCATAACACCCAACCAAAAAGATGTGTGTACTCCTATGTTTATAGCAGCACAATTCACAATAGCTAAAACCTGGAAGCAACCCAGGTGCCCAACAACAAATGAGTGGCTGAGAAAGCTGTGGTATATATACACAATGGAATACTATGCAGCTACTAAGAACAATGAACTCAACTTTCTTACCCATCTTGGTCAGAGCTAGAAGGAATTATGTTAAGTTAGCTAAGTCAGAAAGATAAAGATAAGTATGGGATGATCCCACTCATCAACAGAAGTTGAGAAAGAAAATCAGAAAGGGAAACTAAAAGCAGGATCTGACTAAATTGAAAGTAGGGCACCAAAGTAAAAACCCTGTGGTGAGGAGGAGGATGGACATGCAGCTTCCTGGGCCGCAGTGGGGGTGGTGGTGGATGGGTGGGATGGGACACAATCTTTTGGTGGTGGGAATGGTGTTTATGTACACACCTATTAAATTGTAATCATATAAATCACTATTTAATTAATATGAGAGGGGGGAAAATTGTATATCTAACAAATGGACTTTTCAAAGTTAACCCAATTACCAAATAATGTGATGTTAACAATAATTATCCATTGTCTTCTTGAACCCTAAGACAGAAGGAACCTCACATTTCCACTATAGAACCTAAACTTCCCCCAGTCATGGGGCCCTAGGGTAGGGCCCACTTTCCCGTATGCTTCTCCCAATTCTTATCAAATAATATTGCATACACTGATCAAAACCTAATCAACACAACGAATGCCACCCCAGCATGCTTCACTTCAGACTGTGTCCAAAGACTTCAGCTTCATCACTCTGGTGAGACCTTTCCTTTCATAGTATTCTGTAACTCCATCCCAGGTGGTTCACTTCTTAACAAAGTCCCAAAACCTAGATATAGACCAGCTTCTAGGAGATAGAGCATATGTCCACACGTATCCATAAACCAGGGCAAATATATACCTGAAAGCAGTAACACACTAGAGTTTTCAGTGAGTACCCCCCAACACTTTATCTCCACTATTCCATCCTTTGGGTCCATGATTCTTCAACAATTTGTTTGGCTTTGTATGTTAACTCTCTTTTCAGCCACCAGGTTCCAGATGCCATGAGGATACAGGCCAGGCTTCCTTGCACTGAAGACCCCACCAGTGAGTCCTAGAGCACTGCTTCCCCAGAGACCCACCCTACTAGGGAAAGAGAGAGGAAGACTGGGAGTATGGATCGACCAGTCCACGCCATGTTCAGTGGGGAAGCAATTACAGAAGCCAGACCTCCCACCTTCTGCAACCCACAAGGACCCAGGGTCCATGCTCCCAGAGGGATAGAGAATGGGAAAGCTAGTGGGTAGGGGACGGGATATAGAGATTGGGTGGTGGGAATTATGTGGAGTTGTACCCCCCATCCTATGATTTTGTTAATGTCTCCTTTCTTAAATTAAAAAAAAAAAAGAAAGCGACAGTGAAACAGAAAGTGGGAAACTACAGTACCACAGTTTCCTCATGGTAATGCAATAAACTATCCAACTAAGCCATTTTGTGAGCCCAAAAGGTTATTTCTTTTTGTTTTTCTTTCTTTTTTAATTACCACCAAAGTTATCATTGGAGATCACTGTCTACACAGGGAATCTGCCACTTTTATTTTTCTGTTTTTTTAGAGGCACAGAGAAACACTGAAAAGGAAGAAGGAGATTGGGAGAAAGAGATACCTGCAATACTGGTTAACCAACATGAAACTTTCCTTCTGCATGTGGAGACTGGGAGCTTGATCTCAGGTTCTTGAACATGGGGCTTTTCTCATTCTACCAGATGTATGGTGCTCAGTACCCTACATTATATCTTAAAGCAGCTTAGATTTACAGGAAAAGTCCAGAGAATTTCTATTTATTCTACCTCCATTAGCCCCTCATTGTTTCTTTTATGAACAACACATGTTAGTGTTTCACACTTGTTATCACTGATGAATCACTGTCCAAAAAAGTATTATAAACAAAAGCTCAACATTTACTTTTGGATATATATATTTGATACTAGGGTTATCACTGAATCTTGGTGTTTGCACATGATGCCACTGTTCCTAGAAGCCATCTTTAATTTTTCTTTCTTCTCCATATAAAATGAAAGGCAGAGAGATGTAGAGAGCTGGAGAGAGGGAAAGAGAAAAAAAAGTGTGTGAGATATATATATATATATATATATATAGAGAGAGAGAGAGAGAGAGAGAGAAACCTTCAGCATTCCTTCACTGCTTATGAACATCCACCACCTACTAATTTTTAAATTGTTTAACTGTTTCCCACTGGTTATACATGCATTTATTTAAATATTGTCTTTTTTAAGACATAGTAAGTCTAATTTAGACTACCTATGAAAATGGCAGTATATATGTATATATGCATATATATATACTATTTAAATGTTTCCATTATCTATTATTTCCATTGATTCTGGCAGATAATGCATTTTGTGTATATATATATATATATATATATATATATATATATATATATATATATATATATATATGTATTTTTTTTCCCCAACAGAATTGCCACTGGGCTTGGCTTGGCGCCTATACCACTCTACCACTTTGGGCAACCATTTTTTCCACTTTTCATTTTATAGAGGGTGAAAGGCAGAGAGAGATGGAGAGGAACAATAGGGGCAGGGAAGGACAGAGAGAAGGAGAAACATCTCCACCATTTGTGAAGCTGCCCCCCTCCTGCAGGTGATAATTGGGAATTTAAACGCTGATCATTGCACATGGTGACATGTGTACTTTACCAGGTGCACCACTGCCTGGCTCCACTCTTGGCAATTCTCACTGTGTACTGCCCATGGGCCTTAAAAACTCAGCTGTATGAGTAGTTTGAAGATGAAAATAATAATGACCATAATAATAATGAGAAGATTGCTTTATCTA
This sequence comes from Erinaceus europaeus, assembly GCF_950295315.1. Classification (NCBI taxonomy): domain Eukaryota; kingdom Metazoa; phylum Chordata; class Mammalia; order Eulipotyphla; family Erinaceidae; genus Erinaceus; species Erinaceus europaeus. Next base: position 129,222,107 of record NC_080162.1, on the reverse strand, counting down.
AAAATTTGTATTATTTTCTTATAAGCATCAGGGGTTTAATGTGTTCACAATATTGGATTTATTTAACAACTAGCAGGTGATAGCAATTTGGGGTAATCATTCATTTTTCATGTTAGGTATAATGACACTTTCTTAGAACTCTGTTCTACTCACCTCTAGAACAACTTTCCCTGGTATTCAAGTACCGGGTGTAGGTGAAGAACTTATTTACAAAGTTTAATACTACTGTAATCTAGTAGCTCTCTGAATTGCTCACTTGACATAAGAGAAATTTCTTATCACATTTCTTATTGTGAGTGATTAACAGTCCTTGGATTTTAACTACTATTTAACATATTTAAGTCATCAAAAGTAAGGAACAGATTAATCTTTATTAATACTTGTGTTTAATAACACAAGACAACTCTAGTATTTCTTTACATTCTTGGTTTCAAGTTTTTCTTAAATTTTCACTTGGTAATTTTTACTATTTTGGGTAGATTTTTGATGGGTTTTGAAGGATACTGAAAATAATTATACCTAGCTTCTGTTCGAGGGTTTTTTTTTTTTTTTTAAAAGGGTGTACCTGGATAACCTAGTCTTCAGTATCCCTGGAAACAGAAAATGACCGGTACATTTCTAAACAAACTGTTTAAATTGAGTTTGAATATAAGTCTGAGTCGAAGTGGAACAGGACACTTTATAAAAACAAACCTGGTAAGAAATTAAATTCACGCAACCACCCCCAGGGTCTCAGAAATGGTGATACAAAAAGCTCAAAGTAATTCCAAAGAAATTTGCAGTATACTATTCAAGGAATCAAAGTACAATAGAAAACTCAACTTTAAAAAATCAACTCTGTATTTAAAAAAAAAAAATCTAGCATTTATAGATAAAGATCCAAGTGTATCTTTCAATTTGCAGTAAAAGTCAAAGAAATACCACTCACCTTAAACTGCACTGGGACCAGAATGAGACTGAACAAATGAAGGAATGCTAAATTACTGGTAATAGAGAAAAGTAGTGGCACTGAAGCCGGTACCAAAATTAATTCAAGTCATAACCCTAAAGATTAGAAAATGTATTTATTACATATGACAAGAGGGAGTTTCCACGTGAAGCAGAGAGAAGGAGATACAAGCCAGTGCACCACTCTACTTAATGTGGCTCCAGAGATCGAACCAGAGACTTCAGTTGTGAAAGCCCAACACACTTCTGGTTAAGCCATACAACAATTTTAAGATTAGTTATTTTATTATCTTTATTTATTTATTGGATAGAGACTGTCATAAATATAGAGGGAAGTGCAATATAGATAGGGAGAGCAACAGAGAGATACCAGCAGCCCTGCTTCACCATTTGCAAAGCTTTCCCCCTGCAGGTGGGAACCAGGGGCTCAAACCTGGGTCGTTGCACACTGTAACATGTGTGCCACCACCCGGACCCTGTTCAAAAGATTTCAGTAGTTCACAGTAATATAGACATAGTTTCCAATGTAGTAACTGCATTATATGGTACTCATAAGTAATATTGTTATGTAATTCTATTTTGGTTCCTTAAAAGTAATTATAATGCATATATTCTATAGTTTTCCTTCATTCATTTCCTTGCTATAGTTTTCCTTCATTCATTTTTCTATGATACCTTAGATTCTATATAATAGAACGTATATTTCATCATACTCAAGAACCCAGAATCAAGATCCTGGTCCCCATTTACAAGGGAGAAACTTCACAAGCAGTAAAGCAGTTCTTCAAGTGTCTCTCTTCCTCTATCTATCTATCTATCTATCTATCTATCTATCTATCTATCTATCATCTATCTATCTATCTCCTCACCTGGTCAATTTCTCTATATCTCTAACCCCCCCCCAAAAAAAAAAAAAGAAAGAATAGGGGAAAAATGGTCACTGGGGGCATTCATCTTTCAGGCACTAAGCCTCAGTTAGAATCCTGGTGGAAAATTAATTAATTAAATCGAGGAACTCTCAAAAGTTCACAACTATACAGACCTATACTTTTTGTAAAATTCTATGAAGACCATTATATTACAGATTTAATTTAGATATCTATAAAAGTAAACACACAATTGTGTGTTGTTGTACCCCTCCTAGCCTATTGTTTTGTTAATTTATCCTTTCTTAAATAAAAAATAAATTTAAAAAAGTAAGCACACACATATATAAAAAGTTATATATGATGTTTGTTTACTTGTTTTGTGTTCTGGGCAGGCACATGGGAAAGAAACAGATTCTCTAGGATAAATGTCTGAACTTGAAAACGTGGTAACCATATAATGTATCATCTATCTATCTATAGTCTACCTATTTATATTTGTCTGCTTGTTTCCATCATGATTATTACTGGGGGCTCTGTGCCTATATGGTGATGCCCCTCTTTCCAATGTCTATTATTTTTCCTCCTTTGTTTTTCTTTCATTATCTCTCTACTTTCCTCTCTTCCTCTTCCATCCTTTCTTTCTTCCTTTCCTTCCTTCCTAACTGCTGTTCTTTTATATGTTCTTTCTCTCCTTTTCCTCTTTCTTTCTTTCTTTCTTCTTTAATTTTGACAGAGAGTGAGAGACAGAGAAAGAGAATAAGAAATACTGCAGCTTCTTCACCATTCACGTAACTTCCCTTCTTCATGTGGGAACTGGTGACTTAAACCCAGCTCCTTGCACATGATAGATGTATGTGTGAATGGTCTGCCAGGCACCCTACAACCCTATCCCAAAATGTACAAATTTCTTTCTGCTTGTTTCTGTTTTTATATTCTGTTATCTAAATGTTTGAACTTGAAAATACTGCATATTGAAGTACTTAATCATAACATATCAAGTTAAATGGCTTTTTATGGAAACATTTCTTACTTGAAAGGTTATATCATCTTCTTTGTTGCTTGACATAGGTAATGACCTGTAAATCAGCCAAGAAATTTAGACTGAAGTAGCTTTCCTCTGATGGATAAAGAAGTAGGCAAAGATTCTTCATGGTAAAGTGTGGGTGGATAATTTTATTTGACAGGCACTTTATGAATGAGGCAATATGAATGTAAAGTCATATTTGCTTTTATCAAGTTCTGCTGATTAAAATGAAAGGTGTGGTTCAAATACTATGAGTCCCAAGTAAAATTTGACTTCTCTTTAAGTCAGACTATATGAGACTACAACAAAGAATCTGGAAAGGGAGTCATGTCATCACTGGGATAGGACTTCTAGAATTAGCCCCCATTGGTTTAACTGAACTTTTCAATGGAGCATAAAGGATGGAACTGGTGCATATCATGGTATTAAGCCTCATATATTAAAATTCAAAGATCACTCATAGTTGTAGGCTTTATCAGAAATCCTAGATACAGGCAACTCAAGCACTGAAAGGATCTTTTGTAATATTGCATGCTGTATAATAAACATTGTTGTCATCAGCAAGTTTGGATCTTCTGGGAGTCTGCATTCTGTCAAGGGTTTTGGCAGAGACTCAGGTAGAGAAACATTTACTTTAAAATGATTAATGATCCCTAACTTCACTTTCTCAAAGACCATGCTTTTTTGTCCTCTCCTTTTCGGCATTGATCCTGAAAGACTTCAGCAACTTAACTTTTGTATTAAGATGTATTCTTTGAAAAATATACATACATGATTAGATCTTTATATCCCTGGAAACTAACCATGGCAAACTCTATTGGACAAATGCTGTGCAAATATGCATTTCAATAGTATTATTATTTGATTCAGTATAATTTAATTAGTCCATTTCTAAATAATATTTGTGAGCCAAGATTCCAAGATATGGCATTGGTTTGATAGGGTTTTATAATGTAGTCACTCTAATCATGAGTAGCACTGCATAGTATAATGTAATGCTATTAAGTGGTTTCACAATAGACAAAAGAATAATCTAAGACCTAACTTTTTTCAGTACTTGTACCTTGCATCTAATGAGACAAAGGATCATATGGCTATAAATATAAACTCCATTATAATCCATTTATATTAGTAATGAAATTTGATTACTTGATATTAAACATGGTACAATTTTCTCAGTCAAGGTAATAGGTAGATTGCATATGTGGTCTTTATTATATAAATATACATTGCTTATGTATTTAGTTTTTTCTATGAAAGAGCATAGACTGTGTCAAGGCTTTATTGTGGGGTTTTTTTTCTGTTTTTGAGACAATCATGTACTTTGTATCATTTATTATGCAATGTATATGTGATATTTGTGCATGTTAAAAAGTTTTTGCAGTTCTCTCAAGAGTCAATCTCACATGATCACAACATACTATGCTTCTGTGGTGACACTGATTCAATTTTCTAGAATTTTGTTAAGAATTTTTGCTCCTTTGACCATCATAGATAATGGCTTATAGTTTTCATATTTCTTTTTAAAATTTTATTAGTGATTTAATATATATGTACAAAATTACATGTCAAGGGGGGTATAAATCCACTCCATTCCTACCACCAGGGTTCTGAATCATTAGTCGCCCCACTGCAAGCCACCACATGGGCCAGCCATCATATCTGCAACTATCTGTTTATGTTTATACATCATTATCCCATTTTTCTTCCTGATCCAATCCTCTCTTCCCCTCCAAGCCACTTATGACAACATTACTACCTCCATATGTCCCACTCCATTTTCTCCTCTCTCTCTGGATGCTGATGAAGCTAGAGTTCAAAGCCCTCTCATATTTATTTTATTTTTTATTTCTTTACTGGGGGATTAATGATTTATAGCCAACAGTAAAATACAATAGTTTGTACATGCATAACATTTTCCAGTTTTCCACATAACAATATAGCACTCACTAAGTCTTCCTCTGCCATCATGTTTCAAGACCTGAACCCTCCCCTCTTCTCACCCCAGAATACTTTATTTTGCTGTAATACACCAACTCCAGTCCAAGTTCTGCTTAGTGTTTTCCCTTCTGATCTTGTTTTTCAAATTTTGTTTATGAATGAAATCATCCCATATTCATACTTCTGTTTCTGACTTATCTCATTTAACATGATTCCTTCAACAAGATGGGGTGAAGAAGGTGAAGTCATGATTTTAATAGCTGTAGTATTCCATTGTGTATATAGACCACAACTTGCTCAGCCACTCACCTCTGGTTTTCATATTTTTCTGGTATTTTTGTCCTCCTCTTCAGTGCTTTAGATGTGCTTAAAAGAAACGATTCCTTCTAAGGAGTGAAAGAGATATCATAATGATTATTATGCAAAGTGATTCTCATATCTGAGGCTCCAGAGTCCCAGGTTCAACCCCTAACACTGCTCTAAGCCAGAGCTGAGCAGTGCTCTGATAAAAACAATTAATTAACAGAAATGAAATTGTCATTAACTCATCTTTAAAAGTTTGGTAGAATTCATTAGTGAAGCCACATAGCTCTGAAACTTCCTCTGATGGAAGCTCTTTTTAAATACTTATTGTCTCTTTACTCATTACTTACCTGTTCAGATTTGACTATTCTTCACACAATACCTCTCTCTCATTCATGAAGCTTCCCCTGTGTAGGTCTCCAATAAGGTAAAATGTGACTCTATCAGCCAAGAGATGTCTCAAACCCTGCTTTACAATATTCATTCTTAATTGTTGTTTCCTATGATTTTTAATTACTTCTTGTGACCTGTCTTTTATTTTACAGTCTTTCTTTAGCTTAAACCACAGTGTTATTAAATCATTTTACTGAACTTTTCAGGTCACTAGTGTTCTTCCACTCCAGAACTTCTGTTTGCTTCTTTTTAAATATATTATTTTTCTTTTTTTTAGCTGACTTTAAGATTTTTTATTTTTTTTTATTTATAAAAAGAAAACACTGACAAAACCATAGGATAAGAGTGGTACAACTCCACACAATTCTCACCACCAGAACTCTGTATCCCATCCCCTCCCTTTGTTGTCCCCATATCCATCACAGAGTAAAGTGCAATGATAAGCCTGAGAGAAGGAATGAGAGATTAATGAGGTAGGGAAGACCATGTCAGAGATGAGGCAACTTTATTACTGAGTCTCCAGAATTTATACAGAAAGCAAGCAGTTCTACACAACACAAGATCACATAAGACAGTTTTACACAATACAAGCTATCATGATTTACTGGCAGTTAGTTAAAGATCAATCGGTTATTGTAAGTTACTGGAATTTTTCTGTCCTCCTCTAATGATTTACCTACAAACTTATTCTTCTACAGTTGCTATGTTCCCATTACTATTGTCCTATATGTAGCTAGTTCCAGGAATATGATTAACTGAGCATAACAGTAAAACAGGGGAGTGGTTACTGGATTTGCTTACTTTCACATACTATACTATGATTATTCAGCAGCCAGCTACTGTTTCTTAAGAATAATAGGTCCTACTAGAATCAGCAGAAAACAGGGGAGTGGCTACATACCACCAAGTCCACATCAGCTAGCCAGGCATGAACAATAATAGGGGAATTAGCAGAGTGCAGCCAAAGGCTATGGTGTTATCCATGTCACCCCTCCTGGCTAACCCCCTTCTCAAGGGGCCTGCAAGGGGTACCATGCCACCCCTCCCAGTCATCCCTCTTAACCAGGGGCCTGTAAGAGGTTTACCTTGAACGCTGCTCCCAACATCCCTTGATATCTTTCCTACTCTTATGTTTTTAATTTTTTAGTCTTTATTTGTTGGCTAGAGACAGTCAGAAATTGAGAGGGAGTGGTAATAGAGAGGAAGAGAGACAGAGAGACACCTGCAGTACTGCTTCACCACTTGTGAAGCTTTCCCCCTGCAGGTGGGGACCAGGGGCTCGAACCTGGGTCCTTGCACAATGGTTAATATGCCCATTCAAACAGGTCCACTACTACCTGGCCCCAGCTTTCCTTAACTCTCTGGAAGTATGGACCCAAGGTCACTATGGGATGCAGAAGGTGGAAAGTCTGGCTTCTGTAATTGCTTCCCCACTGAACATGGGCATTGACAGGTCTATCCATACTCCCAACCTGCCTCTCTTTCCCTAGTGGGGTGGGATTCTGGGGAATCTGAGCTCCAGGACACATTGGTGGGGTTGTCTGTTCAGGTAACTCTGGTTGGCATCATGATAACTCTGGAACATGGTGGCTGAAGAAAGAGTTAATATATAAAGCCAAACAAGTTGCTGAGTAATCATGAACCTAAAGGCGGGAGTAGTGAAGATGAAGAGTTGGGGGGGGGGGTCTCCATACTATAGATAGTAAGTAAGCATATTTTAGTTACATTCCAAAGGGCCTTTGGCTATACTAGTTTGGTTTTTTGTTTGTTTGCTGTTTTTTTTGTTTTGTTTTGTTTTGTTTTTTGCCTGAGCCTGAAATCTGATATGCAGGTGGATCTAGTTATTGTCTGGGGAAATGATGTCATGGCTGTAAAAAGGACCAGAAAGTTAGATCAGTGAAAAGAGTAGCTCCCAAATATGGGAAAGGTGTATAAATATTATTGACTGTAAGCCTCATTGATTTGATCTGATCTGGGTCCCTTATTCAGTTTAAGAACCTATGTGATCTCTGCATCCCTGTAGATCCGAACTCACATTCTATGGTCATAAGTAGGAACCTTTTTTTTCCTCTTCCCCTATACCCTATATGAGTGTGTGTATGAAAGAGAAAATGACAGAGAAAAAGACTGGAGCATTACTCATCTTTGTGTATGTGCTGCTAGATATCAAACTTAAGGCCTTAATTACATGTAAGTCAGTACTTAATCCCTGCGTTATCCCCCCCCCCATTTTTAGATTTTTAGCTGTGATCTTTTATAGCTCGCTGAGCTTTTTTTTTTCTTCCTTTTTTTATTTTTTCCTATTCCTAGGGAATAAGAAAAATGTGAGAGAGTGGATAAGATATTGAGGACCCAGTGCAGGATGACAGAGAAGGATTTCGGTGGGGAGGGGATTAGGGAGTGTTGTGACAACATCTGTCATGGGGAGATAACAAGAATGTAATGATACCAACAATTGTCAGGTAATTTCCTATTTCTCCATTAAAGGCTGATTTGAAGTTCTGTTTTGTTTTAATTTTATTTCTTTTCTTTTTTATTTAAGAAAGGATTAATTAACAAAACCATAGGGTAGGAAGGGTACAATTCCACACAATTCCCACCACCCAATCACCATTTACCACCCCCTACCCTGATAGCTTTCCTATTCTCTATCCCTCTGGGAGCATGGACCCAGGGTCATTGTGGGTTGCAGAAGGTAGAAGGTCTGGCTTCTGTAATTGCTTCCCCGCTGAACATGGGTGTTGACTAGTCAGTCCATACTGCCAGTCTGCCTCTCTTTCCCTAGTAGGGTGGGTCTCTGGGGAAGCGGAGCTCCAAGACACATTGGTGGGGTCTTCAGTCTAGGGAAGCCTGGCCGGCAGGCTGATAACATCTGGAACCTGGTGACTGAAAAGAGAGTTAACATACGAAGCCAAACAAATTGTTGAGCAATCACGGACCCAAAGCTTGGAATAGTGGAGAGGAAGTGTTAGGAGGGTACTCACTGAAAACTCTAGTGTACTTCTCCTTTCAGGTATATATTTTGCACTACTTTACGGATACGTGTGAACATATGCTCTCTCTCTCACAGAAACGTGTATATCTAGGTTTTGGGACTTTGTTAGAAAGTGAACCATCTGAGATGAAATTAGAGTATACTATGAAAGGAAAGGTCTCACCCAAGTAATGAAGCTGAAGGGTTGTCATTCCACATGTGAAGTCTCTGGACACAGTATGAAGTGAAGCATGTTGAGGTGGCAATCATTGCGCTGGTTAGGTTGTGATCGGAAGATGCAATATTATTTGATATTGATTGGGAGAGGCATACGGAAAGTGGGCCCTATCCAATGGTTCCAGGACTGGGGGAAGTAGAGGCTCTATAGTGGAAATGTGAGGTTCCTGCTGTCTTAGGGTTCAAAAGACAATCGATAGTTAATGTTATCATCACATTATTTGGTAATTGGGTTAACTTTAAAAAGTCCTTTTGTTAGGGTTTGCTGTACAGTACCCAGTATCTTGTATATAGCTGTGCTATTGGTTGCTGCTGATCTACTTGGTCTAGGCTTTTGAGAGAGTCTGCATAGGAATTACACAGCCTATATATTGAAAAGATTCAGTTTGTGTTTTGAAAAACTTTGAGACATACAATTAATTTTCCCTCTCTCGTATTAATTAACTAGTGATTTATATGACTATATTTTACTAGGAGTGTACAAAAACACCATTCCCACCACCAAAAGACTGTGACCCATCCCTCACACCCACTCCCACCACCCACTATCCCAGGAAGCTACGTGTCTACCCCTTACCACAGGGATTTTACTTTGGTGCCCTACTTACAATTTGGTCAGGTCCTGCTTTTAGTTTCCCTTTCAGATCTTCTTAGTCAACTTCTGTTGATGAGTGGGATCATCCCATACTTATCTTTATCTTTCTGACTTAGCTAACTTAACATAATTCCTTCTAGCTCTGTCCAAGATGGGTCAGAGAAGGTGGGTTCATTGTTCTTGATAGCTGCATAGTATTCCATTGTGTATATATACCACAGCTTTCTCAGCCACTCATCTGGTGTTGGGCAACTGGGTTGTTTCCAGGTTTTAGCTATTATGAATTGTGCTGCTATGAACATAGGAGTACACACCTCTTTTTGGTTGGGTGTTATGGAGTCCTAGGGGTATAAGCCCAGGAGAGGAATTACTGGATCATATGGAAGGTCCATGTCTAGCCTTCTGAGAGTTTTCCAGACTGCTCTCCACAGAGGCTGTACCAATTTACATTCCTACCAGCAATGTAAAAGGGTTCCTCTGTCCCCACAACCTCTCCAGCATTTGTTGCTGCTGTCCTTTTTGATGTATGCCATTCTTATAGGAGTGAGGTGGTATCTTAGTGTTGTCTTGTTGCATATCTCTGACAATCAGTGACCTAGAGCAGTTTTTCATATGTTTGTTAGCCTTTTGGATCTCCTCTGTAGTGAATGTTTTGTTCATATCCTCTGCCCGTTTTTGGATGGGGTCATTTGCTTTTTTGGTGCTAAGTTTGCTGAGCTGTTTATATATTTTGGTGATTAGTTTCCTGTGTGATATATAGCATGTGAAGATCTTCTCCCATTCTGTGAGGGGGTCTCTTTGTTTGTTTAATAGTTTCTTTGGATATGCAGAAGCTTTTCAATTTGATGAAGTCCCATTGGTTTGTTTCTGCTTTAGTCTTCCTTGCAGTTGGGTTTGATTCATCAAAGATGTCCTTGAGGTGTAGGTGGGAAACTATTTTACCAATGTTTTCCTCTAAGTATTTGATTATTTCTGGTCTGACATCTAGGTCTTTGATCCATTTGGAGTTGATTTTTGTTTCTGGTGAGATAAAGTGGTTCAGTTTTGTTCTTCTGCATGTTACAACCCAGTTTTCCCAGCATCATTTATTGAAGAGAGCCTCCTTTTTCCATTTAATCCTTTGGGTCCCCTTATCAAAGAATACATGTCCATAGATGTGGGGATTTATTTCTGGGCTTTCAATTCTGTTTCACTGGTCTGTGTGCCTATTTTTTTTCCAGTACCATGCTGTTTTGATGATGATGGCTTTATAATATAGTTTAAGGTCTGGGAGTGTGATGCCTCCATTTCTCTTTCTTTTCCTTAAGACGTTTTTGGCAATTCTAGGTGTTTTCTGGTTCCAGATAAATGATTGTAGTATTTGTTCTATTCTCTTAAAGAAGCTTGGTTGAACTTTGATGGGTATTGCATTAAATTTGTATATGGCTCTGGGGAGAATATTCATTTTGACGATATTTATTCTTCCAATCCATGAGCATGGGGTATCTTTCCATTTCTTGGTATCAGTTTCTATTTCCTTGAGTAGTGACTCATAGTTTTCAGTATATAAGTCTTTCACTTCTTTGGTCAACTTTATTCCTAGGTATTTGATTGATTTTGCTGAAACAGTAAATGGGAGTGATTTCTGGATGTCTTCTTCTTCAGATTTAGTGTTTGCATCAAGAAATGCCACTGATTTTTGTACATTGATTTTGTAGCCTGATACCTTGCTATATTGCCTAATAACTTCCAGTAGTTTTCTGCTGGATTCTTTAGGTCTTTCTATGTATACTATCATATCATCTGCAAATAGTGAGAGCTTGACTTCTTCCCTTCCAATCTGTATTCCTTTGATTTTTTTCTCTTGACTGATTGCTATGGCAAGAACTTCTAATACTATGTTGAAGAGTAACGGTGACAGTGGACAGCCCTGTCTAGTCCCCGATCTGAGGGGGAATGCTTTCAGCTTCTGTCCATTGAGTATGATGTTGGCTGTAGGTTTGCTATATATAGACTCCACTATCTTGAGGAATTTCCCATCTATTCCCATGTTTTGTAGAGTTTTGAGCATGAATGGGTGTTGGATTTTGTCAAAGGCTTTCTCTGCCTCTTGAGATAATCATTTGGTTTTTGGCTTTGCTTTTGTTGACGTGGTGAATGACATTGATTGACTTATGGATGTTGAACCAGCCTTGCATTCCTGAGATGAATCCCACTTGGTCGTGATGAACAATCTTTTTGATATGTTGCTGTATCCGGTTGGCCAAGATCTTGTTTAATATTTTGGCATCTATGTTCATCAGAGTTATTGGTCTGTAGTTTTCCTTTTTTGTTCTGTCCCTATCAGCTTTTGGTATCAGGGTGATGTTGGCTTCATAGAAGGTGGAAGGGAGTATTCCTCTTTCTTCAATCTTATGGAAAAGCTTAAGAAGTATGGGTACTAACTGTTTCCTGAAAATTTTGTTCAATTTGTTTGTGAAGCCATCTAGTCCAGGAGTTTTGTTGTTGGGGAGGTTCTTAATAACGGTTTCAATTTCTTTGTCTGTGATTGGTGCATTTAGATTTTGTAGTTCTTCTTGGTTCAGTTTTGGAAGGGCATATGCTTCTAGGAATTGTTCCATTTCTTCCAGATTCTCTAGCTTGGTCACGTATAGTTCTTTATAGAAGTTTTGCAGGATTCTCTGGATTTCTGTGGTGTCAGTTGTGATATCTCCTGCATTGTTTACAATTCTATTAATTTGAGTCTTCTCTCTTTTTTGTTTGGTGAGTCTGGCTACGGGTTTGTCAATTTTGTTTATTCTTTCAAAGAACCAACATTTGTCTTCATTGATCTTTTGTATGGTTCTTTTATTTTCGATGTTGTTTATTTCTGCTTGAACTTTAGTGATTTCTGTCCTTCTGGTTGCTTTAGGCTTCCTTTGTTCCTCTTCCTCTAAGTCCTTGTGGTGTGCAGTAAGGTCATTCATTTGAGCTTCTTCTTGGTGTTTAATATGTGGTTATATGGCTATAAGTTTCCCTCCCAGTACTGCTCTAGCTGTGTCCCAAATATTTTGTTAGTTGTGTCTTCATTTTCATTTGTTTCCAGGAATTTTGAATTTCCTGCTTGAGTGAGTCTCTGACCCAGTGGTTCTTAAGGAGTATATTGTTTAGTTTCCAAATTCTGTGGCTTTTTAATAATTTTGTTTGTTGTTAAATGTTAGTTTTACTCCACTGTGGTCTGAGAAGAGTCTTGGGATGATTTTGATGCTCTTGATTTTATTGATGCTGTCTTTGTGGCCTAACATGTGGTCTATCCTTTAGTATATGTGTTATGTGGATTTGAAAAGAAGGTGTATTCCAGTTTTGGGGGCTGAACGACTCTGAAAATGTCCGAGAGGTCTAGTCTGTCAAAATCTTCATTCAATTCTCTTGTATCTTTGTTGGTTCTCTGCTTTGTTGATCTATCTAAGTGTGAGAGTGGGGTATTGAAGTCTCCCACTATTAATGTATTATTATTGCTGTATTTTTGAAATTCTTTCAGTAAGTGCTTGACGTATTTAGATGGTCCCTCATTGGGTGCATAGATGTTAATGATTGTTAAGTCTTCTTGGCTGATTGATCCTCTAATCATTATGTAATGTCCTTGCCTATCTTTTATTACTCTATTTAATTTAAAATTTATTCTGTCTGAGATGAGAATGGCTGTTCCTGCCCTTTTTTGTGGTCTGTTAGCCTGTATGATAGTTTTCCATCCTTTCAATTTAAGTCTGTGTTTATTTTGTTGAGACAGATGGGATTCTTACAAGAAGCATATGGTTGGATTATGTTTTCTGATCCATCCCCCCACTCTGTGCCTTTTGATGGGTGAGTTTAAGCCATTGACATTTATTGATATTATGGATTTAATGTATTGTAGTGCCATTGTTCAAAAAAATTTTTTCTTTGTTTGCTCTGATATATTGCCAGTATTATAGTGATGTTCTTGTTTATAAGAGGTCTTTTAGAACCTCTTTCAGGGCCAGTTTGGTGATAGCTGCCTCCTTTAACTGTTGTTTGTCTAAGAAGGTTTTGATCCCTCCATCTAGTTTGAATGAAAGTCTAGCAGGATATATTACCCTTGGTTGAAACCCTTTTTCATCCAGGGCTCGATAGATATCTTGCCATTCTCTTCTGGCTTTTAGAGTTTGAGTGCAGAAGTCTGCAGATAATCTTATGGATTTTCCCCTGTATGTGACTTTTTGTTTCTCTCTTGCAGCCTTTAGGATCCTTTCTTCATCCTTACTTCTTCTCATTGTGACTATGATATGTCTTGGTTTCTTCAGGTCTGGGCTGATTCTGTTTGGAACTTTCTGGGCCTCTTGAATCTTGATGTCCTTTCTGTTATTCAGGTCTGGGAAGTTTTCTTCTATTATTTTCTCTAGAATGTTTGCGTCCCCTTCCTCTCTTTCTTCCTCTGGCAGGCTAATTATGCGAATGTTTCTTCTTTTGAGATCATCCCATATGTCTCTGTTGTTGTTTTCAGTGTCTCTCAATCTCTTTTTCAGCTCTTTCACCTCTTTCTTTGTTTTCTCTAACTCTTCCTCTGTCTGACTAATTCTGTTTTCTGCTTCTGTTAGTCTGCTTTCCCTTGCTTCAGCTTCTTTCTTCATTACAGCTATTTCAGCTTTCAGTTCTCTAATTGCCTCAACATAATCAGTATTTTCCTTGGGGGTCTCAACTGTTGTTTCCCTAATACTGCCATTCCTTTCCTCCAATGTTGTTTTCATTTCTGTGATTAATAAGTTTATTATTGCTTGCATACTTTTCTTATCTATGGTTACTTCTGGCTGATTTGTAGTTTCTTCTGGGCTCTTGTCTTAATTCATTTGTAGTTTCTTCTGGGATCTTCATTCATTGGAGTAGCAGCTTTATTTGTTTTTGATTTACCCATTTTTTGATTAATATGTTTCTTTTTTATGCTCTGTTGTTCCTCAGCTGTTGTGTCTTGAGCACAAGCAACACTGTACTAAATACCTTTATGACAATTGCACTCACCAACCTCAGGAATTACAGTAGCAACTGAAGAAAGTATTGAAGCAGTTTAATCAGTACCAGTTAGCCAAACTATTTCTCCAGTCCGTGAAAAATAGTAACCAAATCCCAGTGAAGAAGAAAGAGAAAAGAAATAAGGGACAGCAAGAATAGACAGTTATGCAAATCTACTATCCACTGTATTTGTAGGGGTAACAAGAGGGGAAAGGGAAGTAGAGCAGAGATACACACAGAGAGAGTCCACTCTGAGTCAAATTTCTTCCCCAAAATAATTCACAAATTCAGAAAGACAAAGAAGAAGGAAGGAAGAAGTGTATGACAAGATTTAAAAAAAAGAATGAAAAAAAGAAAAAAGAGACAAGTGAGAGAAAAGGGAAAAGATAAGAAAAAGAGCTGTAATTAAAGAGCAGTGAAAGGATTGGGTTTTTTTATTACTTTATTTTTAATTTAATTTAATTTGATTTTTTTAATTAGCTAGGAGGAGAATGGAGGGGAGAGTATGTAGAGGAGGTAGAAGTAAGGAGACATGTTCCTCCCACAATAGATAAGATGCCCACTACCCTAGTAATGAAAGACACCCTAAGAGTTAATTCTGATCAACCTAAAGGGGCGGGGGGGAGATATATGCCTTTATATAATATTAACAATAAAATAGAGCAGGGCAAAAAAAAAAAAAAAAAGAAAACCCTGTCCCAGATTACCTCAAACCTCAAATCAGGCAGCTGATTGTTAAGAATGCGAAAAAAAAAAAAAAACAACTTCAGGACTAGACAAGGATAGCTGAAATAGACAGTTATGCAAATCTACTATCCACTGTATATTCTAGGGGTGGCTAAAGGAGGAAGGGAAGTTGAGCAGAGACACTTGCAGTGAGAGTCCACACTGTGTCAGAGTTCTTTCCCAAAATAATTCCCAAATGTGTATCAATAAATTCAAAAAAGCACACTGTTTGGTGGTGTGGAGGCTGAGGCCTGTGGCTTTGGAAGCTGTAGGATTAAGGAAGAAAGGATGACAAGAATGAGAAAAAGAATAAAAAAAGAAAGAGAGAGAGAAAAAAGAAAAAGATAATAAAAAGAACAGTCATAAAAGAGCAGTGAAAGGAAAGAGTTTTTTATTATTTATTTATTTTTAATTAATTAATTAGCTATGCGGGGTGAGGTGGGGGGGTTTGGCTACTTAGAAAGAAAAAAGGCCAGAGGTTTCAGAAGGGTATAGACTTAGAATGAATGATACTCCCTGGTGGGACAGGAATTTGGTAAAGACAGAAGCTCAGCAGGGGAGCCTGCTAGGAGCTGGTCCTCAGGGACTGGTTTGGGGTGGGGGGAAGGGGTCAGAGGTGTGCTTAATAATTAAAAGGAAAGAAATTTTTTGTTCCCTTTTTTTCTACTCTATTTCTTAACCCAAATTAAGTTATAGTCACCTCCCTGGTGTAACCGCTAGGACCCCTTATTGACTGGCCTACTAAAGGCAGAAAATCCTACCATTTCCAGAAGATGTGGTCAGAGCTCAAGCCACTAGCAGCTTCTCAACCAATCTTATTTCTTTATTATCGAATAGAGACAACGAGAAATTGAGAAGGGAGGCAGACAGATACTTGCATCCTTGCTTTACCACTCATGAAGTTTTCCCCCTGCAGGTGGGGACCAGAAGCTTGAACCAAGGTCCTTGCATACTGTCGTTTGTAAGTTTAACCAGGTGTAGTACCAAGTGACCCCTGATTTGAACTTTTGTTAGATAAATCAAATGTGTCCAAATACTTAGGGTACATTACTTTTTTTTTTTGCCTCCAGGGTTATTGCTTGGGCTTGTTGATAGCACTATGAATCCAATGCTCCTGGTGGCCATTTTTCATTTTTTAAAAGTTGGATAGGACGGAGAGAAATTGAGAGGGGGAGGGGCAGATAGAGATAAAAAGAGACAAACAGAGAGACATATACAGTTCTACTTCACAGCTTGTGAAGTGACCCCCTTGTAGGTAGGGAGCCTGAAGCCCTAACCAAGGTCACTGCACGGCTCCTTGCACTTCATACTATGTGTTCTTAGAGTCCATTACTGAAGACTAGTCCATTCCTTTGTTACTGTATTTGTATGATTCTCTGTTCTCATAGATTTGAGCTGGTGCACACACATTGAAGAAGAACTGTTTCTTCAGCTCTTAGGAACTGAAGTAATTGAAAACTTTTTTTCTACTAATCAACCAAATTGGAAACTATGGGAGATTTCTCAAATCCTTTCCATGTATATGTTTTCTCCAGTTTTCTTCCTTTCCTCTGTGTGTACTTCTACCCAATCTCTTAGGTCTATACTAGCTACAGTAACTGTCCATCCTTTCTTCCCTAAAAGTATTGCATGTTAAGCTGGGGTGTTCAGTACACACCTCTTCCTTCTGGGGAATACATTTCATTGGCCTATGCATTCTCCTAACTTATCAGTTCCATGCAGAATTTCATGGAATGCTTGCCTATTTTCTTCAAGGAAATACAAGAAAATGTTAGAATGTTGGGCACAAGCTCCAGTTGTCTCTCTTTCCTCTAAGAAGAATATGGTTTGTTGTGTGCCCCTATGTGTGTGTTGCAGGTGCGGTATTCTTTCTTCACTCTTTCAAAGTCTGGCTTGAATTTAACAGTTTGTTTCATAAATCATTTCTATACAACGTATGCTATATTCCCAAACTTGTGAACAATGCAGTTTCATAGACTTCTTTAAAGAAGCTCACATTTCATTGCCCTACTGACAAAGCTTTGTGGGAATTGTGGCTTAGAAGTCTGTAGTCATTTTTACCAGAAGCTTGACATTGATATCTTGCCTTGGCCTCTTCAAATGGTTCATAAAACACTAGTTGCTGCAAATTATCCTGACATTTAAAAATCCCTTGTGGCTTTGTTGCACTTTTTTAATTAATTAAAAGTAACATCTGAACAAAGGCATTATTGCATTAATTAACTCTGATAAAAAGAATTAAAACACACAGTTGTTCAAGAAATACTTTAATTTTAATGTTTTTTAAATCTTAATTTATTAATTGAATAGAGACAGGCAGAAATCAAGAGGGAAGATAGAGAGGGTGAGAGAAAAAGAGACACCTGCAGCACTGCTTCACCACTTGTGAAAATTTCCCTTGCAGATGGGGACCGGGGGCTTGAACCTGGGACCATATGCCCATATGTTCTCAACCAGTTATGCCACCACCTGACCCCTAAAGAAATACTTTAATTTTAAACTTACTTGTTTAAATACTGTTCATCCCTATTTAAACCCAGGTTATTGTAAGTGAAGAGTCATTCCCATGAAATGGGCTGCTTTCAAGATAGATTCTTAAGGATCTGTAGTGTCAGTGTGAAGTTCACAGAGAAACCAAGTATAAATGTGGGGGTTGACAGTAGGCATAAGTAAGCTGGTAGAAAGTGACAGGAAGGACTAGAACTTGTATTAAACAGACACACACACACACTTCAGTGGGCAGAGATCTATAGAAAGGAAATTTTAAAAAATAATAAATTTAAGTCCAAACTTGCTTGTAGTTAAAATGTTAAGGAGACAGACTAACAGTATTTTCCAGTGAGTGAGTGAATCTTAAAGGTCAATTTGCCTTGAAACAGGCTGACAGGGAGCAAATACTCCCTCCATTCAGTGGGAAGGAAAGTCACCTCTAGGTCTGAAGGGACTTTCTTACTGGAACAATGAGAATTTTCAGACATTTCTCTGAAGAGTTCTCATATGCACACATACTTAAATTGTACTCTTATCTTTCCCAAAGGTATTTCCCTCATATGTATTACCAGGAGATAGAAAAAAAGAGAGGCAGCCATAGGCACCTGCAAAATAAAAACATACTGAACTCAGAAACAATGTATTTTTTGAAGAATCTCTCTGGGGAACAGTGAGACATCAGGAGACTGCTGCCTTCTTTTGTATATCCTTGCTATGTTTCCTTAGTAAATACATTTTTTTACACTAACTCAGTCACAACACTGTAGAATTCTCCTTTGCCAGCTTCAGAGTTAGGTGCTGGTTACATTTCATCTCTCTGAATCACTGCTAGTTTTTGAACACTAAAGTTGCAGTGGCATTTATTATCCTGAAAAGTCATACAAGGAAGATGTAGCTATAATCTAGGTACTAAATTGAGCTTAAGTCAAATTAAAAAGTCATAGAAACTCTAAACCTTGGGAGTAACAGTGTTAATCACAACTACCTAGATTAAAATAAAATTAGTGCTTATCTATTAAGATATAAATATGTAGCTAAACTTTAATACATTTCTTTAGGTTTTTCTGATAGAAAAGTTCATAAAAAGCAAGCTACCTCAAGTAGTTGGACAGTAGTGCAGCGGGTTAAGTGCATGTGGCGCAAAGCACAAGGACCTGAGTAAGGATCCCAGTTCAAGCCCCAGGCTCCTCACCTGCAAGGGAATCACTCCACAAGCGTTGAAGCAGGTCTGCAGGTGTCTATCTTTCTCCCCTCCTCTCTTTCTTCCCCTCCTCTCTCCATTTCTTTCTGCCCTATCCAACAACAATAATAACTACAATAATAAAACAAGGGCAACAAAAGGGAGTAAATAAATAAATAAGTAAAATTTAAATAAAAAACAAGCTATCTCCATCTTTATGTTATGCTGCTTTTGAAGAGCACTAAGGATATGCTTGACTACCTATTGAGTAGTCCGTGCTAGGTTTGGAGCTACTACTTTCTCTAGATGAAAAGTAATAGGAATATTGAATAGGGAGTAACAGTGAACATTAAATGGAGAAGAGAACTAAATGGCATAGGAGTAAAATTGATCCAAGAAGGGAATCAACTGGAAATGTAGAAGGGCAAAGGAGAGAATTAATCCTGGTTTGAAAAGTAGATGAATAGAATGGCTGATCGTATTACAAAGGCAGTCCAAGGGAAACAAAGACCATGAAGAGGAAGAACATACAAAGGAGGGTAGAGAGGGGTTGAAGAAAAAAAAAAAAGAATCACAGTCATGTTATTGCTATAGTTAACATTTATCAACACTTATAAAGTGGCAAGAAAGAACATTTTTAAGCACTTCAATTGTATTTCCTCAAATGGCTTGGCATGTGATTACAGGCAAGAGGACTAGACTGTTTTACAGGATCATATTTCTGGCTGAACACATGTTCTTTAGATCTCACTTACACATACATGAGATTTCTGCTGAAATGTATGGCTTTATTTCTCTCCTATATATAGTGACATTTAAATTCTTTAGCAGTTTGAGTGAATTGCTTTAGCTGCATAAAATATAACTCTTATCCTGGAGCAGCTTCTATTACACGAGCTAAAGCAGGAGTTTCCATGAATCACTGTTATGACCAGCAGCAATCTGTCCTTAATTTCTGAATTCAAAGGAATGCATTTTTTTAAAATATTATTTATTAGTGAGAGAGAAAGAGAGTGAATAGGAGAGAGAGAATGAGGGAGAGAGAAAGAAAGAATCAGAACCTCACTGACACATGGGATGCCAGAGGTTGAGCTCAAGATTCCGGATTGAGAGTCCAATGACTCATACATTACTCCATTATATAAAAGGCCCAAAGTAGTGAATATTAAGTAAAATAAATTGATTCATATGTGTGGGTGGGACTGGACCTCCAAAGCTATTATATGTATATAGTATCTTCTCCTGATTTTATCTGATGATCACAATAAAATTGATTCATTCTGAAGGACTTCCAGTAGTTTCCGATCTTTCTCCAGTGATTCAATTTTATACCAAGCAATGACATACTTAGTTTCTCTACTTAGATAATATTACCTATCATTAATTTATTCCTGAAAAACATATATATATATTTAATTAATTAATGATAGGTTATACACACACACACACACACATATATATATATATATATATATTTTTTTTTTTTTTTTTTTACACCAGAGCACTTCTTAGCTGGGAATTGAGCCTGGGACCTCAGAGCCTGAGGCAGGAGAGCCTTTTGCATAACCATTATGCTATTTTCTACTCCTGAAAACATATTCTTGGCAAGAAATACCAAACATCGGGTCTGAGGAAAATAGCATAGTTGTTGCATCAGATTTTCATGTCTGAGGCTCTATAGGCTCAATCCCAGGCACCCCAAATTTTGAAGACTTGTTCATTGCTTCTAGAAAGGGTAATATTCAAGATAAATAGAGTTAATTAAAGAAGATTTTTAAAAGGAGAAGGCTAATGACTCCACTTCACTGCCATGTAACCTGGTGTTCCAAGGTCAAAGCCGGCACTACACTGACACCACATAGCTATGAATCACTGCTATGCCATCACCGAATGCTATATGCTGTATATCAAGCCAAGGAATCTAAGTATACTTTCTTCCTCTCAGTGAATGCACTGTATATCAAATACACATCCCCAGTTCACTTTTTAATATTTACTTGTTTATTATTAAAAATGAAAGAAAGTGATAACAGAGCACTGCTCAGGTCTGACATTAAAGTCTCAGGTATGTAAATTCTGTACTCTACCAGGCAAACAACTTCCTCTGCATCATCATCGTCATGTTCCTACATTTACTCTTCTCCCTCCTCCTCTCCTTCTTAATTTTTTTATTGCCACAATAATTACCTCTGGGGCTTAGTACCATTACTACAAATCTGCAACTCCAGGCAGCCATATTGTTCTTTTTTCCTTTCTATTTTATTTGATAGCACAATGAGAAACTGAGATAGGTGGAAGAAAGAGATAGGGAGATAGAAAAATAGGTATCTACAGACCTGTTTCACCACTTCTGAAACATTCCCCCTGCAGCTGAGGGAGAGCAGGTGCTGACCTGATGGTAGTGCACTTGGGTAAGCACACGCATTACAGTGTACAAGTACCTGGGTTCAACCCCCTGGTCTCCACATGCAGGGGGAAAGCTTCACAAGTGGTGAAGCAGGTCTGCTGGTGTCTCTCTGCCTCTTTCTACCTATCTCTCTCTCTCTCTCTCTTCCCCTCCCCTCTCAATTTCTCTCTGTATCTATCCAAGAATCAATAAATATATTTTTTAAAAATAGATACAGATCTAGAGGGATGTAGAGGTCACAAAGGCTCCTAAGCTAATTATGGGCCCCAGATCACATCAAATTGGTGGGGTTTACAGTAATATTTATACCCCTTTCCCATATTAGGGAGCTACTCTCTTCCTTGATCCAGCTTTCTGGTTCTTTTCCCAGCCATGACATCATCTCCCCAGAGAATAATTAGGATTCACCTACATATCAGATTTCAGGCTCAGGCAAGAAAAAACAAACAAACAAACAAACAAAAACACTAGTATAGCTACAGGCCCTTTGAAATATAACTAAAATATGCCTACTAGCTATCTACAAAATGGAGAAACCCCCCCCCCCCAATGCTTCACCTGCACTATTACAGCCTTTAGGTCCATAATTGTCCAACAGTTTGTTTGGCTTTGTATATTAACTCTCTTTTCAGCCACCAGGTTCCAGATGCTAGCATGATGCCGATCAGACTTCCTTGATCAGACAACTCCACCAATGTGCCTTGGAGCTCCACTTCCCCAGAGCCCTTCCCCACTAGGGAAAGAGAGAGACAGGCTGGGAGTATGGATCGACCTGTCAACGCCCATGTTCATAGGGGAAGCAATTACAGAAGCCAGACCTTCCACCTTCTGCATCCCACAATGATCGTGGGTCCATACTCCCAGAGGGTTAAAGAGTAGGAAAGCTATCAGGGGAGGGGTTGGTATACGGAGGTATGTTGGTGAGAATTTTTTGGAGTTACACCCTTCTTATCCTATGGTTTTGTCAATGCTTCCTTTTTATAAATAAAAAATAAAAAAATAGATACAGAGAGAAATCGAGAGGGAAGGAGGAGATAGAGAGGGAGAAAGAAAGAGATACCCACAGCATTGTTTCACTGCTCTTGAAGCTTCCCCCCTGCAGGTGGGGACTCAGGTTTATACCCAGATCCTTATGCACTGTAATGGCTATGCTCAACCAGGTGCACCATCACCTGGCCCTATATACCTCATTTTTAAATTTTTGTTTGTTTGTTTGTTTGTTTTTCCCAGAGAGAAAGTCAACATGAGTCAATTGTCAGGACTCATGCCAATATTAGGAATTTCAAACTCTCACTCCTCTGTCCACTACTATGGAATATTCTCCTTTTTTTTTTGCCATTACTTTTATCACCGCCTCTCAAGTTCACAGTATACTCATTCTTTCCCTGCTCTGATGGACTGCCACACAACCTCACTTCCAAGTGTTTTGAAAGACACTGTAGTTGTTTCAGTTCCCAGCACCACCATAAACTAGAGCTGAGCAGTGCTATGGTATCACTGTCTCTCTGTCAGTCATTTAAAAATGAATAAACTGGGGCTGGGTGGTAGCAGTCTCAGTTAAGCACATATATTACCAAGTGCAAGGACTCAGGTCTGAGCCCCCACTCCCCATCTGCAGCTGGTCTTCTTTAAGTGGTGAAGCTGGTCTGCAGGTGTCTATCTTTCTCTCCCTCTCTCTATCTCCCAGTCCTTTTTAAACTTCTCTCTGTTCTATCTAATAATAATAATAATGATAATTTTTAAAAATTAAGAAGTAAAGGAAAAAGTAGCCACTGGAGCTGTGGATTCATATTGCCAACACACTGAGCCCCAGCAGTAACTTTGGTGGCAATAATCAATCAACCAACCAACCAACCAATCAATCAATCAATAAGTAAATAAAATTAATAAACTATTAAAAAACAGTACTTATCTTTCCCCCTGCAGGGGGAAAGCTTCACAAGTGGTGAAGCAGGTTTGCAGGTGTCTCTCTGTCTTTCTCCCTCTCTATCTGCCCTTCCCCTCAATTTCTGGCTGTTTCTATACAATAAATAAATAAAGGTATTTAAAAAATTAAAAAGACAGTACTTCTTCATCTTTCCTGTAGCTGACAATGTAATTATTAAAAAGCTATTTTTCGGGAGTTGGGCGGTAGAGCAGTGGGCTAAGCGCACGTGGCGCAAAGTGCAAGGACTGACATAAGGGTCCTGGTTTGAGCCCCGGGCTCCCCACATGCAGGGGAGTCGCTTCACAAGCGGTGAAGCTGTCTGCAAGTGTCTATCTTTCTCTCCCCCTCTCTATCTTACCCTCCTCTATGCATTTCTCTCTGTCCTATCCAACAACAACGACATCAATAACAACAACTATAAAACCAAAAGGGGAATTTTTTTTT
Source organism: Erinaceus europaeus (assembly GCF_950295315.1). NCBI lineage: Eukaryota > Metazoa > Chordata > Mammalia > Eulipotyphla > Erinaceidae > Erinaceus > Erinaceus europaeus. The sequence continues at coordinate 129,198,666 of NC_080162.1, read as the reverse complement.
AAAAAGCTGTTTTTCTTTGGTTTACCTCTTTTTCAAATTGCACCTTACCATTTTACCTACTGCTTATGCTACAGACGAATTTTAATTTTTAAGTAATGTCATCCACCTCTCCTAAAACTGTCAGTGAAATTACTTAATAATCAAGATCAAATTATTGAATAAGATTCATAAAGCTATGGACCCTGCACCCTCAATTGTCACATTTCCAGCTTTACTAGCTTCCCGATTTCAGCAAATAGCAACAAAGATTGGTATCCAACTTTCTCAGTCAATAACCCAATTTACTAAACAATCTATAAGTTGCAGCTCAAGTGATACTTTCTTAGAACAATGTACTACTTTTTCATTGTGTAGATAGTGTTAAATTATCTGGTTAAACACTTTAACCATCCTTTGTACTTCTCCTTTTTTCTCAGAAAAAATGGCTCATCTTTTTTTAACTTTCTTTATTTTTATTTTATTCTTAACAGAGAGAAATAGAGAAAGAAGGGAAAAACAGAGAGGGAGAAAGAAAGATAGACACCTGCAGACCCGCTTCACCACTTGTGAAGCCACCCCTACCCCCGCAGGTGGGGAGCCGGGGCCTCGAACCAGGATCTTTACAGAACTTTGAGCTTCCAGCCATGTGTACTTAGCCCACTGTGCTACTTTCCAACTCTCATGGCTCATCTTTTAATTACAAGATTTTTATTTGAAGCTCTCTTTCCTATCAGTTGTAAACTCAAGAAAGCAGGGCATCTCAGTAGCTTATTTTCCCTCAATTTTTCTAGACAAGAGCCTAGTACTTGTCTAGAAAACCTGCATAGTTGATGCTAGTAAACTAGGCGAGTTGGGTTTGAGACTGGCTTCAGTGTTTTGTTTTGTTTTGGGTATATGTCGTTATCATTTTTTGTTTGTTTTATCTCTCCCCGCCTTTTTGTCTTGCTCTTCCTATCTGCAAAGTTCATCAAGGAGTGGTGTAAACCCTTAGAAAACAAAACAAAACAAATAATAATAATAATAGTGAGCTACAGGTGAGGTTGACCCAGTGGTAAGGGTAAATAGTGTGGACTGTTGAGTAATGCCTCTATTACAGTGGTATATTCTGACTTTTCATTTGTGTTTCATACCTTCCTCACCTCTCCTTGGTCTATGACCTTCACTTTTTGTTTCACAGTTCATACTGCAAAAGGTTGGGTCTTTTGCTTATATGGTCATTCAATATAAGGATTTAAAAAAACAAAATTTTGTTAACCACAGAAATACCATGTGGCAGATCGCAGCACTGTTGTAAATTGAGCATTCTGTGCCTCATTTCCCTCCTGGACTGTCTCTAGGGAAAAATGTTATTTCCTGCTCCAATGATGTGCTCTCTCAGTCTGAGTTGAGAAGGCTGCTGATGGGAATACTCTGTACTTGCTTGGAGACTGACGCAGGGGCAGATTCGCCATTTGTGTAACCACCATGACACTACCTATCATCATTAAGACTCCCCAAAGCAAAGGTAGCTGGGGGACTTTCTGTTTAATCACTTTCTACCCAATAAAGTGTGATTCAAACAATATTCTCCTAATGTGATAGTAACCTAATGAGTCATTTTCCATTATAAGCATGAAAACTTGTGTCCATCATTAGGGCACAGTGTCATCAAAATTAGTATGTAGGCATATAGAAATATTCTTACCAATTTTCCTTGGATAGCCATACACAACATTTGCCCAAGTTACAGAGGCAAAGAAATCTAAACCTTACATAATACTTCCATCATGTGTTATAAGTTTCACAGTACGAGATTATTTCAGTTGGTTGCACTTAAGAAAATTAGGACTTAGTCCCAAAACTTAGATGTAGACCAGGTCCCCTAAGAGCATATGTTCACATGTATCCATAAATTAGGGCAAAATATATACCTGAAAGCAAAAATACACAGTAGTCTGTAATGAGTCAGTATAAATTTCATAATGAAATAGTGTCTACTTAGACTTAGATACCCTCTTCACCTATATTCTATTACAGTTCTCTCACTTACTCCAAAGCTAACCTCATCAAAGCAAGGACTGCAAAAGCTGAATAAGGGAAAGAGACTGGCATACTTTAATGATGACTCTTTACTCATTATCAAGCCACCCCATCAGCTGGGGCCCTAATCTGGGAGTCCTGAGATTCCCAAACAGACATGATGGACCTAGAACTCGAATAAATCCCTCTCTCCATTGTTACTGGTCATCTCTATCAAGAGCAACAAAATAGATGCCTTTGTGGGCCCCGATAGGACCTTGCCCTCAACTTGGATCAACAATGGTAGAGAATGTTCCATCCACCGAAGGGAGGCTGGACAATATACTCTATGCTACACCTGAGGAGGATGGGTCCTGATCTTGGGGCAGCTGGTAACATTCCTACTTAAGACCACAGAATGTAAGCTCAGATCTACAGGGATGCAGAGGTCACATAGGCTCCTAAGCTGAATATGGGCCCCAGATCACATCAAATTGATGGGGTTTACAATCAACAGTATTTATATGCCTTTCCCATATTTGGGAGCTACTCTGTTCCCTGATCCAGCTTTCTGGTCCTTCTGCCAGTCATGACATCATCTCCCCAGAAAATAATTAGAATCCACCTTCATATCAGATTTCAGGCTCAGACAAAAAAAAAAAAGGAAGAAGAAGAAGAAACTACTATAGTCACAGGCCCTTTGGAATATAACTAAAATATGTCTACTAGCTATCTACAAAACAGTGACCCGCCTCCCCAACTCTTCATCTGCACTATTTCAGCCTTTTGGTCCATGATGGGTCAACAATTTGATTAGCTTTGTATGTTAACTCTATTATCAACCACCAGGTTCCAGATGCTAACATGATGCCAACCAGAGTTCCCTGGACAGACAATACCACCAGTGTGTCCTAGAGCTCTGCTTCCCCAGAGCCCTTCCCCACAAGGGAAAGAGAAAGACAGGCTGGGAGTATGGATAAACCTGTCAATGCCCATGTTCAGTGGGGATGCAATTATAGAAGCCAGACCTTCCACTTTTTGCATCCCAGAATGACATTGGGTCTATACTCCCAGAGGGTTAAAGATAGGAAAGCTATCAGGGGAGGAGATGGGATACAGAGTTCTGATGGTGGGTATTGTGTGAAGTTGTACCCCTCTTATCCTATGGTTTAGTCAGTGTTTCCTTTTTATAAATAAAAATTAAAAAAAGATAAAGAAAAATAAGCCTCTGATAATAGTGTGAAAGTTTTTTTAAAGAATTTTTTAAATACATTTTTTTATCTTTATTTGTATTTATTGGATAGAGACAGCCAGAAATCAAGAGAGAAAGGGGAGGAGAGAGGGAGATATTGACAGAGAGACACCTGCAAAATTGTTTCACCGCTTGCATAGCTTTCCCCCTAGTGGTGGGGACTGGGGGCTTGAACCTGGGTCTTTATGCATTGTAATGTGTGCACTCAAGGAAGTGCGCCACCACCCAGCCCCAGAGTGGAAGTTCTTTTTTTTTTTTTTTTTTTATTCTCTTTTGTTGCCCTTGTTGTTTTATTGTTGTAGTTATTATTGATGTCGTTGTTGTGGGATAGGACAGAGAGAAATGGAGAGAGGAGGGGAAGACAGAGAGGAGGAGAGAAAGACAGACACCTGCAGACCTGCTTCACCGCCTATGAAGGGACCTGCCTGCAGGTGGGGAGCCGGGGGCTCGAACCGGGATCCTGACGCCGGTCCTTGAGCTTAGCGCCACCTGCGCTTAACCCGCTGCGCTACAGCCCGACTCCCAGAGTGGAAGTTCTTAACCTTATCATCAATTTGTGCTGAAAATCTCTGGGAAGTTGCCCTGTTCCTTGTGATTGGATTACTGTGATCACAGAGACACTCTTTTCCTGAAAGGAATCTTTTTTTTTTTTTTTTACTTCATTTTCTGTTGTCATTTATTTCCTGTTATTCAGTGTGACATTTCCCATAAACTATTATCATTTCCTATTTAACCAACAACTGTAGGAGTTAGTTTTTCCATATTATATATTGGGTCTGTTAGAAGATATCTTTGTTGTTGTTGTTGTTTGTTATACCAATCCATTCAATCTCTGGCTACATTTGTTCTCTATCATACATGAGTACCCTGCTTATCAGTAGAAATACTAAAGAAGAGGGAGCCAGGCCGCAAGGCCTCGGGTTAAGTAAGTGCACGTGGCACAAAGCACAAGAAGCAGCATAAGAATCCCGGTTCCAGCCCCATGCTCCCCACCTGTAAACAGGGTGTTGCTTCACAAACAGAGGATCAGGTCTGCAGGTGTCTATGACAGAGAGGTCCCTCTCTGTCTTCTCCTCCACTCTCGATCTCTCTCTGTCCTATCTAACAACAATAACAGCAACAACAAAGGCAATAAAATGGGGAAAATGGCCTCCAGGAGCAGTGGATTTGTAGTGCAGGCACTGAGCCCCAGCAATAACACTGGAGGCCAAAAAAAAAAAAAAAAGGAAGGAAGGAAAAGACTAAAGAAGTTACAGCAAGTAATACAAGACTACGTAAATGCATAATTCAGCAATTTGTGGAAACATCAAAGTGAACTAGAAAAGTTCATAAAAAGAAATCATTGTTAGCATTCAAGGAAACAGATTTGAGAGAGAAATGTTAGTCTTAAGTGATCCATAAGCAGGATAGAAAGTGTGAGATTTAAAGCAAAAGACTGGAGGAAGAAGGCAGAGAGAAGGCAGAGGAAATGGGGCCTTCCAGTTCAGGTCTAGAACAGGATGATGGTGCTAATTTGAGGGTAAAAGTGTTTGCAGACGCCTCTCTTGGTGAGATGATAATTGTACCCATGGGCAAACAAGTGCACTGTGAACCATTAAACCTCTCAGTAATATATATATATATATACCTGAATGAGGAGTACATTAAGAAATCTGACTAAAATAGCTTTTGAATTTTGAATTTAAGGACAAAGATGAAACTGTGGCCATGGGATATTAAAATGTATTAAGTGCAACAAATGACAATGGCTATTGGGACTAAATTTACATCATACCATCTGGATTAATCACAGTAAATTAAAAACTATGAAATATCAATTCCATTATCTTTGGCTATGTGTGGAAATATAAAGAAACAGATAGTAACATCTAGACAGGAAAATCTTATCTAAAATCTAGATCCAAATAAATAAATCAATAAACCCCTATATCCACTAATCCTGAGTGCAAAACCTTTGGCAATTTTTAAATTCTATGGGAATCTATTTTCTTATTGGTTAAATCAGAGAAAATATTATTTCATGAGTTTATATGATTGTTATACAAACCAAGTACATAAAGGACAGAAACACATTCTTTATCAGATGTTTATTATATTCTATTCTACTGAAAAACTTAGTAGGACATAATCCCCAACATTCTAGAAGACCCTCCTATCATATATTTTTATTAATTCACTGCATTTTAATTTCTAAAAGTGCCCCTAGTCTCTTTTCATGAAAACTTATTTGGCTGAGGATGTGGTTCATATAACATGTCTTACATTTATGAGGCCATAAGTTCACCTCTTGCCTCCAAAAACAAAACCAAAGAAACAAAAAGCACAGGGGTGCACTTGTACCTTTGGGGACTGGAATAATGATCACAGGAGACAGCATGATTTAGATGTGTAAAACCTGAAATAGTTCTTTAGCATAAAAAGAATAAAGACAAAAATAAACTGAGCTTTATAAACAGGTAAGTGGTACTCTCAGTAAATAAAAAATAGATATCACTTTTGCTTGCCAAGTAAGAGAATAAAGATGGTCCAAACTAACATCAAGCTATGCATCTCTCATCTAGTAACAAAATAGTTCAAGTACAACTTCAGAGAATGTCAGGTAAGTATTTTCACTTAGGTATGACCCATACACATTGAACCAAAGGACAGTAAATAAAGAAAAACAGCAAAATCATTTATAAAATTAAAATTTGTGAATATGTATTCTACTAAAAGATTATGTAGTTCTAAATAGACATGTTGGACACTTTATAATTTCCTTAAAGATATATGAAAATTAAGAATTGACCCCCCCTTTTATAAAAATAATTAAATCAAGTTGTATATTAACCATACATTCAAAATGGTTCCTCAGCTACAACTGGCATATTATTCCTCAGTAATAAAGTAATACTACACTTCAGTAAGATTTCACAATTTGAATTTAAGATATGCAAAGAAATATAAAATGAAATAGGGAAAGCATATTACTGTGCTTTCTCTTACTTTACCTAGAAATTATTTTTTAAAAGATAGCTTATCAATATATGACAAACTGATGAAAAAATGGTAACTAAATCAGCTTCTTGCATTTTAAGTGTTAGTGTAAAAAGAACCAGATGATGAATTGAAAATCTGCATGAGTCTTGACTTTTAATGAAAACACTTACATGCTCTTCATGGTCACAATTAGTGTAGCATCTCTGTTCTCCTCCCTTGATACTAGGACATTGTTAGATTGACCTCTTAAGTCAAAGAAGCCAACTTGAAGTTCACATGAAAATACATTCATAGCAAGCAACTTCCCCAGTTAGTTAAAAAGGTTAATCAAGGTAAAGTCCCTGGTAGAGGCAGAATATTTATTTCTAAATTGAAAAGTCCTCTTGATATTAAAGTTCGAAGGAAAAATATTTGCTAACCCTATAAAATTGAATTACCATCAAGTAAGGGAAGTGGTTCTGCATATTTCATACATGAAAAGAAAATATTTGGTATCTATTCAATTTTATTTTTGCTCTTAAGTCCTTTCTCACAGACTTTACACACATATGAATAGAGTAGCACCGAATCAGTGAAATAACTTTCCAGTAGTTTGCTCAACTTTCTTCCTGGACGCATACCTCTTTTATTTTATTACTGCTCTGGAAAATATTTTAGTAGATAGAGCAGCAATGCTCAGACTTTACACTTCATGAAAACCTCAGCTGAACAGCTGGTGTTCGGAGATGTGAAGAAAGATGGACATCTGCTTACAGATATCTTGCTTTAACCAATATTAGTTTTCCTAAAATTGCAAGTAATATGGACTGGGATATCCATCTGTCCATGTTGGTGTGACTATGAGTATTGCAGCATTCAGACTCTCATTTTCAATATGTATTCTCAGTAAAGCAAAATGAAAAGAACTGGAAAACAATAGTCTAGTATGCCACAGAGAGGAGCAAGAAAACCTGTATTTAATACGGAAGAGAATATTTCCCTGACAGTGATATTGAAACATATCATTTCACCCTCTCATTTCTGAGACATATGACATTTTATACATGTTAAATACCTACAGCATAATCTTATCTGTAACCAAGTATTTAGAACTATTGCATATGTATGCTGATGTTCAGCCTATACTACTACCCAGAAATTACTTAATTTTTGTGTGTATTTTTTTCTTGGACTAGAGCACTAGAAATCAAGTTATCAACCAACAATATTCTTGTGACTATTTTATAAAGAGAACTAAGAAACTACAATAAATTATATCTAACAAAACTCAATATTTATAAATGTTCTCTCAAGTTTATATCAGGGAAAGAGTTTGAGAAATTTGTCAAATAATAATTGAATGAATTCTGTGAGTGTAACTATTGTAAAGCCAGAGAAAACATTCACTCCAGGAAGATGAGCTTATGATGACATCACAAAGGGCTAGGTATTTGACACAGTGATATGGCACTTCTTTTCCATGACTGAGGTCTTGAGTTTATTTTCCAGAACTCTATTCAAGTCAACAACAAAAATAAATTTATCATAAAAAAAGAAACTTGAAGACTATGGTGATAGGCCATAATCCAGAGCTGAGCAATGTTCTTCTACTTCTCTCTCTCTCTCTTTCTCTCTCTCTTTCTCCCTCTCCCATTTCTTTTAAATTAAGCATTAAAAAATTACATCATTTTAAACTGAAACTTCAGATAGATTTAGAAGTATAGTTACAGAAATTTGGTGCATTCCACTGAGAATGGCAAGAGTAAAATCTTATGAGACAGAAAAGTAAATAAATAAATAAATAAATAAATGGGAGCTCTTCCACAACCTGCCAGGCACAGACAAAATGGGAATAGAAAAATTGCTTCGGCATTTTAAAGTTGCTTGATGACTACAAGGAAGATTTTCTGTCTATTTAGGTATATAAATAGATAAAAATGAATGATTTACATTCTGAGTCATGTAGTTTGAACTAAGAATCTTTCTGAAGAGAAATGTTCAGCTTAATCATAAAAAAAAGATTTTGTAGAGTTCTAACAAAAATGACAGCCAAAGAAAACATTATTTTCTTTTTTTTTTTTAAGATTTAGTTAATGTTTAATAACTTAATCTTTTTTTTTTTTATTTAAGAAAGGATTAATTAACAAAACCATAGGGTAGGAGGGGTACAACTCCACACAATTCCCACCACCCAATCTCCATATCCCACTCCCTCCCCCAATAGCTTTCCCATTCTCTATCCCTCTGGGAGCATGGACCCAGGGTTATTGAGGGTTGCAGAAGGTAGAAGGTCTGGCTTCTGTAGTTGCTTCCTCGCTGAACATGGGCGTTGACTGGTCGGTCCATACTCCCAGTCTGCCTCTCTCTTTCCCTAGTAGGATGGGTCTCTGGGGAAGCTGAGCTCCAGGACACATTGGTGGTGTCTTCAATCCAGGGAAGTCTGGCCGGCATCCTGATGACACCTGGAACCTGGTGACTAAAAAGAGAGTTAACATACAAGCCAAACAAATTGTTGAGCAATCATGGACCCAAAGCTTGGAAAAGTGGAGAGGAAGTATTAGGGAGGTACTCACTGCAAACTCTAGTATACTTCTGCTTTCTTACTTTGGTGCCATACTCCAAACTCAGTCAATTTCTGCTTTGTGTTTCTACTTTTTTTTTTTACATGCATAACATTCCCCAGATTCCCATTTAGCAATACAACCCCCACTAGAAAACATTATTTTCTTTTTGCTGTTCTGATCAGAACAAAATCTATAACAAAAAAAAAAAAATAGAAATGAGCATGGGGCTCAGATAAATTAGGAAAAGAAAAGAAATGAAAGTAAAGATAAGAGTCCCGGAGTCCCGGTGGCAGGGACAGAGACTTTCACAGAAAAGATAAAGACCCATTCCCTGCATGGTTCCATGACACAGTGCTAGGTGCCACAGCTTCCATTCACCTGGATGCTGGATGAGCTTTTAACGCTCCCACCCATCCAGCCCAGCCAGCTGCTTCTTCTACTGCCATCCTCCCTAGTTGAGCCTCTGCTTCTGTTGCAGCTGCCCTGCTCGTCTAGTTAGGCCCCTATTATTGCCATAGGCACCCACTATGACATGGCTCCCTGCCACCTTCACCTCTGGTTACCTCCATCTGCCTAACCAGTTTATGCTGTCGCTACAACTCTGTCTCCATAACATTTCAACAACAGGAGGGAAAAAAAATAGAGGGAAATAAAAGCTATAAACCATTGCAGGAGGAAAAAAATAAATAAAGACAGCTGTAGAAGTCAGTTTCCATAACAATGACCCTGGGAGTGGAACCAAAAAATAATGATAATAATAATCATAAAATCCACAGATGCACACTCCCAGAGTCATCCCACCAGTTTGCAATGTTTATCTGCAACCTCAACTTCTGGTTTAGCTAGACACTTGTGATTCTGAATCCTTTGTCATTGTCCAGACATGCTCAAACACAGACTGTTCGTCTGGGTCTTCACAGAAACTCAAACATGATAGACAGGCAGAGGAAAACACCGATGATGATGGAACAAGCAGCATCTTAAAGAAAACTTTAAGAGATATCTACATAGTCTAATAAAGACTTCAAAACTACAGTCTTAAGGATTACTCACCAAGTTGAGATCTATGGAGAAGGACTACAGCGAATTCAGAGAAATGATGAGAGAAATGATTTTTAAAAAACGTAGAGGGTGTTCAGAAAAATTAAGAATGCTACGACTGAGTTAAACACAGAGCAGAATGGAACACCCACAGGAAGATAGACATTCAAGAGTTATGTGACACTGGGGGTAGATAGCATAATGGTTCTACAAAAAGATATTGATGCCCGAGACTCCAAAATCCTAGGTTCAGTCCCCCACACCGCCATAAGGTAGAGCTGAGCAATGCCTCAAACTTCAGAAACTAAGACTAGCAAAAGGTTGGAGGACAGGGGTGTATTGTAAGATAGGGAAGGGGCCTGATGGATCTTAGTGGAGGGATATTGGTGTTTCGATAAGCTGGTGGGAGGGTAATACAGTTTGAGGAGGTGAGAAATTATTTTTCTAAATAATTACTTTTCTTATAGTCTTATATTTCAGTTATCTCAAAAATAAAGTCTATTATTTAAAAATTTAAATTTTATGAGTGGAAATAAGGTGGTGGCAATTTTATATGGTAGTTATATATGGGGATAAAGAAGATAGAATATTTCAAAAGGGTCAGATAATATAGGTGTTAAATTTATTGGCTCTGAATGGGACAAATTACTCTCTCTGTTTCTTAGTTTTATCATGGACAAAATGGAGATAATAGTAGAACTTGCCTCTAAATCTTGTCATGCAAAATTGGTTTTAAAATTAGTATTAAGAACTCAAAATATCTGGCACATGCACAAGCACTCAGTACAAATTATTGTTATTGTCAGCATCATAACCATCATTACTGCTATTAATTCACATGATTTGTTTATTGAATAAATAAAAGAGTGCAAGAGTTTGTGAATTAATGATAGTAAAGGGACAATAGGAAACAAGCCCAGACTGAGATGAGGTAGTGAGAATTATATTTGGAAAGATTGTTCCAGAAGCTAGATTGTTTTGCTTTAGGTTCTCCTGTTGTTATTCAGGATCTGTGAAGCAAGGGGGAAGGATTGAGGTTAATTATGGGAAAAAAAAAGGTTAATTATGGGATGGTTCTATGTGAGGCCTCTGGTAAAGGTCAAACCTGAACTTACTTTCCAGATCCAATTCTTACTACTGTTTGACCTTGGAAATTTTGTTTTTAGACCACAGCTTTCTCAAACAACAACATGAGGAAAGTAATAGAACTCATCACAAACTATTGCAAATAGTTTTTTAAAAAGTAAATTTATGGAGATTTTTAAAAATCACAGTGGGACATAGTATTTAGTAAATACTGACTTTATTATTATCTTGATTATCATCCCTCTGCTTCCTGAGAAAAGGATTTATAGTATAAACAAAGTGCCTATTTAGGTATGTATTGGTTTTAGGGGGTTATTGGCACTCAGTCAGAAAACTATTTAACTAGATTTGAAATGATGGGGCTGATGACAATGATGCAATTAGAGAAAAAAGAAAGGACAGAAGAGATTAAAGATATGTAAAAGGATGAATCAGTCCTTTGAGGCTATCTGAATAATTATAGGAAATAAAGACCAACAGGTCTGTAGATTCTAATTAACAGCAAAACAAGACACTACTGACTTAATTACTAGACAATAATGATCTCAACTATCTTGAAGATTGGCATAAAAGCTTATTAAAATCTTTTGTATATGGTACTTCTGTTGATTATCCTAACACATGTGCAATGTAAATTTCATTATATTTTTCTATCTTATAGGGGAAAAAAAGAAAAGTATTCTTAGGAACAAAAGAAACCTGCCCAAGACCTAGTCAGTATAAGTAGTACAAGCAAAATTTTCATTCTGGTTTCTGATTTGAAATTCCATGGTCTTTCAGTGATATGATTGTCTTTCTGTAAATTAGGTTGTCTCTAAGGCCTTGTCTGTGTAAGTTAATTATGAAGAAACAGTTGATGGATTTTTCAATATTTAAAATTGAATTTGACCAATTGACTTTTTCATTCATCCCTGATTCAGTAAGAGTATAAATTCCCCAGGGTTAGTCATAAATTACTTATGAAGAAGAAAAAGAAAAGAAAAAAACAAAACTCAGGGATTGTCTTTTATTTCCAATCATCATTTTAAAGGCAAATTGAGGATGGGTTATTTGATTATTTATTCAACACTGGCACATTTTGTTTGATCTTTATCTTACCCAAAATTTGATGAGATATCTACATGCTGAAGATATCTAGCAAAGCAGTTCTCAAATTATGAAAGTATATTGCCTGATCAGCAGTGACAACATTCTCGTGTTTACCATTCTAATCCACAAATCCTTCTCCAGAATGAATGAATGAAAAATTCGTAATCCAACCATCTGTTGTTGTTTTTTTTCTTTTTTATTGAGGCAATGTGGGTTTGCCAGACTGCATATGTTTTAAATAAAACATTTCATCTCTCTTCAAAGTGTATGCTGTCACTCATGCTCACTATCAAGGTGCCAATCTCCCTCTCTTGCAATTCAAAGTCCCTTAAGGCTTAGACCCTTAGACTAAGCCCCTTATCCCTCACTCCTATTAATTTCAATTCTAAATATAAGTTACAGGATTTATTTTCTTCGGTTCCCTTGCTTTATCATCCTCATCATCACTGCCACCATTATTGTTATATAATGTCCACATATAAGTGGGATCACTTTATTTATTTATTTATTTATTTATTTATTTATTTATTTAAACCAGAGCACTGTTCAGCTCCGGCTATCTACACTCCATGAGGATCACTTTATTTTTATCTTTTCCTTCTGATTTAGTTGAGTTTTGCTCAACCCTCTACAGCTCCATTCATGTAAAAGAAAAAGCAAGATCTCATCCTCTCCAGTGATTGAGTGTATTCTATCACACAGCTGTACCACATCTATTATAGCCACTCACCCATCATTGGGAACTCAAGTCTTGTTTCTATATATAGGTAGTCCTCACTTAGTATCCAAGTTCTACTCTGGAAACCCAGTTTATAAATGAATTGGTCAACAAGTGGGGAATCATCCTTTTCTGGTATTTCAGTCATGATACACTGTACTGGTAGTGATTTGTCAAGCATCTTTAGATAGTGTAGTATCATCTATTCATTCTTGATAATGTGAATATTTTCAAATGCATATTTAGTATTATACATTGCATAAGAACGAATAGATGCAGGAAATACATTATACTATAGGGTACACAATAAAGTATAAATGAGTAGGTGAAAAGTACTAGATAGTACAGTGCATACTGGCTAATGGAATGAGACTGAAACAGAGAAGTGCTGTTCAATGAGATGCCTGAAGCTGAGACATTGTGCTGCCATTTTTCATGACCCAAAGTTCTCATATATTGTCACAATGTTAATATGTCACAGAGCAGGAGGTTAAGCAGTTCATGAACAAGTAAGTCACTAAATGATGGCTGGCTGCATCACATCATCCATTGTAAATATCTCTGCAATAAATATAGTTTTCACTTATTTCTTCCAGATCAATGTTTTTCCATTCTTTGGATAACACCTAGAAAAGAAACCTAGGTAGGTCTCGTTTTTTTTTGTTGTTGTTGTTGTTTTTTTTCCCCTCCAGGGTCATTGCTGGGGCTCGGTCCTGGCACCATGAATACACACTGCTCCTGGAGACTATTTCTTCCCTTTTGTTGCCCTTGTTGATTTATCATTGTTGTGGTTATTATTGTTGTTGTTGTTGATGTCTGATGTTGTTGTTGTTGGATAGAATAGAGAGAAATGGAGAGAGTAAGGGAAGACAGAGGGGGAGAGAAAGATACCTGCAAACCAGCTTCATGACCTGTGAAGCAACCTCCTGTAGTTGGGGAGCCCAGGGATAGAACCAGGATCCTTATGAGGGTCCTTGTGCTTGCACCATGTGTGCTTAACCCACTGAGCTACAGCCTGAGCCCCAGTAGATCTTTAATATGAATCTTTATATTGTTTGCCACATGGGCTAAACCAGTTTACATTCCCACCAACAGTATCCAAGGGTTCCTTTTTCTCTACAATCTTCCAATATATATTGTTTGTAAACTTGTTAAATTTGTTAATTCTCATTGCTGTTACATGATATCTCATTGTTGCATCTATCTGTATTGAATAAGTGATCATTCAAATGTTCATTGAGCTTGTTGGCCATTTGTACCTTTTTGGTGGACTATTCATTTCTTCTCTCTAGTTTGTGATGGGGCTGATTTAGGTTGCTCTTAAATTTTGATATATAATGTTAACCTGTCTGATGTATGGAATGCTGATATTACTTTCAGTGGAATAGGATTTTATTTTGTTTTAATTAATTAATTTTATTATTTGATAGAGAAAAATTGAGAGGGGGGAGGGGGAAGAGAGACAGAGACACCTGCAGCCCTGCTTCACCACTAATGAAGCTTCCCTTCTGCAGGTGGGGATCAGGGGCTTGACCCTGGGCCCTTACACACTGTAATGTGAATACTTAATCAGATGTGTCACCCCCTTGTCCCTTAGAATTTTATTTTAATTATCCGTGCTTTAACAAGACTTCCAAGTGATTCTTCACACACATTAAATTTGAGAAGCAGTAATAAGGTGTATTATAGTGTCTTTAATTTCCTGGAATAAAGTGTGCTGTATTTATGTTCACACTGAAATTTTATCATTTATCAATACATTATCATTGCCTAATATATTTCAACTACTTAATAAATAAGAATCACACAAGTAGATGTTAATAGTCCAGTGACACTATTTGAAGCATTAAGACTCATATTTATTTTTATTTTCATGTTTTCTCATCATAAAAATTCAATTTCACAACCTGAAAGAATTTTTAAAATATTTATTTACTGTGTATCAATCTATTGCTTCTAGGGGTCAATAACTAGTGCACTCATAACTGAGGATGTTTAAGGAGAAAAATGTCTACTAGACACAAGCTTTTTAGAAAAGTCAAAGATTACAGAATATTGAGAGGGGGCGTGGTACACCTGGGAGGGTACACATGTTATCATCCACTAGGACCTGGGTTCAAGCCTCTAGTCCCTGCCTATAGAAGGGAAGCTTCATTAGTGGTGAAACAGGGCTGCAGGTACCTCTCTGTCTCTCTTTCTCTATACCTCCCCCTTCCCTCTCAATTTCTCTCTGTCACTACCAAATAATTACATAAGTAAGCAAATAAATAACTCTTATAATACTGAAATAAGAGCTCACATGAAATAGATAAAATGAAAAGTCACTAATAATAATTTATAGCATTGGGAGCCAGGCGGTAGCACAGCAGATTAAGCACCCATGGTGCAAAGCGCAAAGACCTGCACAAAGATCCAGATTCCAGCCCCCCCGCTACCCACATGCAGGGGAGTCGCTTCATAAGTGGTGAAGCAGGTCTGCAGGTGTCTATCTTTCTCTCCCCCCTCTGTCTTCCCCTCCTCTCTCCATTTCTCCCTGTCCTATCCAACAGCAATGACATCAATAACAACAACTACAACAATAAAAGGACAACAAAAGGGAATAAATAAGTACATAAAAATATTTAAAAAATAATAATGATTTATAACATTTTCCACTTACATAGTGTTTATTGTCTGTAGGAAGAAAAAAAAAAGCTTAGGGAGAACCTAAGAGTGATTAAGACAGTTAAAGTACATTATCTCAATAAATAAAATGGCAAGTATATGAAGGAATTCATCCAATTAACTATATACCTTGATATTAATACTAGTGCTTTCCAAAATATGAAAATTTGGGCTAGCCATTTGTGGAAAAATGGAATGTACAGAAGGCAGTATTTTATTTCTAAAGCTTGGTCATAAGCAACCTTGGAAATTCTACTTTAGCTTCTTGAAAGATGCCAGGAGATGGAAAGACTTGGGCTATCCATCCACCACATTAATTGTCTAATTGAGTTTTCTTGAATTGTCATTTGTGAGGAAGCCAAATAATATGGTGACATTACCCAGAGAAAGTATGGTACCACAGCATCTAAGTACTTCAGCTGGCCAATCTAAGGTAATAATTATAAAAATGAATTATCTGTCAGCCATTCAGCTTCATAAAACTTGCCTCACGTAACATCAACAATAATAAATACAACTCACGGGAGTTGGGCGGTAGCACAGCAGGTTAAGCACAAGTGGTGCAAAGCTCAAGGATCAGTGTAAAGATTCTGGTTTAAACCCCTGGCTCCCCACCTGCAGGGGAGTCACTTCACAGGTGGTGAAGCAGGTCTGCAAGTGTCTAACTTTCTCTCCCCTTCTCTGTCTTTCCCCTCCTCTCTTCATTTCTCTCTGTCCTATCCAACAATGACATCAGTAGCAACAATAATAACAACAGTAAAAAAAAAAGGGAAAATAAATAAATACTAAAAATATATATATAACTCACGACAAGAATCCAGGAAAGCCTGAACTATGGAACGTAATACCCACCAAATTTTGGCTTTCTCTTCCCATGAAATATAATCAGAAGAAACTTTTGGGGAAACCCTCAGTATTGATGCAGCTTTGTATATGAATTATCACTCATCAAATTACTCTCTACCGAACTGTGAGCCATAGAAGGGGAAAAGTAAGGACAATACAACAGGAACAAAGTTTAATATATACATGAGGATGATTGAAAAACAGTATGTTCCCAGGTTAATATGTTTAGTAAGCTATAACATATAAGTATCTTTATTTTTATCATTACTCTGTATATTCAAAAATTATGGAAAAGGCAAAACTAATCTGACTCATGAGTTTGCTGTTAAATGTATTCAATCAATGATTTTGTCAGGTCTACATTGTTGATAGAAAGGAAATGTACAAATAAAAGGCAAGAAGTATAGTTTTGTTTTGTATCCTGGGGTACAAAACAAAGAAGTATTATACAGAGAAGTATTATATTACTATAAATAAAAGTACTTGGACAGTTCAGTCACAGAGATAAA
This sequence comes from Erinaceus europaeus, assembly GCF_950295315.1. Taxonomy (NCBI): domain Eukaryota; kingdom Metazoa; phylum Chordata; class Mammalia; order Eulipotyphla; family Erinaceidae; genus Erinaceus; species Erinaceus europaeus. The sequence continues at coordinate 129,181,962 of NC_080162.1, read as the reverse complement.
GGATAATAATATATATATTATTGACTTATAATTGGATAAAGACAGCCAGAAATTGAGAGGAGAAGAAGAGATAGAGAGGGAGAGAGAGAGAGAGAGAGAGAGAGAGAGAGAGAGAGAGAAACCTGCAACCCTGCTTTACCACTCGTGAAACCTCCCCCCACTGCAGGTGGGGACCAGGGGCTTAAATGCAGGTCCTTGGACATTGTAATATGTATGCTTAACCAGGAGCACCAACACCTGGCCTCAGATAATCTTCACAGTTATTTCTTTTTTATTTCTTATTAATGATTTAATAATTATAGACAAGATTCTGGGATTAGAGGGGTACAATTTCATACAACTCTCACAACCAGAGTTCTGTATCTCCTCCCCTCTATTGTAAGGTTCCCTGTTGTTTATTCCTCTGGGAGTATGGACCAAAGTTCTTTATTGGGTGCAGAAGGTGGAATGTCTGGCTTCTCTGCCAATCATGAGAGTTGATAGGTCGATCCATACCCCCAGCTTGTTTCTGTCTTTCCCTAGTGGTATAGGGCTCTGGAGTGGTGAGGTTCCAGGACATTGGTGAGGTCATTTGCCCAGGGAAGTCAGGTTGGCATCATGGTAGCACCTACAACTTGGTGGCTAAAAAGCAGTAAGTATAAAAACCAGAACAAATTGTTTAGTAATCAGGAACCTAATGGTAAGAATATAGGAGGCAAGATTCCCACTCAGATCACGTACTAGATAGGCTTGCCCGCTATAACCATTATTCTTCAACAAAGTATTGGAAGTTCTCACCACAACAATCAGGCAAGAGAAAGGAATCAAAGGAATATAGGTTGGAAGGGAATAAGTCAAACTCTCACTATTTTCAGATGATATGACAGTATACATAGAAAAACCTAAAGAATCCAGAAGAATGTTTCTGGAAATCTTTGGGCAATATAGTAAGGTATCTGGCTACAAAATTAACATACAAAAGTCAGTGGCATTCCTTTATGAAAACTCTAAGTCAGAAGAGGAGGATATCCAGAAATCACTCCCATTCATAGTCACAGAAGAATCATAAAATATCTAGGAATAAACCTAACTAAAGAAGTGAAAGACTTGCATACTGAAAACTATGAGTTGCTATTCCAGGAAATAGAAAATGATACAAAGAAGTGGAAAGGTATTCCATTTTAGTGGACTGGAAGAACTAACATCATTAAAAATGAATATTCTACCCAGAATCCTATACAAATTTGATGCAATGAAGGTCCCACCAATTTTCTTTAAGGACATAGTTGTTTCTAAATAGACATTTATGTAGCAAACATTGCTATATAAAACCAAACTATATAAAAAGTATATGAAATGCATTCCTTGGCAACTATATTTTTGTTCTGATACTATTATTCAGTATTCATATGAACAAGAAGTCATTTTATCTGAAACATATTAGTTAAAGATTTGATTTTTGATTATTATATATAAAAAGAGTAGTATTAGGTAACAGAATGTATTATTATTTAAATTTTATTATCTTTATTTATTTTATAGAGACAACCAGAAATTGAGTGGAAGAGTGGTATAGAGAGGGACAGAGACAAAGAGATATCTGAAGTACTGACTTCATTATTCCTGAAGCTTTCCTCTTGCAAGTGAGGACTGGTGGGGCTTGAACCCAGGTCCTTGAACATTGTAATATGTGGGCTCAACAAAGTGCTCCACCACTAGCCCCCAGAATATATTATTATTCAATTATTTGAAAAGAAACTTCTACCAGGAATTTTGAGCAAACCATTTTTTCATTATAATATGATGTTCAGTCACAAAATAATAATTTTATTTTATTACTTTTAATTATATTATTTTAATTAATATTTATCTTGTCCCTTTTAAATCATATTATCAAAAAAGCTTCTTGAATGTTCCACTTGATTATTACATTTCAAAGTTTTTCACTGAGATCTCACCTTGTTTTTTAATTAAGGAAAAGTAATTTGCTACTAAGGTTTAAATTTATCTGAGAGGGATAGTCACAATCTTTAAATTTGGAAAATAGTTCAATTGAAGTATGAAAAGGTTGTTATGGAAACAATAAACAGGAAATATAGTCTAATCTAACTAGAATCAGGGAATCTAGACGGTTTTCTCATATTAAAAGTAAAATAAAATGGGGCCAAAAGATAGACTCACACATGTTATCATCCTGGGTTTGATATCAGTACCACATAGAGTACCATGGACAGCACCAATGGGAAATTCATGAGTGGTGAAGTAATATTTAATATATCTTCCTCTGTACTCTGTCTTTATATTTTCTTCTTCTTCTTCTTCTTCTTCTTCTTCTTCTTCTTCTTCTTCTTCTTCTTCTTCTTCTTCTTCTTCTTCTCCTCCTCCTCCTCCTTCTTCTTCTTCTTTTTCATCTTCTTCTTCTCCTTCTTCTTCTTCTCCTTCTTCTTCTTCTTCTTCTTCTTCTTCTTCTTCTTCTTCTTCTTCTTCTTCTTCTCCTCCTCCTCCTCCTCCTCCTCCTCCTCCTCCTCCTCCTCCTCCTCCTCCTTCTTCTTCTTTCTCTCTCTCTCTCTCTCTCTCTCTCTCTCTTAACTAGACCAGAGACATTGTTTGGTGGTATCATTTCCTAGTTCCACATTAAGAAATTCATAAAATTAAACATTTCTTTACAAAGCACTATGACATCTTAGAAGAGAATAGTCTTTATTGTGTGAATGAACCATCACCAACATTTACCACTCTCTGACCAAAACAGTAGAAATTTAAGACATTACCTAAAGTGTGTAGTAATAAAAATATAAATTTTCAAATTTTTCAAATGTTCTCAGAGATGTTTTAAATCAATGGATAAAAGTAGTCCATAATTTCTTATCTGCTGAGATGACTTAGGCAAGTTCAGAAATGAACCAGTGTCTACCTGGGAACAACATAAGAGAACATAAAATAAATTTACTAATGAGATTATGTTGTTCACTTTCTCTGTTTCTAAGTCCAAATGTTTTGTTGATGACTTACAAATATACATAAAATATTCATAAAGATATAGGCAAAACTGTCACTTAAAATGTAAAAGGAAACTCTACTGGCAATTAAATATACTTTCCTCTTTGATGCTGCATTTTTACTGAGTAATAAAAAACAAAATTCCAAAATGATATTATGGTATATGATCCCTTTTATGAACTAGGAAATGCCAATGAGTAAAAGGATAGTGATTATATTATCTTAGTTCCATTTTCTCAATTTGAGACATCAGAGCTCATGAAAATCTAATATAGTGCTACTCGAAAGAACAAAAATATTATGTATTTTAATAGATAACTACTATATGTTACTATTGGTTATAATTTTCATTGTACATAATAGTCAAAACTACCAATTATTCACTGAAAAGGATGCAATCAAAGTTTATTTCTACCATAAAACTACTTGTAACCAATAAGACTGTTTCATTATGCTGCTCTGCCTAAAGGAATTCAGTCATGTCTAGTTTAAATGTTACTAAGTCAATGAAAATTATATTTTGGGCAGCATTTTACTATGGATTTCAAGTTATACATGCATCAAATTGCTATGAAATATCAATAATAAATACAATTAATAATAAAATAAAATAATAAATTCTTTTGCAGCTATGTTGATATATTCTAGCCAAAAATGAAGTGCTTTTATATCAACAATGTTACCACAACTTCTTTTCATTCAATACTTCTTTATTCCCTTTTATTGCCCTTGTTTTTTAAAATTTTTTTATTTATAAAAAGGAAGCATTGACAGAACCATAGGATAAGAGGGGTACACCTGCGTACAATTCCCACCACCAGAACTCCATATCCCATCCCTTCCCCTGAGAGCAACAACTTCTTATGCAGAAAGACCTGTTAGAGCTACTAGGGTAACATTGCAGTTAGGTCACAAATTAGCCAGTTTCAAATAGTGTTTCAGAGTCATTAATCCATTTATGGACACTGTCAGACAGCTTAATAGAGTAATGAGGTTGTATGAAAACAAAAGTGGTTTTTCTTTTACTTTTGGTTGAGTTGCTTACTGTTCACTTTACAACTGCTGACTAAATTGCCAGTGAAAACACCCACATACATGCAGGCACACACACATACACACACACACACAAACACACAGAGTGGTCACATAAATTATATGAATATACCAAGTCTGTATAATCAAGCCATACATTATTAAACAAGATCTTAGAAATTTTTCCTCATTAAATTTTAATCTTGTTGATTTAATCATACACATTTAATCACCACAGTGATGATGTGTACTCACTTAAGGAAAATTGCACAATAAGCACAAAAAAGAAATACAGGCCTCTAGTAATATTTCTGAACAATTAAAGGGAAAAAGGAGAAAATAAAACTTAATATAAAAGTAATGTAAAGACTAACATAAATCAGGAAAACCAAGATGTAACTTAAATTAAAATATATCTTATACATGGCCACATCAATGCAGTTATAATCCCTACAGCATAGTTACCAATATTTCTTAGCAATCTAATTTATAAATGTATTTAATGATGAAGTTCTTATTCCTGGATCACTGAGCTTATAATTGAGTCACTACTGTTATAAGGCAATTTTTACTCACTACCTTTTGCCAAGTTTCCAAGAACCGTAATAATGTTTCACTCATTATTGTTCATAGCTTTCAAAGAACCAACATTTGGCTTCATTGATCTTTTGTATGGTTCTTTTATTTTCTATGTTGTTTATTTCTGCTCTAACTTTAGTGATTTCTGTCCTTCTGGATGCTATAGGGTTCCTTTGTTCCTCTTCCTCTAAGTTCTTGAAGTGTGCAGTAAGGTCATTCATTTGAGCTTCTTTTTGGTGTTTAATATGTGATTGTATGGCTATAAATTTCCCTCTCAGTACTGCTTTAGCTGTGTCCCAAATATTTTGATAGGTTGTGTCTTCATTTTCATTTGTTTCCAGGAACATTTGAATTTCCTGCTTGAGTGAATCTCTGACCCAGTGGTTCTTAAGGAGTATGTTGTTTAGTTTCCAAATTCTGTGACTTTTAATAATTTTCTGTTTGTTGTTAAATGTTAGTTTTACTCCACTGTGGTCTGAGAAGATACTTGGGATGATTTCAATGTTCTTGAATTTATTGATGCTGTCTTTGTGGCCTAACATGTGTTCTGTCCTTGAGTATGTGTTATGTGGATTTGAAAAGAAGTTGTATTCCAGTTTTTTGGGGTGAAGGACTCTGAAAATGTCCAAGAGGTCTAGTCTGTCAATCTCTTCATTCAATTCTCTTGTATATTTGTTGGTTCTCTGCTTTGTTGATCTGTCTAAGTGTGAGAGTGCGGTATTGAAGTCTCCCACTATTATTGTATTACTATTGATGTATTTTTGAAATTATTTCAGTAAGTGCTTGACGTATTTAGATGGTCCCTCATTGGGTGCATAGATGTTAATGATTGTTAAGTCTTCTTGGCTGATTGATCCTCTAATCATTATGTAATGTCCTTGCCTATCTTTTATTACTCTATTTAATTTAAAATCTATTCTGTCTGAGATGAGAATGGCTGTTCCTGCCCTTTTTTGTGGACCGTTAGCCTGTATGATAGTTTTCCATCCTTTCACTTTAAGTCTGTGTTTATTTTGTTGAGACAGATGGGATTCCTGCAAGCAGCATATGGTTGGATTATGTTTTCTGATCCATCCCCCCACTCTGTGCCTTTTGATGGGTGAGTTTAAGCCATTGACATTTATTGATATTGATATCTAGTTTGAATGAAAGTCTAGCAGGATATATTATCCTTGGTTGAAACCCTTTTTCATTCAGGGCTCGATAGATATCTTGCCATTCTCTTCTGGCTTTTAGAGTTTGAGTGGAGAAGTCTGCAGATAATCTTATGGGTTTTCCTTTGTATGTGACTTCTTGTTTCTCTCTTGCAGCCTTTAGGATCCTTTCTTTATCCTTACTTCTTCTCCTTGTGACTATGATGTGTCTTGGTGTCTTCAGGTCTGGGTTGATTCTGTTTGGTACTCTCTGGACCTCTTGAATCTTGATGTCCTTTCTGTTATTCAGGTCTGGGAAGTTTTCTTCTTGTATTTCCTCTAGAATGTTTGCTTCCCCTTCCTCTCTTTATTCCTCTGGCAGGCCAATTATGCGAATGTTTCTTCTTTTGAGATCATCCCATATGTCTCTGTTGTTGTTTTCAGTGTCTCTCAATCTCTTTTTCAGCTCTTTCACCTTTTTCTTCGTTTTCTCTAACTCATCCTCTGTCTGACTGATTCTGTTTTCTGCTTCTGTTAGTCTGCTTTCCCTTGCCTCAGCTTCTTTCTTCATTACAGCTATTTCAGCTTTCAGTTCTCTAATTGCCTCAAGATAATCAGTATTTTCCTTGGGGATCTCAACTGCTGTTTCCCTAATACTGCCATTCCTTTCCTCCAATGTTGTTTTCATTTCTGTGATTAATAAGTTTATTATTGCTTGCATACTTTTCTTATCTATGGTTACTTCTGGCTGATTTGTTGTTTCTTCTGGGCTCTTGTCTTCATTCATTGGAGTAGCAGTTTTATTTGTTTTTGATCTACCCATTTTTTTGATTTATGTGTTTCTTTTTTTATGCTCTGTTGTTCCTCAGCGGTTGTGTCTTGAGTACAAGAAACACTGTACTAAATACCTTTATGACAATTGTACTCACCAACCTCAGGAATTACAGTAGCAACTGAAGCAAGTATCGAATCAGTTTAATCACTATAAGTTAGCCAAACAATGTCTCCAGTCTGTGAAAGAATAGTAACCAAATCCCAGTGAAGAAGAAAGAGAAAAGAAAGAAGGGATAGCAAGAATAGACAGTTATGCAAATCTACTATCCACTGTATATTCTAGGGGTAACAAGAGAGGAAAGGGAAGTAGAGCAGAGATACACACATAGAGAGTCCACTCTGAGTCAGATTTCTTCCCCAAAATAATTCAAAATTCAGAAAGGCAAAGAATAAGGAAGGAAGAAGTGTATGTCAAGATATAAAAAAAAAGAGAGAGAAAAAGAAAAAAGAGACAAGTGAGAGAAAAGGGAAAAGATAAGAAAAAGAGCTGTAATTAAAGAGCAGTGAAAGGAAAGGTTTTTTCTTTTGATTACTTTATCTTTAATTTAATTTCATTTTTTTTAATTAGCTAAGAGGAGGAGGGAGGGGAAAGTCTGTAAAGGAGGTAGGAGTAAGGAGATAAGTTCCTCCCACAATAGATAAGATGCCCACTACCCTAGCAATGAAAGATACCCTAAGAGTTAATTCTGATCAACCTAAAGGGGGGGGAGATATATGTCTTTATATAATATTAATAATAAAATAGAACAGGGTAAAAAAAAGAAAACCCTGTCCCAGATTACCTCAAACCTTGTGATCAGAGGCAGCTGATTGTTAAGAATGAGAAAAAAAAAAACCTCAGGACTAGAAAAGGATAGCTGAAATAGACAGTTATGCAAATCTACTATCCACTGTATATTCTAGGGGTGGCTAAAGGAGGAAGGGAAGGTGAGCAGAGACACTCGCAGTGGGAGTCCACACTGAGTTAGAATTCTTCCCCAAAATAATTCCCAAATGTGTATCAGTGAATTCAAAAAAGCACACTGTTTGGTGGTGTGGGGGCTGGGGCCTGTGGCTTTGGAAGTTGTAGGATTAAGGAAGAAAGGATGACAAGAATGAGAAAAAGAATAAAAAAAGAAAGAGAGAGAGAGAAAATAAAAAGATAAGAAAAAGAACAGTCATAAAAGAGTGGTGAAAGGAAAGAGTTTTTTTATTATTTATTTCTTTTTAATTATTTAATTAGCTATGCGGGGTGAGGTGGGGGGGTTGGCTACTTAGAAAGAAAAAAGGCCAGAGGTTTCAGAAGGGTTTAGACTGAGAATGAATGATACTCCCTGGTGGGACAGGAATTTGGTAAAGACAGAAGCTCAGCAGGGGAGCCTGCTAGGTGCTGGTCCCCAGGGACTGGTTATGGGGGGTGGAGGAAGGGGGAGGCAGTGTGCTTAATAATTAAAAGGAAAGAAAATTTTTGTTCCCTTTTTTTCTACTCTATTTCTTAACCCAAATTAAGTTATAGTCACCTCCCTGGTGTAACCGCTAGGACCCCTTATTGACTGGCCTACTAAAGGCAGAAAATCCTACCATTTCCACAAATGTTGTCAGAGCTCAAGCCACTAGCAGCTTCTCAGTCTGCCATATTCTGGGAACCAAAAAAAAAAAAAAAAAAAAAGGCTGTTCATAGCTTTCATACACTTTCATCACATTCATCTGATGCAATTTAGACAAAATTCTAAATGAATGTATATAAATGTGTATATACATACATATACAGTGGTATCTTGGTACTCATTGTTAATTAATTCCAGAAGGCATACTGAATAACAAATAACTAGCAAGCTGTTTGGTATTAGAATCTAGGAAGAGCTGCCATGGGTGGTTGGAGTCCTTTTGTCAGTGTGTTACCCTATTTTTCCTCCACCCTGTCCACACTGTGCAAGAGTAGGGTAACACACTGACAAAAGGACTCCAACCACCCATGGCAGCATGAGGTATCCAGGTTGGAGCCCCTGGCTCCACACCAACAGGGAAGTGACTTCACAAGTGGTAAAACAGGTCTGCAGGTGTCTTTCTTTCCTTCTCTCTGTCTTCCCCTACTCTCTCCATTTCTCTCTGTCCTATCTAACAACTACAATAATAAAACAACAAGGGCAACAAAAAGGAAATAGATTTTTTTTTTAAAAAAAATAAATGCTTCCAGTCTACCAAAGGCAATCACAACACAGCCGTCAGAGTAGCCCTTGGCTGGACCTGCCACAGACCAGAAGTACCCAACCCCCAAAATTAGTTTTACTTAGTTACCAATCAGAAGCAATTTTAATATCCATTAAGCTTATAACATTATTCATGGTTGATAATATGCAGAAAAAAACTTTTTTGGGGGGTCGGGAGGTGGTGCAGTGGGTTAAGCGCATGTGGCGCAAAGCGCAAGGACAGACGTAAGGATCCTGGATGGAGCCCCCAACTCCCCACCTGCAGGGGAATCACTTCACAGGCGGTGAAGCGGGTCTGCAAGAGTCTATCTTTCTCTCCCCCCTCTGTCTTCCCCTCCTCTCTACATTTCTCTCTGTCCTATCCAACAACAAACAGCATCAACAATGGTAATAATAATAACCACAGAGGATACAACAACAAGGGCAACAAAAGGGGGAAAAAATAGCCTCCAGAAGCGGTGGATTCGTTGTGCAGGCACCGAGCCCAGCAATAACACTGGAGGAAAAAAAAAACTTAATTTAGTTTTGAATGATACAGTTTTATAATCTTTATATGGTTATTTCATAGAGTCAGCCAAAAATTAAGAAGGAAGCGGGTGATAGAGATGGAGACAGAGAGGCACCTGCAGCCCTGCTTCAACACTCACAAAGCTTCCCCCTTGCAGGTGGGGACAGGGGCCTCAAACCCACTCCTTGCACTTTATGACATGTGCATTCAACCAGGTGCACCACCACCTGATCCAGAACATTTTTTTTAACACTGAGATATTCGTGGTGCAGGCACCGAGCCCAGCAATAACCCTGGAGGAAAAAAAAAAAAAAAAGAAATCAGAGAACTCAAATTTGTTTAAAAAAAAAAACTTTGTTTTTCTCTCAAGAATATGCTCAACCAACATATATATACAGTTAAGACAACCTTAACCCTGGACTGGAGGAAATTATTCAGCTTGTTAGAGCACAAGTATACATGGGGCCCAAGGACCCAGTTTCAATCTCTGGTACCACCATAAGCTAAAACTGAAAAATGTGCTCTGTTCTTGGGTTCCCCCTCCTTCTCTGTCTCCTTCTCCTTCTCCCTTTCCCTCTCCTTCTCCCTTTACTACTCCTTATCTCTTTCCCTCTCTCTCAAATAAATACATAAAACTTTTCTTTATAAAATGAGAATCTTAGCCTCACATGTGGAAAACAGCAAAAGATGCAGTGGTGGTGGCATGACCTCTCTGTTTTTCAATGCCAATAATCATACAAGAATTGCATACTGGTGAGAGAGAGAGAGAGAGAGAAGAGAAAACAAGTTGAATATATCAACTTAAAGGAACAAATTAAAAACAGTATATTCCACTGAAATGTCTCTTTAGCTTCATTTAATAAAACTAAAATTAAATTAAAAAGCAATTGTACAGGCAGGGAGATGGCACACCGGGATAAGTGGACATGCTACCATGCACAGGCATCCCAGGTTCAAGCCCACTGGTCCCCACCTGTGGGGAAAAGCTTCACAAGTAGTGAAGCAGTGTTGCAGGTGTCTCCATGTCTCTTTCCCTCTCTATGTGCCTTCCATCTCAGTATCTCTCTGTCCCACCAAACTAAACAAAGTTAAAAAATTTTTTTAAAAATTAGACTTCATAGTTTTGTTGGACACATCAGGTTTGTTCTATTTTTAAAGCACAATAATATATTGATGTATCTACAAATAAGAGTAAAATCAGGCAAGCATGATTAGCACACCAAGTAAATTTCTGAAAATAAAGGAATAGTTTTGAAAGAAGTATTGTGTTTATGGTATCATCTACTAACCAGATAACCCCGTTTAACAAGATACTTGTAGCACTTTCTGTTTGACTTGAGACTATTTTTCCTTCCCCCAGAATTGCTGAGACCTAATTAGTAGGCTAGACCTTCAAAGTTTCCTCCATTGAATTACCCAGACAGCATCCCACAGAGTACAGTCTCAGGGTTAATGACACGTCTCAGCATGTACTAAGATGTCTATTTCAGGGACCGAGGCAAATGCAAGAAATAATTTAACAATAAAGAGGCGTGTGTGCCAAATGTATGCTTCTAGGTTTTTCAACTCAACAAAATACCTCCTATATTCTAGGTGCCAAGGATGTCGTAGTAAAGCAGGAGACCAGTTTAATCTAATGTATACATGCATACGGCATATACCCTTAGCAACTTATTTAAAAATACCAGAAAGCTAATTACAGAACTATACAAGAAATCCACTTTTTACCTGAAGGTATTTTTGTGGAATAAAGGACTACCATTGTTGCTTATGGAAGTTGTGTTAATGTGGTTGGATGTAGAAAGATAATAGGTAAATGTTTGTGGTTGTCTCTTACCAAAGATGGTCTCACCAAAGACTGTCCATGAATTCTATGCTTTGAAATTGTCACAGACTCTCTCTCTCATCCACTCCTTAGATCACTGTGTCTCCTTTCTGCCAGCCCTGAACACGAATTTGTGGTTACACTGTTCATCCAAGTCACCTCTCGAGTTTCTGAATTACCACGTGGGTATAAACAACCATTTTCTCTCAGGCGGCTGTGCTACAGAACACCAAAAATGGCTTCCATCATTAAGAGGATGAGGAGGTATTTATTTCCTTATCCTCCTTCCTCTTCCCTATTTCCTTTCCCCTTCTCTTCATTCTTATCCTATTCCTAGCTTTGGTATGCTGTTCTTTTCTTCCTCATTGTCCTCCTGCGAAATGCATGGCAGTTATATTCTCTCTCTCTCTCTCTCTCTCCTTTCCATACCCCATTCTTTTCTTTGAAAAACACTTCTTTGGTGGTAAAAGAGTACACATGATTATGATCTAGGTTCAAGTCCAACCTCCAAACCCATGGAGTCATCTTCAGAACTGTGGTATCTTTCCCTCTCTCCCTCTGTCTCTTTCTTTCTGAAAGAAAAAAAAAAAAAAGATACTCTGTTCCACTGTACCTTCTAGTAGAAATTTTATCTATTCTTACCATCAGCTTTATACTTGTTCTTCATGACTTTATGCCCATAATTCAATACTGTTTTACAAGCAGATTGTAGAGCATCACACAATGAGGAAATGGGTTTGTTTATATCTATTTTTGGTTCCCTTTCAAGAGACTAAATGGCTTGAAAGAAAACAAGAAAAAAAAAAAAAGTCCCAAAGGATATCTAAAACTAAGATCAAGTTTCAATACATGTTTAAGCTGTCTAATCAAATGAAAAAAAAAAAAGTCCAGTATAATTGCGGTAATTCTTGTCAGCTTGGACAGCTCAAGACTCTTTTTAAGTACTATACTTGCAATGGAAAAATCCAAAGATAAACCGGTATGTTCCAATGCCAAAGTCCTCAGCAAAGCTCTGTTCCCTTAAACACTGTTTTTGCTAAACTGAAAAAAAAAAAGTCAGATAAATATCACAAAAGCATATTTAATCCATTTGAGAATATAACTATTACTAGGACTTATTTTGGTCATGAGAAGGCATTCTAAGATTTCCTTCTTTTTGTATAGTACCATTACCCTATTCAGAATGTTCACCACTCTGATACAATAAATGCAATGTCTTTTCAGTTGTGCAGCAGCCCTAGATGATAGCATCTAAGCCTCTGGGTTTTCACATTCTGTCTCAGAAATTCTTGCTGCCACAGGAATATCTTTCAGTTTGTTCAGTTCCATATCAGCAGTGACACCCAGTGGATAGAAACATCCAGAACAAGCTGACTAAAGGCATTCTGTTCCCCACCCCCACCTCCTCTCTCCTGGGAAGGATTTTTTTTTTTACATGTTCTTTGTTTCTCTGACCTTCTTACAGCTTCTTATTGGAAAAGAATTTATCAGATTGCCTAGTGCCAGCCAGATTTTCTTTAAAATTTACTCAAATTAGAAAGCCCCAGACATTTCCTTTGCAATGAAGACATTTAAACCTATCAAAATATGTTCAACTAATCTGATATTTGGTTTCTTAAAATAAAGCCAGATATACAAGAATAAATATAAAAGAAAGAGGTGCTCAATTAATTTCCTGCATTTTGCAGTTTAAAAAATGTAATTGCCAGTAGAAATCATGGCTTTATTATTTACTCATAGCAAATCATTCAGAGCATATTAAATTAAATTGTGAAGAAAAAGCAATACAAACTATGCACTAAAATCAACCTCAGTCCAAATGATGGCTATCAGTAAAAGATATATCCACTCTCTGAGAAGCAACTATTTTACTAAGATTAACTAGTTCAGCTGACTTCACAGATGAAATTAATGGTCATCTGTGATTTGACAGAAACCAGAAAGATATAAATCTTGTAAAGCCCCCCAATAAATAGTTTCTTTATTCTGAAAAGTCACTTTTGAAACCTTTTTAAAAAATGCCTTAAACAGCCAAGGCAGAATTTTGTTTGACAAAAAAAAAAAAAAAAGTCTTCTGCCATTAAGAGACAAGCAGTGTAATTTCACGTTAACTAGACAGCTGTCCACGATCAAGCATGAGTACAGGTTCTTAATTAAATACAAACCAAGGAAGCACCTACCTGCTAGTAAAGATCAGTAGATGGATTCCTGGGCAGGATGGAGTCATATAATATTCTGACTTTTTCAATACCATTACTCTGGCTTTCACTGTGAAATCTAGCATGGAAGTAGAACTGAGAGGAATAAGAAGCAAAGACAGCAAGATTCAAGTCTTAGAGAGTGACTGTCACTCAAGTTAGTTGGTGCCTTATCTAATTAATCCCAGAGAGGCACTCACCCTGTGTTGCTGATATTTCATGCCCATACCTCCTATGTCTCTTCTGGAAAAATTAACTCAGTGCTTTGAAATAAAATTACCTTAGGATAAAGTTAATTATGCTGGGAGCCTAGCCTAAAAAAAAGTGATATTATTTACTAGTTAGATTTGGCATAGTTTATGCATTTTTGTCTAAAGTACATTTATATCTATGTACCACCATATGGGCATGAGCATGGCAGTATAATAGAGCTTCTTGCAATATAATGGCTCACATAAAACACATGCCCTGTAAAGAATGGGTCCATTGCTTCCATACTTAATAGTGACACCATATGCTAGAAAGAAGAGCCTTCTAAGATGCCCATTATCAAGGGAAACTCAATAGTTGGTGCCTTTCATAAGGTCGCAACATAGAGGGAGACGTCTTTCATCTCTTCAGTGAAAGAGTCAAATGCTATCCTTTTAGATAAATGCTGCAGTGGAAAGAAAAAAACAGCCCCGATATAACGCATAAGAATCCGCAGAAGTACACTAAAGTTTGCAGTGAGTACCTCCCTAACACTTTCCCTCCACTATTCCAAGCTTGGGATCCATTAATTGCTCAACAAATTGTTTAGCTTCGTATGTTAACTCTCTTTTCAATCACCAGGTTCCAGATGCCACCAGGATGCTGGCCAGGCTTCCATGGATTGAAGACCCCACCAATGTGTCCTGGAGCTCTGCTTCCCCAGAGACACACCTTACTAGGGACAGAGAGAGGCAGACTGGGAGTATGGACCGACCAGTCAATGCCCATGTTCAGCGGGGAAGCAATTACAGAAGCCAGACCTTCTACCTTCTGCAACCCTCAATGACCCTGGGTCCATGCTCCCAGAGGGCTAGAGAATGGGAAAGCTATCATGGGAGGGGGTGGGTTATGGAGATTGGGTGGTGGGAATTGTGTGGAGTTGTACCCCTCCTACCTTATGTTTTTGTTCATTAAACCTTTCTTAAAAAAAAAAAAAGAATCCTCAAGATCTTACACATGCAATTGGGAGAACACTGATTTTTCCAATCACCTGAGTTTCATGTGTGGCTCTTGTTTCAGATCTCTCTCATGGTTTTCCCTCTTACTTCACTCACAGATCCTGGATTTCCAATTCCACCACTACGCATTTCCACCTTGCTTTGAATGTGAGTGGCTGTTTCACTTGAAAATGCTTTTCTGTGTGCATAGTCTTTGTAGTTCCCCAAGACTTTCAGGGCCAAATTGTTTGGATTAGACACAATTATATTCATTTGGAACATTTTGTTGTTGTTGTTGAGGAAGGAATGTTTTCGGTTATGCTTACTCATTAATTATAGCCTAGTCCTTAGGAATCATTGGTCTGAAAACCTAGTTAGCTCCCTTTGGGTTAAATTTCCTATTTGAAAGAAAAAAAAATGAGAGTCAGAAAGGACCTCTGAGCAGATACTAAATATATTTCCAATAAAATAATGCTTAGGAAAGTATTTGTTAAACAGTAATTATGAAAATAAAAAAAGACCATTTTGTGTTTATGTTAGCTAAACCAATTATGCCTGGAGCACAGAAGTCCCAGATTTAGTCCTCAGTGCCACCACAAACCAGAGTGGAACAATGTTCTGGTGTCTCTTTCTGGTGTGGAAGAAGGAAGGGAGCAGACTGGTCTCCGTGCTGAGTTATCAGTGCTTCAAACTGAGATAAGTCTATGCTGATTAAAAAAAAAAAGCTGGGAGTTAGGCAGTGGCACCACTGGTACACACATCACCATCTATGAGGACCCAGGACCTAGACCCTGCTTCCCACCTACATGGGAGGAGGCTTCACTAGCAGCCTTTCCCTAGCCTAGCCTATCCCTCTTTCTCTTCCTCTCTCTCTCTCTCTCCTGTCTCAATCCCTCTCTGTCCTATCAAATAAAATAGAAGGGGGGGAATGTCCCCCGGAGAAATGAGTTTTCCTGCAGACATCAAGACCCCTAGATAACCCTCATGGCAATTAAAAAAATAATGTTTATGATTGACACTTTTCCAAAACAGTTTTGACCCCTATGAAACTTAGGATCTTATTACAAGATGCTTATTGTTGGTCTGCTTCTAAATTCTGCTTCTAAGATCCTTTCTGATGCATTGCCTGATGCTGTGGTCTATTTGCATAATCACTGTTTTGCCCACACTGGTTTAATCCCCACTGATTCTTGGTCTTTTTCCACTCCACCGCCTCTCCTAGTCACATCCTGTTTTCCACCATTTAATCCCCACTGGTTAGGACGCTTTTTCCTTCTCCCCACCCCCTATCCTACATACATCCTCTTCTGACCTGACATTTCCGCCTCAGAAGATACAAGGACAGGACTGTGATTAGAGATAGCTAGCTTGCACTGCATTCCTCATCAATAAAGATTGAACTGCGTTCCCAGCTCAGCCATGAGTCCCTGGTCATCTCTCTCCCAACCGTGAAGCTAGATCGGCAGTTTATATTAATGAACAATGAATAATTTATTACTATTCAGTTTATTTTCCATCTACATATGTTTATATGTACTTACATATACATAACACAAGTTGAAAAGCACTTTCTTTAAAAAACTGTATATACAGAGGCTATACTAGGAAATATGCTGATCAGATAACTTCTTTTTATTTAATTCAGAAAATAATCTTTTTTGAAGGTTCCAGGCCATAGCACACCTGGTCAAGTGCTCACATTACGGTGTGTGAGGACCCAGGTTTAAGTCCCTGATCTCCATCTGCAGGGAGGTAGCTCCACCAATGATGAAGCAGGGCTGCAGGTATCTCTCTGTCTCTCCCCCTCCATATCTCCCCTTCCCTCTCAATTTTTCACTGCCTCAACCCAATAACACCTACATAAAATATAAAAAATAATAATCTGTTTTGAAAAATACATGTTGCATGACGTTAAATTATAAGAAACATGAGATTTTACAGAATGCCTGTGTAAAAGTATACATTTTCACTTTGAACTTGATATGAAACTTTCTTTTATTATGCCATAGCAATAATAGCAATAAAATCTCTGCTTTGTGACTACCTCTGTGAGCCAGCCCTAATCTCTTCCACTACACTCATAAACCACTTCTTCTTCTAGCATTTGCCCTTCTTCCGTAGCCAGTCAACAGCGTCAGGTTGAGCCTGATGAGCTTGTTGCATGTAATCGGACTTACTAGATCTTCTAGATCTCAGAGGACTTAGTTGTCCAATATGAAACTAAGAAAAAAAAATGTTGTTGAGGGGTCAAATGGTGGTGCACCTGGTGGAGTGTACATGTTACAATGTGCAAGGACCCATGTTCAAGTCCCCACCTGCAGGGGGAAGCTTCACCAGTGGTGAAACAGGGCTATAGCTATCTCTCTGTCTCTCTCCCTCTCTGTCTCCCCCCCTTTCCTCTTGATTTCTGGCTATCCAACAATATTAATAATTTTTTTAAAAATTATTGACCCACTTCTTAACCACACTAAATCTTGGTTTAGTGTATGCCTCTGAGATGCTAAATTCATCTTTATACAGAGAAAAAAAAGACAAAGCTCTCTAATTCTCCACTTGCTTTACAACTTATGTCTTCCCATTCATGACATAACACAAATTTTATCATTACAAAAACAGGCATTGCTAATTTGATGAAAACTTAGGGACATTACTTTGCCTTACTTAATTTTTCCAAGAATTTATGCTTGGGATGAAAACAAGATCTACTTTGTGGAAAGATCAAATAGATTTTCAACTCCCAGGGCAGGTGGGGGAGACATCATTAATGAATATCCCTCCCAGCATATTCTTACTAAATATTTCCTTCTGATTAAAAGGAAAGTGACTGAACTGTTTTTTTTTAATTACTACATTTATACACTCTTAAATAAATTTCCTTTGGTCATAGTGATATTTCTGTCCTCTCTTGGCAAGAACTTACTTGAAAATAAGGTTGTGAATCATTTCTGGATATTTGGCCTCTTTTAATAAAGTTTAATACAATTATTTAATTACTTTGATATGCATTAATAGTGTTAAAGAAAATAATGACATGCTGGTTTCATGAACTCAGCGAAGTTCATGAATATAAAAATAGGGGATTTTTCCTTCTTTATATTATTTAGATGGGAAGAGAAACTACAATCCCTTCTGTTAATGCAAATAAAATAATATCATTTCTACTTTTACACTACTACCACTTCTAAATCTGAGCATTGGTCGTGTAGTCTGAAAAGCAGGTTGCTAATTATGGAGTGGTAGTTGTGAATTTTGTCTCAGAGAACCAAATGCTTTCACATATTTCACTATCAAATCTTACATGTGAGTAAACCAGTGTGAGAACTTTTCCATTCTCCTTTGAAAATTCAAATATATTTCAAATCATAATCAGACAGAACTAAGTAGAACGCAAACTGTCAAAGTGAAAACTACATAAAATGTGTCACGAAAACTATATAAAAGCCCTTCTTCCTATCTCTGGGAAATTAAACTATGCCATAAAATTTATGAACTGCTTCCATTTCACTTGTAAGTTGTTGGTGTGTCCAGGAGAAAAGTAGAATGACATCCTTGATGCTACAAATGATGCTAATGTATCAAAAAAGAATCCCACCTCCTGGCTAAAGCCCCTGGCTCCCCACCTGCAAGGTGGTTGCCTCAGGAGCGGTGAAGCAGGTCTGCAGATGTCTGTCTTTCTCTCCCCCTGTCCTCTTCTCCTCTCTCAGTTTCTTTCTGCCCTATCCAACAACAACAAAAGCAATAACAACAACAAGAGCAACAAAAGTGGGGGCCCTCCATAGAGTTGTGAAGTCAGCTGAGGTGTATAGTCTGAACACCAAACAAAAAAATGAGTTATTTGATTTCTCTAGTTATACAAATTGATACTAACTGACTCAAATAAATTATTGTAGGAGTCCCACAGTGTCTGTGAGACAACATTTAGACAAGAAAAGTAGACATGAATTATTTCTAATCTACACTATGTAGAATGTTCTTAGGAAGGCCTAGAAATTAGTGATTTATATTCTAGGACCTGGAGTTCTATCCTCTGTTAACTCATATGAATGGGACCTGGGTTGGGAAATTTGTGCTGCTACCAGGAGCATATGGAGTTTTTTTGGTTTTTTGTTTGTTTGTTTGTTTGTTTGTTTTTGCATGTGATTTAGCTTCTCCAGAGCATGGTAAGCAGTTTGAATTTTTATTTTTATTTTTATTCGTGTTTTTTATTTTATTTTTTGCCTCCAGGAGTATCGCTGAGTCTTGGTGCCTCCACTATGAACCCACTGCTCCTATGGCCAATTTTTCAAATTTTTGGATAGGATTGAGAGAGGAGGGGAAGATATAGAGGGAGAAAGATAGACAGACACCTGTAGGTGGGGAGTCAAGTGCTCAAACATGGATCCTTGCTCAGGTCTTTACGTTTTGCCCAGTATGCCCTTCTCTGGCCCCCACAGTTTGAATTCTTCCATGGTGGTTCAGATGTCCATTGCACGTATCTAAGTAGACAAGAAAGACACAGCAATATTTTCATGATTCAGTCTCTTAAATCACTTAATCCCACCTCAACCATAATCTGGTAGCTGAATGGACACAAACTCAACTAGAACTCTGCCTAACTGCAACTGTCATCTAAAGATGGCAACAAACACAGGACACTTTTTCTATGAAGTTATGGGAATGTAAGATTTTCTTGAAAATACTTTCTGTAGAAAAATTGATACATATACATCTTTTCTAAATAGCATCAAGACATTATCTAAACTCTCAGATTTGTTTATGAAGAAATAAATATTTTAAAAGTTTACATTTTGCTTCATTCCACTAATCTGGCCTATCTGGACTAAACAGCAAGCTGTCGATTGAATCATTTTGTACTTTGAAAATAAACAAAATTTTACTTGTTTTTTCTTTCTGTGCTTTTCATCTTCCTTGAGGATCATCTGAATTAGTAGTCAAACACTGTAGAAAATTCCCAAAACTTTATCATTATTATTTAACATATTTTTGTTTGTATATTTTTATCAATATTTGACTGGTGCAAAACACCTCAAAACTAAAAGCATAGTATCCACATATTATCAGTGTATCATTTCAAGTTCTAATACAAATGGTTATAATAAAACATGAGAAAGTCATAATGGGTTTTCCTTCAGTTCCTGTATTACTGAGTCTACGTGGAGATAACCTTTCAGTTTTAATGTATATCAAAATCTTGGAGGCCTTCCTATTTCTTAGGGATCTCTGAAGCCTTGTGGCAAAGAATGATTAAGTTTCAGAGATGTCTTTTTTTTTCCCTGAAATACCAAACTGATAAATATCTGATATTTCAACACAGCTGTTCTGAGTGATTTCCTTATTACTGTAATCACACTGAGAAATCAGAATTGAAGTGGAATACTTGGAACACATTTTTCTCTCCTATTTAATAGACTCTATGAGTGTTTATGGTGAAGCAATGATTCTGAGAGCAGTGAAAGAAATATTATCTCATTATTGTTGCTGTGTATTTTTGTGCTCAAATGAATTTCCTAATAGTTTCCTTTAATGTTCCTTGGATCTAATGGCTTGCTAGCATGTTATTTATTTATTTATTTATGATTTAATATTGATTTATAAGATTACATGGGTAAAATTCCACACTGTCCCCACCACCAGAGTTCTGAATCCCCACTCCCTTCAATGAAAGCTACAGCAGTTCTCTCAATGCAGATATGGGCTAACTACATTCTGCAACTATCTGTCTACATTTGTATATATTTTTCCCATGGTCCCATCTTCTCTTCCTTTCCAAGTCACACCTACACCTATTACTACTTCCAAGTATCCCTCCCTTTTTCCTCTTCTCTCTCCAGGTCCTGGAGTTGAAGTTCAGAACCCTCTGGTCAACTCCCCCCTATCATTTCTCCCTTGCTGAAGATATAGACCAAAATTCTTTATAAGTGCAGAAGGGAGGAATTCTGGCTTTTCTATGCTTTTCTGCTAGATTTGGGTTATGGCAGGTCAATCCAGACCTCAGACTGTTTCTGTTTTGCTCTAGTGAGGTAGAGCTCTCAAGAGGTGAGGTTCTGGGATACATTGGTGAGGTCGTCTGCCCAGGGAAGTCAAAATGGAATCATGATAGTGTCTGCAACTTGGTGGCTGAAGAGGCAGCAAGATACAAAGAAGGACAGAATGATCAACAAACAAATGAACCAAAAAGTAGCAATAGAACAGATGAGAACAGGGATCTTAAGGTGCAAAGAAGTGAACTTATTCATTTTTTTAGGTATGTTCCTAGAGGCTTATGACTACTGTAGTTTCTGCTTGAGTTTGATAGCTAACATGGAGATGGACAATGTTCTCATGTATATCATAGAAGAATATTTCAAAGCTCAAACTAGGTATGTCTACCTAAAGAGCACATAGTCTAAGCAATTATTCAATTTACTTAGTCTCTAGGTAAGTTTTGTCTCCATTTAGAAAGTATTTTATTTCAATTTGACAACTAATTTGAAGGGTGCAAAACAACATTTAATTATACCAGTTGTTACTCTGAAAGCCTGAACTAGACTGCTACATGGAGTTTGACTCTTTTATATTCCTCTATCACTGGGTCCCATGACACAGTCCCACTGCTACTATATAAGATTTATCATGTTTAACAGCAAACACCAGTATTGTTTTCAGGACTTGGGGTTCTGTTTTCCAGTGATACCTGGAAAACAAACATAGTACTAGTGCCAACTTCATGGGATTTTAATAGAATCAGATAATATTATGCATATGAAATATTCTGTAAACAAAAGCAGTCCATAAAATGAAAATTAATTAAAAGCCCAATTTCTAAAAGGAACTGATACACATTCGATATGAGGGTGTTATTACACTCTCACTGTGGGTGAAATACATAATGAAAATTTGACACAAGTAATGAAATATTTCTATATGCATTCATGCACTTTTTCATTCTTTCACCATGCTATGATGGGGGGTAACAAGGTTTGGTTAGGATTAAGCTGATATTTGAAGGATGAATAAGTATCATATTAAATATTTGGATAACACAGGTAGATATTTTAAAACCTCAAAAGAACTCAGTGTACTTAATGCATATAAAAGCTATAATTCTCTGTATTTTGACCATCTTGGTAATAGTAAGACCTACAGCTTACAAAATGTCTTTTCTCAGGAGCCGACTAAATGCAAGAGATTCAAGCCCCCATTTCCCACCTACAGGGGTAAGCTTCACAAGCAGTGAAGCAGGTCTGTGGGTGTCTCTTCCTCTCTCCTTATTTTCCCCTCCTCTCTCAATTTCTCTCTGTCCTAACCAATAAAAAACAGAAGGAACCAAGAGCAGTGTGTTCTCAGTGCACATACCTAGTCTGAGCTTTGAAATATTCTTCTATGATATACATTGTCCAACCCATGTTGGACAAACTCAGGCAGAAACTACAATAGTCATAGGTCCCTAGGAACATACCTAAAATAGACGTACTTAAAATAATAGTGTTCCTTAGTTACCTCCAGAAAAAACACTGGAGGAAAAAGAAAAGAAAAAAAAAGCCTTTTCTCTTAGGATCAAATAACAGTTGTTGGTTTTTGTTTTGTCTGCTTAACATTTTTCTTTGTTAAAATAGAGTGGCAAGGCTGACAGAAGGCTCACTCAGCATACACATTACCCTCTGGGGGGACCAGGTTGGAGCTCTGGAGCACTACATGAGAGCACCTGCAGGGTAGAAGCTTCACAGTGATAGAGCAGTGCCTTGGTGTCACTCCTTCTCAGTCTCCCTCTCCCTGTCTCTCACCCTCCAGAAAGAAAAATAAATGACCACCAGGAGCCTTGTATCCCTGCATCAATAATAGTCCCATCAATAATCCTGGTGGTGAAAGGAAAAGAAGAAGGGTAAAAGGAGGAGAAATAGAAGGAATAGGTGAATGATCGAGTAACAATTTCCAAAGCCCTCACATTCAGAACATGGAAAATAGAAATTGGAAGTCCTCAGCATTCTTTTTCTCTCATTTCACTACATTTACTTTCCACTGACAATATTCACTTTAGCTTATCCTACGGCACTGATTCCTTCCTTGCACTTCTCTCCTTGACCCACGATTCAGTTCTTAGGTTTCTCTGAAAATACACCAGTATCACAAAGAAAACTGCCAAAAATGGACGTATCTCTTCATTGCTTCAATTCAATATCTGCTAGTATAGATACTTTAGTATCTATACTAGTATAGATACTATAGTATAGTTAGTATATATGCTAGTATAGTTCCCTTCATCAGGTTACTTATGAGCTGATTAAAATTTTAGCCTGTCTTTTAAATACATTTTTCTACTGGAGGTGAAATAAATGAGTCTCTGGCCACTGTCTAGAGACATGCCACACATGTAAAAATTGCAAAAGCAGGACAAGAAACTGACAAGTTTAGGTCCAAGTTTGCACTTTGAAATTAGATACTCCTAAGAGCTCTGGACTGCTTTATAGGAACGTGAGAAATTAAACATGATCTTTGTAACCTGCTCACTAGTCTCAAGCAATCAATGGCTATTGACTCACAAGAGAGTAGTGAGAAGTCAAATTTCAATAGGGAGAAAGGACACTTAGTTATAAAAGATCTCTGGAGGAATGATCGTAAGCACATTTTGGATGAGAGTACTTTCTCTGCAGATACCTGCAAAAGTAAGAATGATAGTAATTGTGTTCCATGGATTTTTTAAAAATATTTTTAATTTATTTATTCCCTTTTGATGTCCTTGTTGTTTTATTGTTGTAGTTATTATTGATGTTGTTGTTGGATAGGACAGAGGGAAATGGAGAGAGGAGGAGAAGACAGAGAGGGGGAAAGAAAGATAGACACCTGAAGACCTGCTTCACCGCCTGTGAATCAACTCCCGGGAGTCAGGGGCTCAAACCAGGATCCTTAAGCCAGTCCTTGCACTTTGTGCCACGTGTGCTTAACCCGCTGTGCTACCGCCCAACTCCCCATTTCATGAATTTTTAATGATAGAGGAATAGATAATATTTTTTATTCTTTCACTAAACTCTAATCTCCTTCAAATAGGTCTTCCTCTTTGCTATATTGCTTGTACCTAGCGCAGTGCAGTGTAAAATAGTACACCAAGGTAATCAGAAGTAAATGTGTTTGGAATTGAATAATGAATCTGTTAGCCTATATAGTTAATAGTCAAGAGGAATGTCAGGAGAAAGTTAGTTGGTTTTTTGTTTGTTTGTTTTTGCTTTTTTATATTTTAATGTAATATAGTATAGGTAGCATAACATAGGATATGATTATATCTATTTTCATAGCTTCACAGCCATGGATGATTCTCTATAACGTAGAAATCAGAAGGTAATTCTAACTCTCTCTCTGTGTGTGTGTGTGTGTGTGTGTGTGTGTGTGTGTGTCTGTATGTAATAAATAGATTGAACTAGAGAGCAGTTTTTCTTAATGAGATCTAAGAACACTAGGCAAATGAAGGTTAAAATGAGGGCTAAGAAAGGATTGTAACAAAAGCTGATCATAGAATTTGCATAGGAGGAAGAAATATTTGTAAGAAGTTCAGGGTAGATAGGGAAGAAGGTGAATCAGAGTGATTTTTGACTAGAAAAAATATTAAAGCAAAATAAAATAGATCCTCAATGAAAAGCTACTGGAGTTGACATTGACCTAGGTGGTTTCATGCTCCAGGTAATACATATATGTTATATATACATATAATATATATTATGTATAGCCAAAAAGAAAGAAGCATGAATAATGACAAACAGAAAATTTGTCATTTCACATTTCAGTTGCACCTACTACACATAACTCCCATATGTTTTCAGTGATGTAAATGAAATAATATCTGTTATGAGTACATTTATTTTTGTGGCCATCAACTGGAAAATTTTTGTATCCTTTTATCCAAAGAACAAATCTAAAAGTATACAATCTAAAGGCTGTAATTTTGTAAAAAAACAAACAAACAAAAAAACTGTATACACTTCCTAACATTAAGAAGTTGAAAAACAAGGTCAGAAGAGAAAACACAGGTAGAACCTTAACTGGAATTGGTGTATTGCACCTCTGGGGGAGGGGGGGGGAATACAGGTCTAAGAAGGATGACAGAGAACCTAGTGGGGGTTGTATTGTTATATGGAAAACTGAGAAATGTTATGCATGTACAAACTATTGTATTTACTGTTGAATGTAAAACATAAATTCACCAATAAAGAAAGAAAAAAGAGAAGTAATATTAGCATTACTGACTTACCAGAGGAAGAAAAAGAGGAAGGGGGAAGAAAGCAAAAAAAAAAAAAAAAAAAAAAAAACTTTTTTAGGCAGATTTATTCTATCACCATGGTCAGGAAATTTTCACATATTTAGATAATGTATATATCTAGCATTCTTTCTTCCATTTAAAACTATATAATATTCAGTCAATATGCTTGATGCCAATATATAAACATACTATGTAAGTAACAGAATAGTAAATATGATGTGTTGATTAACAATCAAGAAAGCCTCTAAAGAGACCAGGCAGTGATGCATCTGGTTAAGTGTGTATACATAGCAGTGCACAAGGACCCAGGTTCAAGCCCCTGGTCCCTACATGCAAGGGGGAAGCTTCATGAGTCGTAAAGCAGCACTACAGGTGTCTCTCTGTCTCTCTTCCTCTCTATCTTCCCCACTCCTCTCAACTTCTCTCTGTCTCTATCCAATAATAAATATAAAAATCTATAAAAAAAAACCAAAAAGCAAACCTCTTTTTTAAATTTTTATTTATAAAAAGGAAACACTGACAAAAACCATAGGATAAGAGGGCATGACTCCACACAATTCCCACCACCAGAACTCCGTATCCCATCCCATCCCCTGATAGCTTTCGTATTCTTTAACCCTCTGGGAGTATGGACCCAGGATCATTATGGGTACAGAAGGTAGAAGGTCTGGCTTCTGTAGTTGCTTCCCTGCTGAACGTGGGCATTGGCAGGTCAGTCTATACTCCCAGCCTGTTTCTTTCTTTCTTTAATGGGATAGGGCTCTGGGGATGCGAAGCTCCCCAACATATTGGTGGGGTCATCTGCCCAGGGAGGTCATCATGGTAACATCTGGAACTTGGTGGCTGAAAAAAGAGTTAACGTATAAAGCCAAACAAATTGTTGACTAATCATGAACCTAAAGGCTGGAATATTACAGATGAAGATTTGGGGTCTCCCTTTTGGAGATAGCTGGTAGGCCTCTTAAATGTGTTTCAAAGCCCTTTTGCTTATTATCAATCAATATACAAAACCAGAGATTTCATGATGTTATTTATTAGCTCCTTCAATAAACTGATTTGGAAATAACCTTAAAATATTATTATGGGAAATATGAGACCCTATTTTTTCATTCATTAGTTATAATCCTAATACCTGTTCTGACTGAATTAAAAAAAAACTGACAAGAATATCTTGACATATGAAGGCTCTCTAATTTGTCACTATTTAAAATGTTATGTGTTGAGTGCTATATGTTTTTAAATGATTTAATAAATGAATACCCCAAAAGCACTCTAATTACCATGTCTAATCATTTTCACTTTCTATTTTTCCACAAATTAGAGAAAGATAAAGATGTGTACACATTAGAAATAAAATTTAAGGGAGTCGGGAGGTAGCGCAGTGGGTTAAGTGCACATGGCACAAAGCACAAGGACTGGCATAAGGATCCCGGTTCAAGCTCGTGGCTCCCCACCTGCAGGGGAGTTGCTTCACAAGCAGGTGTCTTTCTCTCCCCCCTCTGTCTTCCCCTCCTCTCTCCATTTCTCTCTGTCCTATCTAACAATGACGACATCAATAACAACAATAATAATAACTACAACCACAATTAAAAAACAAGGGCAACAAAAGGGAAAATAAATAAATATAAAAATTCTTTAAAAAAATAAATAAAATTTAAGTTCTAGCTATTGAATATACAGCTCGTATACCAATGGGTCTCAGTAAAAACACTCATCTCTTACCCCTATTCATTGGGTAATCACATTCTGTTAGTTGCAGAAATGTAAATTATCCACATTAAAATATCTACATAAAAGCTCCAATACCTAACACCAAACACTAGCCTTAGCATTTTTAGTGCAACTTCACAGATGGACATAATTAAACATCTGTTTCATCATGAAGTGACTGAGGGCTTGGAAATATTAGCCACGGTAAAATAAAAAGACCCCCAAACTAAGAAACTGGTATGCTAATGGGTCTATACAATATATCCCTATTCTTCTCAATATTTTATTTATAGACAATTAGTCTTTATGTATTTATCATTATATTTGAACAAAACACTCTATGCATTAAAAAAAAGCAAATAGAAAGGAGCAGAGAAGTAGGAGGAGGTAGACAACTGCTATAGTGTTAGATATTCCTCATTCTATTTATTATTATTGTTTATAAAAAGGAAACACTGGCAAAACTATAGGATAAGAGGGGAACAACTCCACACAATTCCCACCACCACAACTCCATATCCCATCCCCTCCCCTGATAGCTTTCCTATTCTTTAACCCTCTGGGAGTATGGACCCAAGGTCATGTGTGATGCAGAAGGTGGAAGGTCTGGCTTCTGTAATTGCTTCCCCGCTGAACATGGGTGTTGACAGGTTGATCCATACTCCCAGTCTGCCTCTCTGTTTCCCTAGTTGGGCAGGGTTCTGGGGAATTGGAGCTCCAGGACACATTAATGGAGTTGTCTGTCCAGGGAAGTCTGGTTGGTATCATGCTAGCATCTGGAACCTAATGGCTGAAAAGAGACTTAACATACAAAGCCAAACAAATTATTGATTAGTCATGAACCTAAAGGCTGGAATAATGCAGATGAAGAGTTGGGGGGAAGGGTTCCGTTTTGTAGATAGCTAGCAAGCATATTTTAGTTATATTCCAATGGGCCTGTGACTATACTAGTTTTTCTCTATGCTACACCTGAGGAAGATGGGTCCTGATATTGGGGCAGCTTGGAATATTCTTACTCATGACCACAGAATGTGAGCTCAGATCTACAGGGATACAGAGGTCACATAGGCTCCTAAGCTGAATATGGGCCCCAGATCAAATCAAATTGATGGGGTTTACAGTCAACAATATTTATACACCTTTCCCATATTTGGGAGTTACTCTCTTCCCTGATCCAGCTTTCTGATCCCTTATGCAGCCAATACATCATCTCCCCAGACAATAACTTGGATCCACCTGCATATCAGATTTCAGGCTTAAAGAAAAAAAAAAAAAAACTGTATAGACACTGGCCCTTTGGATATTTCTCATTCTATCAAACACTCAGAATGAACAAAATACATAATGATGTGAACAGTGACATATTCAGAGTATTATTAAAAATGACATAAATACTTCTATTTTACACTGTAATAATAAATACTCATTTTACATAGAACTTTATCTCCTCAAATATAAGGGAAGATTGGAGGGAATAGGTACAAATGTAGACTGAGCTATATATTTGTTGCTGAGAATATGTTAACAATTCACAGCTAACACTTTCTGATTTCTCTAGTTTATAGAGAAATTATTTTGAATAATATACTTCTCTGAGCTCAGCTTCCCCTTCTACTGAAAGGATAAAATGAGGAAGTATTTAAAGGAGATACTAGTATTGCAGGTTAATGGTATAAAGTAAAACTTACATTCATCAGATATGAGCTAAAACAGCTGCAGAATAAGATGGGTTATATGAAATAATAAATAATCAAATATTTGATGGTAAATACTTTAAAAAATAAGAGACAAAGCCTTGTGTTCAGGTGTCGAAGGCAAGAATACCATTATGAATGATCAATGACAAAGTGCCTGCTATAGTAAGACAGCATGCTGTAAATGTGAGGTACAGGTGGAAAAGCATTGAGCAAAAAGCCATTACCTGGTTGAGCGCACATGTTACTATGCACAAGAACCCAAGTTCGAGCCCCTGGTCCCCACCTGCAGGGGGAAAGCTTTGCAAGTGATGAAGTAGTGCTGCAGGTGTCTCTCTTTCCCTCCCCCTCTCTACCATGCCTTCCTTCTCAATTTCTGTCTATCTTTATCAAATAAATAAATAAAGATAATTAAAACCTCATTTTCCATAACTATGTCACAGAGCTCATTTTTTCTTTCAAGGAGTCAATGTCACACCTCTTACTGTATTCTGAATGGAAGTATTAAACACTACCACTTCCAGAATAAGTACAAATAGTGTTGTTCTATAACCTAAATTAAAAAAAAAAAAACCCAGTCACAAACAGACAAGGAATAAACAAGTAATATTGTAAAGTACAGTATATTTAAAAGAGCAATACCATTGAACTAAGCTCACTCAATACACCATTGAAAAATATATGACAGTCTTTTATAGATCATTTAAACATGTATTTTAAAAATGTAAAATGATTATTTGCTAGCTGGAATACTTCACCGTTCATGTGACTGGTTCCCATGAAAATGTTTTTAAAATCATGTGCTTTATTGAATATAAAAGTTACAATATCTGCTGGGGTATCTGTATCTAGAAGTAAGATCTCCACATTTTTTTTAATACCATTTCCTGCCCCAAAGCCGGGAAGTGTCTGACTGGAACATCTGTGAGATAATCAGCTACTACTCACCAGCTATCATGATGGCCTGGTGTCCTGTGAATTGGAGCTGGCCATTTCAAAACAATAAAGAGACTGAGTTGTGCCCACATGGGCAACTGAGAATGTAAATGGATGTCAGGTGCAGAGGTAGTATCACTTACCACTGATGAATTTAACGAGAACAAGTTTCAGTCCTGGGGACATTCAGAGTAGACAGAACAGATCTAATCATGGCAAGTCAATCCATAGCCTTCTAGCCTTCTAATGAATAATTTGTTTAGATTCAACTGAAGAAACCTAGTTTGGTTCAAAACAAGTTTTCCCAAAATGCTTGCTTATGCTTAAGGATCAAAAGGGACTCTAGCATTATAAATCACTATTTATGATAGACGTGTCCTGTGGTATAGACTACATGAATTTATATAAAAAAGAGGAGGAGCTTATGAGGTGGCACACCTGGTTGAGCACACATTACAGTGCACAAGGACCCAGGTTTGAGCCCCTGGTTCCCACCTGCAAGGGGAAAGCTTTGTAAGTGGTGAAGCAGTGTTGCAGGTTTCTCTCTGTCTTTTTCCCTCTCTATCTCCCCTACCCTCTCAATTTATGACTATCTCTGTTCAATAAGTAAATAATGATAATAAAAAAAATTTTTTTAAAGCACAAGACTGTTATAGGGAGGCAAAGATTGAGGAAAAATGCTTTGGTTCAGGAGCTTGATTTTTTAAATTTTTTTTTATTTATAAAAAGCAAACATTGACTAAACCATAGGATAAGAGGGGTATAGCTTTGCACAATTCCCACCACCAGAACTCTGTATCACATCCCCTCTCCAGATAGCTTTCCTATTCTTTAACACTCTGGGAGCATGGACCCAAGTTCTTTGTGGGATGCAGAAGGTTAAAGGTCTGGCTTCTGTAACTGCTTACCCGCTGGACATGGGTGTTGACAGGTTGATCCATACTCCCAGCCTGCCTCTCTCTTTCCCTAGTGGGGAGGGGCTCTGAGGAAGTGGAGCTCCAGGACACACTGGTAAGGTTGTCTGTCCAGAGAAGTCTGGTTGGCATCATGCTAGCATCTGGAACCTGGTGGTTGACAAGAGAGTTAACATACAAAGTCAAACAAATTGTTGACCAGTCATGGACCTAAGGGTTGCAATAGTGCAGATAAAGAGTTGGGGGGTCCTCCATTTTGTAGATAGCTAGTAGGCATATTTTAGTTAAATTCCAAAGGGCCTGTGGCTATACTAGTTTTCTCTCTCTCTCTCTCTCTCTTTTTCTTTTTGCCCCTGAGCCTGAAATCTGATATGCCAGTCGATCCAAGTTATTGTATGGGGAGATGATGTCATGACTGGAAAAAGGACCAGAAAGCTGGATCGGGGAAGAGAGTAGCTCCCTAATATAGGAAAGGGGTATAAATATTGGTGACTGTAAATCCCATTGATTTAATGTGATCTGAGGAGCTTGATTTTTGATCATCAAATAAGTCTTCTCAGAGTCTGTTTTTCCTTATTGAGCTGTACTAAAGAGCATTGCAATCCCTTCCTCGCCAGACTGCTAATGTCTTGATTATCAGGGTGTCCTTATGAATATAAATATTGACAGTGGGAGATGAATGCTAATACACAAGGTAGAGAACACTCATTACCAAGCAAAAGGACACTAGTTCAAGTCACCAGTCCCAATCTGCATGGGGGGAAGCAGATTCACAATATTGACTCAGTGCTGCAATTGTCTCTCCTCAGTTTCATTCATCTATTATCTATTGTCTATATGTTTCCATCTCACCATTTTTCAAGAAGAAAAATGGGGAAAACATGACCACCAGGAGCAGTAAAGTTGAAATGAAGACACAGAACCTCATCTAGAATACTGGTGAGGAAAAAAAGGAAGAAGGAAACAGGAAAAAAAAAAAAAAAGACATTGAAAATGGCTTAGGTTCTTAACTAGCTTAAAGTGACTTTACACTGAACATTAGTTCTAGTCTAGGGATTACAGTTAAATGTTTTAAATTTAATCATAAATTCAATCCATCTATTTTTATTCTCAATTTGTGTTTTAAATTGAATTTCTGATCACTTATGCAAATCAGAGCAAGAAAGCAAAACAAATGAATGTTTTTTTAAATGCTTAGGTATCAGATAACCAGAAAAAAAATGGTAATTTTTTTATTGTTTCCACATGTTCCTATTCTATTTTCAACTTAGAAAAAATGTGTATATATATATATATATATATATATAAATATATCTCTGTATCTCTACAGTTAGATATCTAGATATTTAATTCACTCCATACTCATATCAGCAGATTCGATATAAAGTTCTTATTTTGTAAAAATAAATAATAATTAGCTTGTTTAATGTAGGTCATTAAATGAAAATTGCTAGGAGTGATAACCACTTTATATTATCAGACTCCATATATGTATGTCACAATGTATGAATATTGTGAGTATTATATTTCACTCACACAGTTGAAGCTATCTTTCTCTTTACTTAATATATGAGATAATTTGGGGCTGTTTATGGTATTATACAAGCAATTTGATTTTAAGTAGCAGACAAGTTGCATGAGATTGAACAAAAATCTGTTCCACGCTCACTGTTCATAACCGTTTGACTTTACAACTTCTTTTCTCCTACTTACTGACTTTGTTTTCTGAACCATTTCAATGTGTAATTAAACACTTTGTGATCTGAGTTTTATCTCTTTTAACAGTTAAGTGATAGCTCTCTTTGTAGTAGTTGAACAAAATCTTTACTGAACTATATAAGATATTGAGTACTATGGTGAAAAGAGGGAGGAGGTTGTATTTATCAACTTTTCAAATTACACAGTTCCTATATAACCAACAAAGAATTTGGGAAGAAAATTGGAGAAAACTATGTTTCCCAACTAATTTTCTTACTATAATGGTGACCAAAGGTTATTCAACTCTTAGTTGAATCTCTTCTGTGATTGGAGATCAGTGGCCAGAGATCAACAATTCAAAGAGAATTCATTACAATTAGACATATATATATATATATATATATCTTATGAAATTATAAAGGCAAATGTATAGAAATATACACACATATATAAGGGCATGCACATATTATTTTTTAAAAGGTAGTAAAGCCTTGCTAATGTAAATAATAAAGTTGTATAGCAGTCAGGTGCCTAATTACTGAATCAGTATAAATATTTCAAGTTTAAGTTAGTTTCACTCATTATGTTTAGAGAACTGTAGTTCTCATACTTATCACAACAATCTTTCTTCAGTCTGTTCAGGATATATATATATATATATATATATATATATTTTAAAAGCCTATTTTTACATAATAGTAGATCTTTCTTCTCTTTGTAGCAAGCCTAGTCTTAACAATATACCAACTTTTGTCCTTTCATTTTTCTGTGACATGAACAACTTTTTTTCCTTTTATAACTTTTATCACAATATAAACTCATAATTTTCTGATGCTTTGTTATTACTTAACTTACCATAACTTAAATGGCATAGCAATCTTACTTCCTAACATGCACTAACCTATAATCCATTGAATTTTACATATCTACTGATTATTGCTGTTGTTACTGATCTTAGCACTGCTCTTCTTTGATCCATGGTGACATAGGGGATTAAGCCTTGGACCTCTGAACCTCAGCTACCAGAGTCTATTGCATTAACCTCTCTATGGCCTTTCTGGCCCACAACTAATTGTTTTGAAGTTTGTGTTTATTAAATCTAAGCTTGTGCCAATTCATTTACCTTAGAGAAACAAAACATAACAATTGAAATTCTATCAAATACATTCTGCTTTATTTTTTGTCCCACAGGGAAACATTCTTTAACCCATCTCTCTCCTTTGTTTACCCTAAACTTCTCGCTTTATACTAACAGTTTGTGACGTAGAGAGAGGAAGCAATAGACCCCCTCAACAGGAAAGCTTCCTTTAATGCTGCGAAGGCTGCTCTCAAACCTGGGTTACAGGAATGGCAAAGCAGGCTCACTACTGCTATATCTTTATAATGAGACTGTTCAACGTTTGCTACAGATATTAAGGCTATTAATTTTAATTGAAATCAAAATACAAATTAATCTGTTTCATCAGTGTCATTTCTATTACTGCCAAAAAAATCTTCATTCATGATTTGGTAATGGATAAATCATAAAAGGATTTATAAAAGATTAAAGGATTACAAGCATATAGTTCCACATTCACCTGCCACTGAAGCTCTGTCTTAAATACACGGCCTTTAGATAATGGAAGGGAACACCTATCAAAAATGAAATAAACCCGGGAGTCAGGCTGTAGCACAGCGGGTTAAGCGCAGGTGGCGCAAAGCGCAAGGACCGGCATAAGGATCCCGGTTCGAGCCCCGGCTCCCCACATGCAGGGGAGTCACTTCACAGGCGGTGAAGCAGGTCTGCAGGTGTCTATCTTTCTCTCTCCTCCTCTCTGTCTTCCCTTCCTCTCTCCATTTCTCTTTGTCCTATCCAACAACAACAACAACAACAATAATAACTACGACAATAAAAACAAGGGCAACAAAAGGGAATAAATAAATATAAAAAAAGAAAAAAAAATTAAATAAACCCAATAATCCATGGAAAGCAGGTGATTTAGGATAAACTTTCTTCATATGCATACTCAAGGAGAACCATTCCATGCTCTTGTCAGCCTTCCTTTAACTGATAGTAAGAATGACACAGATTTCACCCAAGTCTAGTAAAAACAGTGTTAATACAGTTGAAAACCTAACAATAGCTTGTACTAGCATCAGGGGACACAAATTATCAAACTAATTAGGCTCCTGCTTACAGGTATTATTTCATTTCACTTTAGTTATTATTTTTTAAGATCCAATGATGCCATTCAATTCATTAACGAAAGTTCATCTGTCATCAAGAAACTCAGAGGGGTCAAGTGCTGGGATAGCCTGAGGGTGCTTCTTCCTGAGCAAGTGCTCTCTGAGTTGGAGAGAACTCAACTGGAGCCAACCTAGGCTGCTTCATGGGAGAGGGATCAGGAATTCCTGTGGAGCTAACATCACAGGAGATAGACTCTGGAACTCTCAGAGCCGGAAGGCAATCCCAAGTTTGTTAAAACAGAAGAGCAGCTGTATATATACTCGCCAAGTAGGGTGGAAACAGGATGTGATATAGAGCAGGTGGAGCAAAAAGAGACTGGTGAAAATCAAAGTGACTACAAGAGGGGGCAGAGCAAAAAGACATCGTGAACCAATGGGATTAAACCAGTGCCCTGCAGGCAGGGCTGTTCCTAGGTAACTGGTTATGTAAATAGACAGCAGGGATAAACAGGGGGAAGCTGGTGTACTGCCCAACAGTCAGGAAAACAGCTTACTAGGATAGTGTACCACTTTTTCCATGTGCATGACCCTGGTTTAAGCCTGCCCCCCATCACTTTGAAGGAAACTTCCATGCTGTGGTCTCTTTCAATCTCTACCTGTCCAACGAGCGAGAAAGAGGGGGGGGGGGAATGAATAGGCAAAGAGAATGTGAAAGATATCACAGCACCAGAGCTTCCTCTAGTTTCTCTAGCAGTGGGGGAAAAGCTCAAGCCTAGCTTGCACATATGGAAAAGCAGAGAACTATCCAAGTGACCTATTCTTTTTTCTTTATAAAATGGAAACACTTACAACATCATAGGATAAGAGAGATACAATTCCACACAATTCCCACCACCAGAACTCCATATCCCATCCCCTCCAATAGCCCTTCGCAATTTTCTTGAGAGCAGACAATGAGTACAGTCTAACCAATATCTTAAATATTTACAGCAGCTAACACTGAGTAAATGCATAGAAAATTATTGATGAATAAACTGTTGATTTTGATTTCTTTTTCTTTTTTATATTTATTTATTTATTTTCCCGTTTGTTGTCCTTATTTTCATTTTTGTTGTAATTACTATTGTTGGTGTTATTGATGCCATTGTTGTTGGGTTGGACAGAGAAACGGAGAGAGATGGGGAAGATAGAGAGGGGGAGAGAGAGACACCTGCAGACCTGCTTCACTGCTGGGAAGTGACTCCCGTGCAGGTGGGGAGCTGGGGACTCGAACCCAAATCCTTATTCCTGTCCTTGCGCTTTGCACCACGTGTGCTTAACCCTCGGCACTACCACCCGACTCCCTAAACTGTTGATTTTGACTCACAGTATCATTACTCTCAACTACAGTTTAAGTGAACTGTTACTGTTTATTTTTTTAAGAATTGAATTTTTCTCTCTGACTCTTTCCCCCTCTACCTCTCCCTCCCCTCTCAATTTCTCTCTGTTTCTATTCAACAATAAATCAATCAATAATTTAAAGAATTGATACTTTGTTGGATAGAGACAGAGAGAAATAGAGGAGTAGGAGAGGTAAGAGGGAGAAAGACAGAGAGATACCTGCAGCTCTATTTCACCACTCCTCAAGTTTTCCTCCTACGGGTGGGGACCAGGGGCTTGAATCCCGATCCTTGTGCGCTGGAGTGTGTGCACTTAACCAGATGTGCCACCACCTGGCCTCTGGAACTATTTTTCTTAATAAATGATTTTTTTTTGTATGAATGGCTCCTTATTTTCAGCACATGTAACAAACTTAGGCTCAGTATCATTAATATTTGCAATTTGCATTTGGAGATTATCCTACATCTGACAACTTTCTTGCTTCCAGGAAAATAACATTTCATAATAAGTAAATCAAATGAAAATTTTTAAAAAAATAGATACTGAAGCATAGTGGTTAACTACCTAAAGTGTATTCCCTTTATAATTAAAAGAAACCTAATACCTGACACTTTACAAACTTACAGACATGCTATAATTAGATGAGAAAATAGGTGTGAAACATTTTGAGAAAGTTGTTAAGAGAACTAAAGAGTCATCATGATATTCAAGCTGGTATTTTGATTTTTGTGTCTCTAGAAATTCTGTTTCTTTTGCAAAAAAAAAAAAAAGAAAGAAAGAAAGAAAGAAAAGAAAAGAAAACCCTTTAATAATTTCCAGAAGATTGTTGTAAAATCTTTTCTCACGTATCAGATCTAATAGCCCATATGCTACTTAGGAAACATTAGCACCTTCCTACAGAAATATTCACTAACACGTGATGCAAACTTCTGTAGTATTAGTTTGCAGGTGGAAAATATGTTATCACATAAAGACATATGAGCTCCAGACTTTCAAACATTTTAAATGAATTTAATTTTAACCACTTGAAATCATTTTGTTTTTATGTGAAAAAAAAAACTAGTGCACTTTTGAGGCAATGTAACATGAAAAAAAAATCAGTTTAAGTTCTCTGTCAAATTTAAAACAGAAATAATAAAGCAATTTATTCTCCAGTAGGCTGGAAAGGTAACAGTTTGTAAGTTAGAAGTCCCAGAGGTTGCAGGTTCACTTCCCAGATGAGGAGTGTTTTGGTCCTTCTCTCTCTTTCATTCTCTTGTATTAGGAACAAATAAATAAATATAAATGAATCATCAAGTACAGCGACCACCTCAGTTCTTTCATAACCTATATTTTGTTTTTCTATCTGTAAATACTACATTTGTAACTGTCCATCCTTTCGCTAGAAATCTACTAAAGAAATGATACTTAGTGCTATAATAATTATAGAGAGGGGTCAGATGGTGGTGCACCTGGTTAAGCACTCACATTACAGTGTGCAAGGACTCAGGTTCAAGCCCTTGGCCTCTAGCTTTTTAATGCATAGACTTCAGTTCTGAGTACATATTCTTTCAATCTGAGCTTTTAAGATTTCAAATTAGTAAACTGAATGTTAACACTGGGCTTACATTGTTAATGCATTTCCAATAACAACATTTTTTAGTCCAAATTTTTATTTTGATAATATTTTATGGTCCTTGAAAAAGGTTATAAATATCCAAATGGCCCTTGTCAATATATATATTTCCTACTCCTGACCTAGATGCTATGTTGAAAATTGTCTGTAGAACTTATGACCACAGAATGTGAGCTCAGATCTACAGGGATGCAGAGGTTACATAGGCTCCTAAGCTAATTATGGGCCCCAGATCACATCAAAATCGATGAGGTTTACAGTCAAAAATATTTATACCCCTTTCCCATATTAGGGAGCTACTCTCTTCCCTGATCCAGCTTTCTGGTCCTTTGTATAGCCATGACATCATTCTCCAGACAATAACTTGGATCCACTGGCATATCAGATTTCAGGCTCAGGGGCAAAAAGAAAAAGAAAAAGAAAAATCTAGTATAGCTACAGGCCCTTTGGAATTTAACTAAAATATGCCTACTAGCTATCTATAAAATGGAGGAACCCCCCCCCCAACTCTTCATCTGCACTATTCCAGTCTTTAGGTCCATGATTGTTTAACAATTTGTTTGGCTTTGTATGTTAATTCTATTGTTAACCATCAGGTTCCAGATGCTAGCTTGATGTCCACCAGACTTCTTTGGACAGACAACCCCACCAATGTGTCTTGGAGCTCTGCCTCCCCAGAGCCCTTCCCCACTAGGGAAAGAGAGAGGCAGGCTGGGAGTATAGATCAACTTGTCAACACCCATGTTCAGTGGGGAAGCAATTATAGAAGGCAGACCTTCCACCTTCTGCATGCCAGAATGACCTTGGGTCCATACTCCTAGAGGGTAAAAGAATAGGAAAGCTATCAGGCGAGGGAATGGGATACAGAGTCCTGGTGGTGGGAATTGTGCAAAGCTGTACCCCTCTCATCCTATGGTTTTATCAATGTTTCCCTTTTACAAATAAAAAAAATTAAAAAAAAGAAAATTGTCAGTAGAAAGGAATTGATTTTTGATTAAATGATTGACTTATTTTTAGTAAATTATTATTATAGCTGGATAGAGTAAACAGTTAATAATATCTATATAATTTCATGTTTGAGAGCTAGTTTATGCCCTAATCTAGCTTTCTAGTCCTATTCTAAACTCTGACATCATCTTTTTTTTATTTTTTATTTAAGAAAGGATTAATTAACAAAACCATAGGGTAGGAGGGGTACAATTCCATACAATTCCCACCACCCAATCTCCATTTCCTACCCCCTCCCCTGATAGCTTTCCCATTCTCTATCCCTCTGGGAGCATGGACCCAGGGTCATTGTGGGTTGCAGAAGGTAGAAGGTCTGGCTTCTGTAATTGCTTCCCCGCTGAACAAGGGCATTGACTGGTTGGTCCATACTCCCAGTCTGCCTGTCTCCTTCCCTAGTAGGGTGGGTCTCTGGGGAAGTGGAGCTCCGGGACACATTGGTGGGGTCTTCAGTCTAGGGAAGCCTGGCCGGCATCCTGATGACATCTGGAACCTGGTGACTGAAAAGAGAGTTAACATACAAAGCCAAACAAATAGTTGAGCAATCATGGACCCAAAGCTTGGAATAGTGGAGAGGAAATGTTAGGGGGGTACTCACTGCAAACTCTAGTGTACTTCTGCTTTCAGGTATATATTTTGCACTAGTTTATGGATACGTGTGAACATATGCTCTCTCTCACAGAAACTGGTGTATATCTAGGTTTTGGGACTTTGTTAGAAAGTGAACCACGTAAGATGAAATTAGAGTATACTATGAAAGGAAAGGTATCACCCGAGTAATGAAGTTGAAGGGTTGTCATTCCACACGTGAAGTCTCTGGACACAGTCTGAAGTGAAGCATGTTGAGGTGGCAATCGTTGCGTTGGTTAGGTTGTGATCGGCAGATGCAATATTATTTGATACGGATTGGGAGAGGCATACGGGAAAGTGGGCCCTATCCAAGGGTTCCAGGACTGGGGGAAGTAGAGGCTCTATAGTGGAGATGTGAGGTTACTGCTGTCTTAGGGTTCCAAAAGACAACTGATAGTTAATGTTATCATCACATTGTTTGGTAATTGGGTTAACTTTGAAAAGTCCTTTTGTTAGGGTTTGCTGTACAGTACCCAGTATCTTGTATACAGCTGTGCTATTGACTCTGACAGCATCTTTCCAGACAATATTTTTTTAGTACACTTGTTTGTTAGCTATCAAGATTAGACAAAAATTACTAAAGTCATGGGTCCCTTGGGACATACCTAAAATAGACTTCCTAGCTTCTCCCACCAGAAGACCTCTGATTTAATCTGTTCTATTCCTACCTTTGAGTTTCTGTTTCCTAAACAATTTGTCCTGCTTTATATCTTACAGCTTTTCAGCCATCAAGTTGCAGATGCTAATATGACATCCTGACTTTCCTGGGCAGAGGATCTCACCAATGTATCCTAAGGTCTCACCTCTCCAGAGCCCTGCACAACTATGGAAAGAAACAAACAGGCTGGGAGTATAGATCAATCTGCCAATGTCCATGTTCAGTGGAGAAAGCAATTACAGAAGAGAGACCTTCCACCTCCATAAAGAATTCTTTTTTTTTTTCTACTTCTTTTTTTTTTACATGCATAACATTCCCCAGATTCCCATTTAACAATACAACCCCCACTATTTCATTCATCATTTTTCATGGACCTGTATTCTCCCCACCCACCCACCCACCCCAGAGTCTTTTACTTTGGTGTAATACTCCAATTCCATTTCAGGTTCGACTTGTGTTTTCTTTTCTAATCTTGTTTTTCAACTTTGGCCTGAGAGTGAGATCATCCCGTATTCATCCTTCTGTTTCTGACTTACTTCACTCAACATGATTTTTTCAAGGTCCATCCAAGATCGGCTGAAAACGGTGAAGTCACCATTTTTTACAGCTGAGTAGTATTCCATTGTGTATATATACCACAACTTGCTCAGCCACTCATCTGTTGTTGGACACCTGGGTTGCTTCCAGGTTTTGGCTATTACAAATTGTGCTGCCAAGAACATATGTGTACACAGATCTTTTTGGATGGATGTGTTGGGTTCCTTAGGATATATCCCCAGGAGGGGAATTGCAGAATTCTGGTCCATACTCCCAGAAGGATAAAGAATAGGAAAGTTTCCAATGGAAGAGATGGGATATAGAATTCTGGTGGTGGGAGCTGTATAGAATTATACCTCTATTATCTTAAATCTTGCAAACCATTATTAAATCACTAATAATTTTTTTAAATCTAGGATGTAGAATTTCATACATTATAAATTAGGTATCAGGACATTTAAACTTAAAAGTGTCCCAGAAATTCCAGTGTCTGCACTGGTAGTTTACAATGTGAGTGCAGTTACACTTATTTTTTCTCTTAAAGAGTAACCCTAGTACATCTTTATTTTCACAAATCCTCAGTTCCTGAAGACAGCTTGTCACAGCAAGCATCCTACAATGGATTGATAAACGTCTATCAAAAGCTTTAAAATGTGCATGATTTAGTAGACTGTTTCCTGAACCATAAGGCTAAATACTATTTATAAATTTTAAATATACTACATATGATGTTTATGCAAGTGTGCATACTACCACATTTTCTCCCCATGAATAATGCATATCCTATGCAACTTGAGTCCAAAATAAGAAAAAATGCCAAAAATCAGATAGTCCGCATTAAATAGAAGAATAAAAATGGAGTGCTTGGTAAATAAATCCTTGAAGTAAATGTAATTATAGGGTTATTTGTCTAAAGAAAAAAAAAGTTCATATTATTGTCTTTATCTCTCTCATTATATTTTGTTCCTACCATCATTCCTAGTGTTAGTCAAATAAGTGAGTCCCATACTAAAACCACTGGGCACAGTGTTCATTTTTGAGCACTAGATAATTCATGGATCATTCTAAGCCAGTATTAAGTGGCAGAAGCATTGCTAAGGGCACACAGTTGAAATCAAGAGATGCATCACTTCTCGGCCTTTTGACTAAAATCAAGTGTAGTATCTGAAATCAAGAGATGCAAATGTGTTCAGTGTATACATTACTAAAGTGCTATAGTTATTTTACTGCAGCAAAAATCAGGCAGCATCACTACAGTCTAGATTACATGAAAATTATCTTAGTAAGTTTTAGATTCAAAAGCAAAATGTGATTTCAAAGATCAAGTTGCTAGATTACACACAACTCTTTTAACAGGATGACTAATTTCAGCTAGTGCTTAATAATGTATGCTAACTATGAAAGAGTGCTTTTCTCTACTGCCTGGGCTCTGCTGTGAAATCACCCAGGATTTAGGTAGAGCCTATGATACAGCAGTTAGGTGCTCTTTTTAGAATATATAATTTCTAGTCTTAGTTATTACACACACACACACACACACACACATACACACGTGTGTATATGGTATCAGTTATGATTGTGTACATGTGTACATAAAAGTGGAGACATACCAAATAATATACTTTCTAATCACCTTCCTCTTGAGTTCTTTGATATTTGTTTTCAGGATATTCCCTGTACCTTGTCTTCTGCTCAAATTACTTTAACTTTAATCTCTCCCTTAGGCACATACCCTCCATTCTCCTGTGCCTTTAGTTTTCTCTTATCCTTTTACCTACATTTTTTAAGTTGTCCCCATGTTCCCATTCTCTCTCAGACAATATTTCTCTCAACAGAGCAATCGATCTCTCTCCTAGTCTCTCCTCTTTAATTTTCCAAATAACTCTTTACTATAACTCTTATCTGCTCAGTGGGCATCTATGGATCAATCACTATCAACAGGAACTTATTAATATTAGCCAAATTCACATTTTCCTTTTTTTTTTAGATTTTCTATTTTTAATTTTTTATCTTTATTTATTTATTGGAAAGAGCCAGAAATTGAGAGGGAAGGGGGGGTGATAGGAAGGGAGACACCTGCAGCCCTTCTTCACCACTCTCAAAGCTTTCCCCTTGCAGGTGGGGACCAGGGGCTTGAACTCAGGTCCTTGAACACTATAACATGTATGCTCAAGCAGGTGAACCACCACCCGCCCCACATTTTTCTTTTATTCCTATTACCCAGGTTTATGTCTGGAACAGAAATCGGTATGCAATCCAGTTGCTCCATAGATTATTGCTCCATAGATTATTGGAAAATAATCTATGCCTATACCCTTCCGCCACACCACTACCTTTTAACACATCTCCAATACTATTGATTTTATCTTGACACATTCTATTTCACTGTTCTCACATTCTATTTTACTGTTCTCCGTAGTCATAGTTTTATTGTGCGATAGCTTCAGTCATTAATGTTTGAATTGCCTCAGTAGTCTTCAAACTGTACTCCTCCAAGCACCCTTACTTTGTACCATTGCATAATATTTTGTGAAACCAGAATTTTACTGGATCACGTCTTCTTACTTCTTAAAAAAAATAAATAATGGCTTGCTATTTCCTTCTCAATTTCTCTAGAATAGGGTCTAAATTTCTTGAGATTCTGTGGGCCATACAGAGGCACTCATGATAGAGTGCACATGTTGCAATGCACAAGGACTAGAGTTCAAGCCCCAGTTCTCCACCTATAGGGTGAAAGCTTCATGAGCAGTAGAGCAGTATTGTAGGTATCTCTTCTCCTTTCTCCCTATATCCTCTGTCCTTCTGTTTCTACCATATACATACACATAGATAGATAGATAGATAGATAGATAGATAGATAGATAGATAGATAGATAGATGGAACACTTTATTATTTTGTTTGTTTTTCAGAGTACCAGAGTAGTTCACTGGGAAGAGATAATGATTTACTCACGTGTGCAGCCCAGGTTTGGGAGTGCCATGATGCTGGGAATACTATAGTATTGTGGTATCTTTCCTTCCCTCTTTATTTGTCTCAGAAGTGGTGTAATCATACACACGTGAAACCTCAGTTTTATGTGCATGCACACACAAATAGTTTGTATAGTAGGGATATGTATCAGTGAGTAGAGTATATGACTTTCTTTTTGTTGCCCTTGTTTTATTGTTGTAGTTATTATTGTTGTCATCGTTGTTGGATAGGACAGAGGGAAATGGAGAGAGGAGGGGAAGACAGAGAGTGGGAGAGAAAGATAGATACCTGCAAACCTGCTTCACTGCCTGTGAAACGACTCCCCTGCAGGTATGGAGCCTGGGCTTGAACAGGGCCTTATGCCTGTCCTTGGGGAGTATATGACTTTCATATTCAATTTCAGTGGGTTCAATCTCTGACATCAAGGGTAAGCACAATGACAAAAAAAAATGGTGAGATTTCATAGATTGTGAAGCATTGTTTTCATGTTTTTCCTTCTTTCTTCATCCTAAATATATAAAACTTATGCTGGGGCTGTAGCATAGCAGGAGAACATACACATGCAGTCAATCGCTGTTATTGCATTAAAAAAAATCAGTTTTTGGGTCAGGCAGTAGTTTAACGGGTTAAGCGCAGGAGGCACAAAGCGCAGGGACAGGTTTAAGGATCTAGGTTGGAGTCCCCAACTCCCAACCTGCAGAGGAGTCACTTCACAAGCAGTGAAGCAGATCTACAGGTGTCTATCTTTCTCTCCCCCTCTGTCTTCCCCTCCTCTCTCCATTTCTCTCTGTCCTATCCAACAACGACGACGACATCAGTAACAACAATAAAACAACAAGGATAAAAAAAAGGAATAAATAAATAAACATTTTAAAAATCAGTTTTTAACTCAGTGGTGTTAATTTCTCTACCCTCATTTCTTGTTTCTCTCCTATATGGTATACACCAATGACTTTTTTATTATTTCTCCTCTTTTCTGTGTGTTCTTTTTTTGTCCCAACTCCAAATTTTTCATATTTGATTATCTCTAAGGCAGCCTTCTATTACCTCAAATTTAGAATAAATGTCCACATCATCTTTTCTCACAATTTAGGACTTTATATATGATACTGTTATAGACCATCTGTTTTGTTTAAGGTGGATACCAAAGAATTTTTATACCATGTAGTATGCAGTAACAAATCAATTAAAAAGTCTGATAAAGAACTGCCAATAATTTTGTATTATGTGCTTTAAAGTAATAATATAGCCCAGCTGAAATTCTTGTTAAAGACACAACTTAGATTTTATTGCACCCACTGTCACATGAATGGACTTACTCTTTATATTTTATTTGATAATTGGAATAATTTACTTCATTTACAAACAACTATAACTATAACATAAATAAACTTATGATTAACTATATTGAAATTATCATTCTACTGCCATTGTGTAAGAATTACTTCTTGGGCTGGGAAGACCACATAATAATTATGCAGACTCTCGTGCCAGAGGCTCTGAGGTTCTAAGTTCCATCCCCAGCACCACCACAAGATACATCTGAGCTGTGCTCTTGGTATCTCTCTCTCTCTCTCTCTCTCTCTCTCTCTCTCTCTCACACACACACACACACACACACACACACACACACACCACACACACACAAGTAAAATACTTTTAAAGAATTATTTCTTTACCATTTATAAGGCACACAGAAGTGCACTTTTATATTTTAGATAAACCTAAATTTAACAAGTGTAGTTTAGCTTTTACAATGAATAAGAACTTCATCTAGGCTTAATGTAATTCCTTTTAATTCAAGAGTAGCTCATAAAAACAAAAGAAGGAATCACAATTTTGGGGAATCCTCAGGCAAAATCTTTGAAAAGGGAACAATCTGTCAACAAGTAATCATCCTGTTTAATTTTGTTGATAAAACATTACTCTAGTTTGAAATTCCTATCTGTATTGTCAGTATGAATCACTTGGCTCATGATAGAGAATAAATAC
Organism: Erinaceus europaeus; assembly: GCF_950295315.1. Lineage (NCBI taxonomy): Eukaryota > Metazoa > Chordata > Mammalia > Eulipotyphla > Erinaceidae > Erinaceus > Erinaceus europaeus. The sequence continues at coordinate 129,137,364 of NC_080162.1, read as the reverse complement.
AAACGTTTACTGTCATATAACTGAAAAATATATGACTATCAAAAACCACTCACTGGAGTTCGTTGGATGCCAGAGAGTATATTTTCATTTGCATCTCAGGGTTGACAAAAAAAAAAAAAAAAGCCCTGTTATACTACTAGTAGTAAGATAAAAGAAACTTTATTGAGTGGCAGACTCATGTTGTGCATCTCACAATGAGATTCTGTCTAGTGTCTCCCACTCAAGCACCTTGAGCTTCTGCCAAAATGTCTTCCACATGTGTGTCTCCTCATTTTCTGCATGTTTCTCCCTAATCTTTGTGCTATCCCATTGTCCCTCTAGTTATTGGCTATATGTACACACAGCTACATTAAGTATAAACATCTTATGGATATATAAATATAGATATAAACCTTTTAAGGGTATACATAAAACATCTTAAGGGCATGCATAATTGAATAATCTTACTCCTACTACGTAGCTGAATCTATATCAGACTTGTTATATCCAATTCTAGTGATTATATCAGATTCTATGTTTACTCTGCAAATTTTAACCTTACCCCAAGAATTTAGGCAAAATTCAGGGATATCAGATAAGGTAGGTTTCATGTTAGCCTGAAGCCTGCTGACCACTATCTGTATTTACCCTGATATGGCCAAAACATTCCAGGGGACTGGAGACAGAGCTAACAAAGAATTCTGACATGTCTAGTATAATGCATAGCTGTTAGTAATTAAGAAAAATAGCTCAGCAGAGAAATAGCAGGCATTATAATTCAGGGGACTATTAAGAAATAAGGAGTTCTTCAATATATAACTATATCACTTACCACATTTCCACAACTATTAAAAACTTTCCTAGAAGCCTTTAAAACATTACAGTTCTTCATGAAATCCTTTCTTCTAGTGAGCTATTTAGTTTTTGCTAATATTGATTTCTTAACTATTTATTTGGATTTCAAAAGGTACTATATGATTACTTCATCAAATTGATTTTTCTTTTGAAATTATTATTAAAAAATTGAAAATGGATAAATAAATAATCTGACTGCTAGTCATTCTGTCACTAACTGTTATATAACAATCCCAAAATGAAGTGCTTTCAGTCAAAAGTAATCATCTTTTATGACTGCAAATTTACTTAGATTATCAGCATGTATCTTTTGTAACTAATCACTCATGGGGTTTATTTTACAAGGAGCTTAGTAGTGACCAAAACATCTGCGATTTCATACTTCATGATCTCTTTACAGAACCTCTCAAAAATGCAACACAGCCTCCTTCATAGCACATCTGACTCCAAGAAGCAAATTCCATATAGCAACTGCTTTGTGAAGCTGTATTACATAATTTTTATTTCTTTGTTGAAGGATTAATGTTTTATAGTCAATAGTAAAATACAATAGTTGGTATATGCATAAAATTTCCCAGTTTTCCACATAATTCAACCCCCAGTAGGTCCTCCTCAGCAATCATGTTCCAGGACCTGAACCTTCCCCACCACATCAGAATCTTTTATTTTGGTGCAATATACCAACTCTAGTCCAAGTTCTGCTTAGTGTTTTCCCTTCAGATTTTGTTTTTCAACTTATGAAGCTGTATTATATTTTAAATGTACCACTAGTCAAAGCAAGGAAGAGTGTCAAACCTAAATCCAATATGAAAAAAATTACACAAGATATTGAAAACTCTAAGGTATAGCTCCCAAACTAAATGGAACTTGGGTAGAAGACCATCATCTTCTATAAGAACATAATTTAAACAAGACAATCTTAAACCACTACAGTTTCTTTTTGGGGGTGCTTTTCACACAACTTAAATAATATTAAAATTTGGGGATTTGTTTCTTTAAATGAATGTATTTTGGTGTCAATCACCATCAAATTTCCTTAAAGTCTTCAAACTTCATATGTAGTACCATCTATACCCTTGAATTATATTAAAATTTATTTTGCTAGTATTTGAATTATTTTCACTTTAACATGGAAAGTTTATGCAGTATAGTAATGTTGGTTTAGAGAAAAATAGAAATCATCTCCTCAAGCGCTATTGTTACTAACCGAGTCTTCTTCACTAAGACGTTACAATTTTAGATGGTAGGTTATGCCTTTTAGATTGATCTAACACAAAACTTCTTTCTCCTTTCTATGTTGCAGATAATTTTACTTCACTTTAGTTACTAACATTTGCTTCTGAAATAATCCTAATTGCTTATTTGAGTTCTCTTATTCTGGACTATATCCCAACTCTGATAAAACTCTTCATAATAACTTAGTGGGATTATCCTGAACCCTCCGGGTGATAGAAAAATCAACTCCCAAATCACAATTTATTTACAATCTCTTATAAAAAATCTCCAAGGGAGAAAATGTTTTGATATTGGCAAAGAATTGAGAATACAGTAGAAGCCTTTTCCTTTTGAATCTGTGAGATGACCACATACAATGAGCCTGCAGAAACTGTGGCCAGGATATGAGACATGATGAGATGTGTCCAAAGCTGTGCCTGCCAGGGCACATCAGATAGGATGAAGGCTTTTACTATATCTCTTCTCCACCACAAGGGCAAAATTTGTCCTGGTGCTACTGCATTAAGGTAGCCAGAGGAAGCATTTAAGAGTGAATGGTATGTGAAAAGGAGAAATATAAACCTTGCATATTGATATTTTCAGAGAAAGTCCAAACTTCAGCAAGTCCAAACTCCATCAATTATCTTTTAGTTAAAGACCTATAGATATGTGTTTTATAGAGAAAAGGGAAGGTTCCTGTTGTCTTAGGGTTTAAAAGGCAATAGATAGTTACTGCTATAACCAAATTATTTGGAAATTGGGTTAACTTTGAAAATCCCATTGTTAGGATTTCCTGTATCATACAAGACCTCTCCATAATTTATGTCCTTTAATGCTTATATCTATATCTTATAAAGTAACACCACTAGTTACTTCTGTTCTACCCCAAATCTTCATCTATAATATTCTTGTCTTTAGGCTCATGATTAGTCAAATATTTGTTCTGCTTTATATCTTAACTCTTTTTCAGCCACCAGGTTCCAGATGCTAACATGATGCCTACATGAATTCCCTGGGCAGAGGACTCCAACAATGTGTCCTTGAACCCCGCCTCCCCAGACCCCTGCCACACTAGGGAAAGAGAGAGACAGGCTGGGAGTATGGATCAACCTATCAACACCCATGTTCAGTGGAGAAGCAATTATAGAAGCCAGACCTTCTACCTTCTGCATTCCATAATGATCCTGGGTCCATACTCCCAGAGGGATAAAGAATAGAAAATCTATCAAGGAATGGGATGGGATATGGAATTCTGGCAATGGAAATTTTGTGGAATTGAACCCCTCTTATCCTATAGTTTTTTGCAATTAGCCTGCTGTGCTACCTCCTGGCCCCCCACTGTTTAACATTTCAAAAAAATTTTACTTAAATTTGAACCTTTGCGAGGAGTGTAAGTCACTGTATTCAACTCACTGAAAGGGTATCTTCAATATTCATACAGAAAGTGGGTAGGTCTACCACATGGGAATTGATTGGGTAATTTTCTCTATATCAGCTATTGATTACAAGCAGCATTTCTACTAACAACCTTGAAGTATGGAGTTGGGATGCAGAGAAAAAAAGAAAAGGAAGAGAAGGAATAGGGTCATGTGTTTATTTATTATATATTTATTTATCTCCAGAAAGGAATAAAAAAGGCAAGGTAGCATTCCTAAGAGTCTTTTACCAAGAGTTATTTACAAAACTGTTTTTATTCTTTGCTCTGGGGCACATAGAACACATAAACAAATGACTTCTCAATGAACTGTAGACAAATAAGCAATCATTTCTTCTTCCTCCTATCCACCCATGACCAACCAAGCACCAGTCTTAATTCTTTGTCTTTGTGTTTATCCCATAACACCCAAGATAATGGAAAATCCCTACCATAAATCAATATGAACAAATAAGATGGATGACAAAAGACCTCTTACCAGCATCTTGAGACCTAACACAGTACCCACCTACTTTTCCCATGCAAATCACTAGGACTAAGCTAGTCTGTGCAAAATATAAATCAATCATTGACAAAAGAGGGTATGGCCCTGACAGAAGGATCCCAGTTCTAGCCCCCAGCTCCCCACCTGCAGGAGAGTCACTTCACCTGTAGTAAAAAAAAAAAAAAAAAGGTCTATAGGTGTCTATCTTTCTCTCCCCCTCTATCTTCCATTCCTCTCTCTATTTCTCTCTATCCTATGCAACAATAATGACAGCAATAACAACAACAACAATAATAATAACAACAACAAGGGCAACAAAAAGGGAAAAAAAAAAGCCTCCACTGCGGAGGGGAAAAAAAAAGGGGGGGATGGACAAAATTTTTTTTGAGGGAGTTCATGTTTTACACCACTATCACTGATACATGAGTACAATTTCATTATGCATAAGAACTCCACAGTTCTCTTCAACCCTTTTTTCCCCTTCGTACCCCAGTCCTTTAATTTAATGAAATATATCATCCCCAGTCCACATTTCATTTCATGTTTTCCTTCCCTGTCCCTATTCATCAAGTCCTACTTATAAACCAAGAAAGCCCTTAGCTCAAGGCAGACCTACTTCTGGCATATTTCCCCTTCCTTAAGAATATACTGATATCTCTTTGAGTTTTCTACTACGCATGTAATACTTTTTTTTTTTTCTACAAAGTCTTACTCCCTGTTCTTTGCCTTTCCTAAGTCAAGTCTTCAATCTGTATCTTTTCCCTTAACACTCTTTCTAACTTTTGTGTATCTCAGAGTTAGGCCTTTTCTCATTTTTGGAAATCAAGACCACACTGCCTTTAACAAGTGATATTTCTAAATAAATCTCAAGGAGTATTCTTTGAAGTGCCTTGCACTACTTAGCATGATCCAATGACACCATAGACTAGCCTAATGTTAAAACTGGAAGCTCAACAAATATTAAATTACTTTTTAATTTTTATTTAATTACTGTTGTTGTTATTGTTATTATTATTATTATTATTATTATTATTATTTTGCCAGAGCACTGCTTAGCCCTGGCTTATGGTAGTGCAGGGGATTGAACCTGGGACTTTGGAGCCTCAGGCATAAAAGTCTCTTTGCATATCCATTATGCTATCTAACCCTAACTTCTTTTTTCTTTTTAAATGATTTTTTTTTTTTGCCTCCAGGGTTATTGCTGGGGCTTGGTGCCTGCACTATGAATCCACTGCTCCTGGAGGCCATTTTTTCCCTTTTGTTGCCCTTGTTGTTTATTGGTGGTGTTGTTACTATTATTGTTGTCTGAGAAATTGAGAGAGGAGGGGAAGACAGAGAGGGGGAGAGAAAGATAGACACCTGCACACCTGCTTCACGGCCTGTGAAGTGACTCCTCTGTAGGTTGGGAGCTGGGGCCTGGAACCCGGATCCTTGTGCTGGTCCTTGCACTTTGCACCGGGTGCGCGTAATCCGCTGTGCTACCGTCAGCTTCCCTAACCCTGCCTTCTAGACTAATTTTTTGACACTACTCTTGAGATAAACATTGAAAAAATAGCCATTACTAAAAATGAAATTGTATGTGTATAGTTAAATAAATTATTAGTTGCCTGAAATCAACCATAGCAAGAAAATTTACAACATGGAAACTGACAAATGTTATAAACTTGAGTTTTTTTTTCCACCCCCTCAGTTGTTCCTTGTAGAGTAGTATGCTAAACTAATCACCAGTGTATCAATTTTTCAGACACCTATAACATTGTCTTCTTGCTCAGGAATTCCCTGTGCTCACTTATTATAATATGACCTTTTTGACAACCAGTGTAACCAATGTCTTAGAATACAGATTCTAGCCACCAACTGCCAAGTCTTCCTGAAATTTTTAAGAGTTTAAATGAAGCACATCCAATCTTTTCAAGTGAACAATTACTTCACTTCCCATTTTCCAGAAGATATGACTCTCTTGACCCTCACTTGGTCATTTCCTCATTTCTTTCCCCATTTCTCCTCTAATTTGAAAGTCAACATGCATGACCTCCCATCTGCCTCTTTCTTAACTCATACTGGTGCAAAGCAGTGTAAATTATTTTTTTTCAGTCTCGTCAGGAGAGAATTTTGATGTGTGTATGTGTTTTACATTTCTATGCATATATTTCTCCTTTTACTTCTTTGTGCAAGCAATATGACTTTTTTTTTCTTGATTTTCCTTATTTTGTTTTTGTTGTTTTGCCTATCACTTAATAGATTGAATACAGAACTATTTATAAGATTATCTCAATGTACTAAAATGATATCGTTTGGGCCAGTAATGATGGTTGAGCACTTGGAGAGTTCAAGTAAATAGGTCAACAGGAAGTAGACAATAATGTTACAGAAAAGGTTACATTTTATTAGAAAAGACAAGCTAAGATATAGTCCAAGGGAGGTGATGTACAGCCAGTAAAAATAAATTTAAAAAAATTTTTAAAGGCCCACTGAGTAGTAGGAAGTCTGAATTTATGCCTATAATTGTCAGGACTACATTCTTTTGAGTTGCTAAGAAAAAATAACTCAGGCAAGTGGGGTGGGGAGTGTTCAAATCCTGAAGGATGATGGTAGAGGAGGACCTCGGTGGGGGATTAGAGTGTTTTGCAGAAAACAGAAATTTTACACACATACCAACAATTGTACTATTATAGCATCTGAAAAGAGTGAGAGTTTGACTTCTTCTCATCCACTCTATATTCTGTTAATTCCTTGCTCTTGCCTGATTGCTACTGCAAGAACTTTAAACACGGTGTCAAATAGTAATGGTGACAGTCGACAGCTCTGTCTAGTACGTAATTTGAGGGGGAAAGCTTTCATGTTTTTGCCATTAAGTATGATGTTGGCTGGAGGTTTAACATATGTTAAGTGATTTTTCATCTATTTCCATTTTTGTGTAATTTTGATCATGAATTTTGTTGGATTATGTCAAAGGCTTTCTCGGTATTTACTGAAATAATCAGGTGGGTTTTTTTTTTTTGAGGGGGGTTGGTTTTTACTTTATTGATGTGGTGGATCACATTGATTTATTTATGTATACTGAACCAGCCTTGCATCCCTGGGATAAATCTCACTTGGTTATGATGAACAATTTTTTTAAATATACTGCTTCATCTGGTTGGCTAGAATTTTGTTCAGTATTTTAGCATCGATGTTTATCAGTGATATTGGTCTGTAGTTTTCTCCTTTTGTTGCATCCCTGTCTGCTTTTGGTATCAGGGCGATGCTGGCTTCATAGAAGATGGAAGGGAGTATTCCTATGTCTTCAGTATTTTGGAAGACCTTAGAAAGTCTCGAATTAACTCAGGCTTGCTTGGATCCACTTGTGGCTAAGTAAATTACTTAACAGGTCACAGTTGTAAATTTTTTTTAATTATTAATTTAAGAAAGGAGACATTAACAGAATCATAGGATGGGGGGGGTATAACTCCACACAATTCCTGCCACCCAATCTCCATATCCCATACCCTCCCCAACAGCTTTCCCATTCTCTATCCCTCTGGGAGCATGGACTCAGGGTCGTTGTGGGTTGCAGAAGGTAGAAGGTCTAGCCTCTGTAATTGCTTCCCCGCTGAACATGGGCATTGATTGGTCGATCCAGTCTGCCTCTCTATTTCCCTAGTAAGGTGGGTCTCTGGGGAAGCAGAGCTCCAGGACACATTGGTGGGGTCTTCAGTCCAGGGAAGCCTGGCCGGCATCCTGATGGCATCTGGAACCTGGTGGCTGAAAAGAGAGTTAACATACAAAGCCAAACAAATTGTTGAAGAATCATGGACCTAAAGGTTCTCCAGACTGCTCTCCACAGAGGCTGTATCAATTTACATTCCCACCAGCAGTGCAAAAGGCTTCCTCTCTCCCCACAGCCTCTCCAGCAATTGTTGCTGCTGTCCTTTTTGATGTATGCCATTCTTACAGGGGTGAGGTGGTATCTCAATGTTGTCTTTATTTGCATTTCTCTGAGAATCAGCGACCTGGAACAGTTTTTCATATGTTTGTTAGCCTTTTGGATCTCTTCTGTAGTGAATGTTCTGTTCATATCCTCTGCCCATTTATGGATGGGGTCATCTGCTTTTTTGGTGCAAAGTTTGATGAGCTCTTTACATATTTTGGTGATTAGTATCTTGTCTGATGTATGGCATGTGAAGATTTTCTCCCATTCTGTGAGGGGTCTCTTTGTTTGTGTGATAGTTTCTTTGGCTGTGCAGAAGCTTTTTCAATTTGTTTGTTTCTGCTTTAGTCTTCGTTGCAATTGGGTTTGATTCATCAAAGATGTCCTTGAGGTGTAGGTGGGAAACTGTTTTACCAATGTTTTCCTCTAAGTATTTGATTGTTTCTGGTCTAACATCCAGGTCTTTAATCCATCTGGAGTTAATTTTTGTTTCTGGTGTGATAAAGTGGTTCAATTTCATTCTTCTGCATGTTTCAACCCAGTTTTCCCAGCACCATTTGTTGAAGAGAGCCTCCTTCTTCCATTTAATCCTTTGGGCCCCCTTATCAAAGATTAGATGTCCATAGGTGTGGGGATTTATTTCTGGGCTTTCAGTTCTGTTCCACTGGTCTGTGGGCATATTTTTGTTCCAGTACCATGCTGTTTTGATTATGATGGCTTTATAATAAAGTTTGTGGTCTGGGAGTGTGATGCCTCCATTTCTGTTTCTTTTCCTCAAGATGGTTTTGGCAATTCTAGGTGTTTTCTGGTTCCAGATAAATGACTGTAGTTTTTGTTCTATTCTCTTAAAGAAGCTTGGTGGAACTTTGATGGGTATTGCTTTAAATTTGTATATGGCTCTGGGGAGAATATTCAGTTTGATGAGATTTATTCTTCCAATTTTAACAGTCATCCATGGTTGCTTTAACTCCATCACTGAGGTGAAGCATGGTAGTTGGTAATGTCTTGTTATGCAGCTGAAAAGTTGGCCAGGGCTTATTTTTCTAGCTGGCCCTGAGCGCTTAAATCCTTCAGAGGACTTAAACTATAAATAGATTTTTCTTTTTTTAATATTTATTTATTTTCCCTTTTGTTGCCCTTGTCGTTTTATTGTTGTTGTTGATGTTGTCGTTGTTGGATAGGACAGAGAGAAATGGAGAGTGGATGGGAGACAGAGAGGGGAAGAGAAAGGTAGACACCTGCAGACCTGCTTCACTGCCTGTGAAGAGACTACCCTGCAGATAGGGAGCCAGGGGCTCGAACCAGGGTCCTTACATGGTCCTTTCTTTTGGCTCCAGATGTGCTTAACTTGCTGTGCTACCACCCTGCTCCCAGATTTTTCACTAAATTACTCTCTAGTCATGAAGATAGAAAACAGAGAAAAGTTAAGAGAGAAATCAGCCTGAGAAAGAAAAATGTTTTGGTCACAAAATAAGCTAGTGTCAGATTAGGGCTGGGCCCCAAGTTCTCTCCCAGACCGTACTATAAACTGTATCTAAATTCTGCCAAGCATTGGATTGACAGCCAGTGGTTTTGAAGAAATGACCTTCAGTTGTTGTTTTCGAAGGGTTATGTTGTTTTCTCTGGGCTGGCTTCACGGGCGGGTAACAGACGACCAGGGACTCATGGTTGGGTTGTACGCAGTATCTCTTTATTCATGCAGGACGCAGCAAAATCTAAGACGAGCTAAGCTAAACTCAAGGTAAAGTACTCTAAAACTCACAATGCTGTCTTTATATATACTTGCCAAGTAGGGTGGAAACAGGATGTGACATAGAGAGGGTGGAGAGAAAAGTGACTGGTGAAAATCAGAGTGTGACAAGGAGGGGGCAGATTAGGCAAGAATCCTATCACTGAACTACAAATGCCCTGGAGGGAGGATGGAACTTGTTAACAACATTCAGTGAGGACCCAGAGTATCCTTGGTCTTCTCACATCACTGGCAATATGCTCAGCAGCTTCATTACCAGTCTGGAGTATGGCTTCTTGAGTTTCAAGGATCACTTCCTCATCCCATTTCCACCCACTGGCCACATGTGTTGGTATTCACCTGTGGCTTACTGAGTTCCTGATGAAATCTTGGTTGTATTTTGTTGAGTTTCCAGGTATTTTTTTTATTGTTTTTTCTAGTTTAAGAAGAGAGAAATCAGAAATAGCCCCTATTCTATAGCCACGCCTTTAGAATTTTTTGTTTTCTTGTTGTTGCTATTGTTGTTTGGGGGAGTATTTTCCGTTTTGTTTTTGCCTCCTTTTTATTCTCTTTTCCTTTCTTCCTCCTCCTCTTGTAATTTATCCTGCTTCTCTTTCTCCCTTTTTTAAAAAAATATTTTATTAATTTATTCATGAGAAAGATAGCAGGAGAGAGAAGAAGAACCAAATATCAGTCTGGTGCATGTGCTACTGGGGTTTGAACTGGGGATCGCATGCGTGAGAGTATAGTGTTTTATCCACTGTGCCACCTCCCAGCAGATCACCCTCCTTTTTTTTTTTTTTTTTTTCTTTTCCAGAGCACTGCTCATCTCTATTTTATGGTGGCTCAAGGGATTAAATTTGGGATCTTGGTGCCTTAGTCCTGAAAGTCTTTCTGCAGAATCATTATGCCATCTCCCCACCACCACTACCATCAACCTGCAGTCTTAAGTGTGAACCCTAATAGAGTAGTATGTCAAAAGTTGATGGAAAGTATTAAATTCAAAATCTAGACAGAAGACACTATATGGAATGGTACAGCCTTCATATTTTTAGAACTATTACCTAAAGATAAGTATTAAAGAAATACATCAGACAAAGGCTGGGTGATGGAACATCTGGTAAACTGCTCAAGGGGTTCAAGCCCCCAGTCCCCAGCTGCAGGGGGAACTTAACAATGCTGCAGGTAGTTACCTCTCTCTCTCTCATTCTCTCTCTCTCTCTTCCCTTCCCTCTCAATTTCTCTTTCTCTATTCAAAATTATTGAATAAATAAAACATTTTAAATAAATAGAAAGATATCAGACTGTTGGGTTTAATCTAGGGTTTGCAAAGTTTTTAATTTGAAAAACTTCCTCCTTTGAAATCTAAGGTATGTTTTCATGGTGACCTACCACAAAGATCAAATTCTTCTATTGAAGAAAGTTTACTGTTTGAATCAATGCACATGACAGGAGAGAGGGAGGGAGAGAGAGAGAGAGAGAGAGAGGGAGAGGAAGGTGGTGGTAAATCTTGTGTTAAAGGGCCCTGGTTCAAGACTTGGTCCCTACCTTCAGGGGAAAACTCTATAAGAGGTAAAGCAATGCTGCTAATCTCTCTCGCTATATATCTATATAGATATAGATATATATATAGAGAGAGGGAGAGAGACAGAGAGATGGTATATATATAGAGAGGAAGATATATATTTATCTTCCTTCCATCTCAATTTCTCTTTGCCTCTATCCAAAATAAATAAATAAACACAATATTAATGAGATAGAAAATAATATAGAGACCACTCCACAAAGAGAGAACCATACCGAAAAAAATAAATAAATAAAAAGCAATTTAAGATATCAGTCTGTTGCTGTATCAGGGTTTGTAGGACTCTCCATAAGAGATGATAAAGAATGGGGGTTGGGGAGACCAGAGAAAGTTTGTCTCAAACCCAGACACAGATTCTTTTCAGAATTCAGAAGGAATTCAGGGACAAAGACACCACTTTGGGGCTGGGTGGTGGCACACCTGGTTTAGTGCACATGTTACAATGTGCAAGGACCAGGGTTCAAGCACCTAAGACCCCATCTGAAGGGAAAAGCTTTACAAGTGTTGAAGCAGTGTTGCAGGTATCCCTCTGTCTTCCTTCCTCTCTATCACCCCCTTGACTCTCAATTTCTGTCTGTCTCTATACAATAAATACATAAAGATTAAAAGTAAAAAATAAACAAAAGACACCAACAAAGGACAGATTCAAATTATGAGGTAGTAAAGATGGGGGGTTAGGAAAACAGATTCATACATTACATGAATTACTCAAGATTTGGTCATTACCAAGACAGGAGAGTCATGAATCATATTATATAGATTTTTCTATAAAACAAGCACATGGTTTTGAAAACTGTTCTAGAAAGAGACAGATAGTAAGAGTTTTCAGCACTGCAGTCAATAGATCTCATTGTTGACAAATGAACTGTGCTTATGGAATTCTAAAAGCAGCAATGGCCATAATTGTGCTCTAATAAAACTTTATTTTCAAGAACAAGCAGACCAGATCTCACCTGTGTGCCGGGTCAGTTTGCTAATACTTGATCAAGAAAGAAGAACTGGGATTTTTAATTTAGACAGAGTTGGAACAGTTCAGATCTACCATTTAATTTTTGCATGACAAGGAACAAGCCATTTAACCTTACTAGGTCTCCTTTCTCTATTTATATACCAATAAACTAATAATAATTATATTTAATTCACAAAGATATGAGTATTTAGTCAGCCAGTAAGCATGGAAAGAACACCATGTTTACTTATTTTATATATTCAGTGTCTGTTAATAATGCCTCACTTTCCTCCCATCTAGTATTTTATTTTACTTTTCATTTGATAGGACAGAGAGAAGTTGAGAGGGGAGGAGGAGATAGAAGGAGAGAAAACTAGACACCTGCAGACCTGCTTCACCCCTCCTCAAGCATCCCCACTGCAGCTGGAGGGGCGGGGGTCTTAAACCTGGGTCCTTGAGCATATCCTTGCAAGTAGTACTATGAAAGCTTAACCAGGTGAGCCACAGCTCATTCCCCAATTACTTTCCTTTTTAAAAAGAAGAAGAAAAAAAAACAGCTAGTGAATAGTCCACATGCTATAATTTGCTGGGAAATTGTGCAGATGCAGCCACATCTGCCATGTTGTCCCCTCAGGCTATTGCTAGTTCCCGCGAGAGTTGGGACATACTCGGAGCGCCTGTTCCGCCATCACGGCACTGTCAATTCCCCGCGATAGTTGGAGTGCTTTGGTTAGTCCTCCCCCTTCCCATTCCCACTAAAGTTATTATCCTACCCTGGAGTGCTATGGTTACTCCTCCCCTTTCTCATTCTCATGAGAGCTATTCCCATAAAAGCCCCTCTTCTTCCACCCCTCGCTCTCTTGCCCACTTTTCACCTAGGTGACTGAAGGCTGCGGTGTGTAACAAGAGGCAGCTAGCTCCATGTGGCCCCAACTGCTGCGTTCCCACCCCAACCTTGAGGTCCCCGTGTGAATAAAGGATTGTGTTCCCTTTCTGCTCCAAACCTCCTTTTTCTGCGTCCCACCGCCGCCACCGCAGCAAGTGACAATAATTATTTTATACCCCCTGGAATATTAACATGGTATCCTTTCTCCAGACATTTTAATCTCTATCCCTATATGCCCAACTTTTTTTTTCCATAAATTTTCATACAGGTAATCCTCACTTACTGGCCTACTTGTTTGTCAACCACTCAGAATTAAGAATAGTACTCTGATGAATCAATATCAAGAATCCAAAACTTTGGTCCTAGGAAACAACAGCACAGTGGCTCTACTTCAAGCGTGATATCACCTCTTCCAGTTTCAGTCTCTTAGCTGCAGTCAGTCAGTGGCCACTGGCTAGTGTTTTTTTATTTGTACATAATACTTTTTGATGCATCTTGGAGTGCAATTTTGTCACCTCAATGTTATTATAATGATGTAAAAGTTACATGAGACTTCAATAAGAAATCACCACAGTGGTTTATTATAAGAGACAGGTCATGCTAAGTTAAAGAGAGAAATAGTGAAAAACCTTTTCTGAGACAAACCTCATAGTAGGACCTGTAGATCAGCTGTCAAAGGCAAATCCTTCATGGCACAGCTGCGCAGCTATCAGAGGCAAAACCTCCGTGTCCTACTTGCTGTGGCGACGTGCTTTTGAGACAATGTGTTACATGCTGAAAGTCACAAGATGTCTGAGGGTACGTGCAGAGAGGCCATCATCACTGCTTCTGACCTTCTCCCAGACTAGATTAGAGAATGAGAAAATGTCTCAAATCCATAAGACACATAATTACATAATTGAGTGAAGGATCCAAATTCACGAGGAAGTTTGCCAAAATCTGCTATATATATATATATATATGCCAATAAATGTGTTCAGCGTTCTGTTCCAGGACATGCCCTGACCTGTTCCAAGGTTCCTTGAATCAAAGTGTTTTCATCTCCCTCCCCTCCTTTGAATCCCCACAGGAGCTAGACTCTTGCAGTTTATAACAACAACAAAAATTGTATCTTGCAGTTCCACAATACAGAAGTCTGAAATAAAGGGGGAAATGAGATTAAACTCACTGTGAGTCTCTGAGTAGCATCTTAGCCTCTCCCAACTTCTGCTGCTAGCCATCAGTGATCGCATTTCCCTGGCTTACAGTTGTGAAGCAGAACATGAGGAAGTTTCAATTCTCAAGGGGAAATTGGAAATAGTGAAGAGACCTGTCCATCACACCTGACTGCCCATATTCCTTTGGGAGGAAGGAGATCATGAGAACAGTACTAGGCAATGTCACCTGATCTACGGCCTTACTTCCCTGCATGGAGTACTTATAAAGTCACCATGAGACCAGAAGGGGAGGAAATAATCTCAGGGATGTAGTTCTCCATCCCCTGTATTGTACAGTTCATTAGTAAATCTTTTCCCAGGGCCAAGCAGCCATGCACCTGATAGGATACGCATATTACCATGAACAAGAACCCAGGCTCAAACATCAGGGCCCATTTGCATAGGGAAAGCTCCACCAGTCATAGAACAGTATGACACATGTCTCTTCTCTCTCTTTCCCTATCACTCACTAGTCCTTTAATTCTCTCTTTCTCCCCTGCTCTTTCTCACTTACTTTCTCCCCTTCCCTCCTCCACTTTCCTTTTCTCTTTCACACACATCCTCTAACAAAGAATAAATAAATAAATAAATAAATAAATAAATAAATAAATAACCACAAGGAGTAGTGGAGTTGTCCTAAAGGCATTGGACCATTGCACAATAGGATATAAGATGGACTCTTGCTCTTCTCTACAACCAGAAGTGGATGAGTCTAACAACTCTACAATAGCTGTTTTACTGCACCTCTGCCTCTGACCTGACCTGGCAGCACATTCTCCCTCTTTGTGTTCATAGGGCATGTTCTCCTTCTTAAAGAAGCACTAGTCAGATTGTGTTCAAATTAGCCCTGAATCCTTTGTCTTGAACTTGCCAGCATCTATAAATACCCTATTTAAAAAATAAATAAATAAATAAATAAGGTCACATTTTAAGGCACCAGAGGTTAAAATTTCAATTTATTTTCAAGAGGGACACAGTTTTACCCCCTAACATATAACATTGCTATTATTTTTCTTAAATAAATTCTCTAGGTGCATAAAAAAATACTCAAGAGAGGGAGTTGGGCGGTAGCACAGCAGCATAAGCGCAGGTGGTGCAAAGTGCAAGGACCAGCATAAGGATCTGGGTTCGAGCCCCCGGCTCCCCACCTGCAGGAGAGTCGCTTCACAAGCGGTGAAGCACATCTGCAGGTGTCTATCTTTCTCTCCCCCTCAGTCTTCCCTCCTCTCTCCATTTCTCTCTGTCTTATCCAACAACAATGACATTAATAACAACAAAAATAATAACTACAACAATAAAACAAGGGCAACAAAAAGGAATAAATAAATATTAACAAAAAAATCAAGAGGAAAAGATATTCAGTTTTATCTTTACAAGAAGGCATAAGGCATCTATGTAATTTTTAATTAGCTGATTTCTTTTTTTTTCCATTTTGTTGCCTTTGTTGTTATTATTATTATTATTATTATTGCTGCCACTGATGTTGTTGTTGGATAGGATTCTGTATATCAACAAATGATTATGTTTTCATATAACACTCTAAATTGAAAATTGTCTTTATGCCAAATAAAATAGCAGTCTGCCACTGTCTGCCTCTCTATAGAAATTTTTATATATTATTTTAGGGTAATGCTAAAATTATATACCTATTTATTTTTAATCACTTATAAAATATTTAGTTGTTTAACTCTCTGTAGTTCTAAAAATTTACTGCAAGTGGCAAAACCCAATGCAAACTGTTTAACTAATTGTGAAATTCTATTGACTCTGTTAGCATAAAAATTTTTAGAACTACAGAGAGTTAAACCTGATTAGATTTCACAGATTTGGGATTCTGCTGTGGCTCACCTGGTACAGTACACAGGTCATCATGTGCAAGAACTCAGATTTTAGCAATATCCACCTGCAGGGAGGGAAATTTCATGAGTGGTGGAACAGTGCTATAGGTTCTGCTTCTGCCCACCCTATCTCCTCCTTTTCATCTGTACCTCTCTCTCACCCCTTAACGAAAAGCAAGTTGAAATTCCATAAGAATAGTCAGAAATAGATCATGAGCAATCTGGAAACCTATGTTCATAACAACTCTTTATACAAAAAAAAGCTTTATAGTACCCCCTCCAAGTCAGAAAAGCCACAAGTATTTCCTTAAAAGTCTCATTATTAAGCCTGCTCCACCCAGGAAGAATAATAGTAATTTCCTTGTTCTTCTGCTTAAAATCAACTGAATAGAGAGTCTTGTCATGTTTGCACAATCCCTCCCCAGCAACTACTTATGCCTGTCAGTATTTAATTCGGTGACTTGGGACCACTGTTCATCCAAGTCAAGTTCACACATCAAAAAGTCATCACAATTATGCTTAGAGAAATAAAGAGAGAGAACTACTGATGAAAGACAACTAATGATGGTTTCACTCATATGTGGAATCTAGAGAACTTGAACATGAACTTGCAAAAATAAATAAATAAATAAATATAAGCAAATTGTTTCCTGTGCAAACTTGGGGAAGTGGAAGGGTAAAGGCACATAATTTTGATGGTGTGATTTCGCAATCTTGTCAACCACTATTAATCATAAATTTAAAAAATAGGGGGGATGCACCTGCTTGAATGCACATGTTTCAATGCGGGAGCACCTGAGTTCAAGCAAAATCCCCCAGTCCCTACCTGCAGGAGGAAAGCTTCACGGGTAATGAAGCCATGCTGCAGGTTTCACTCTGTTTCTCTCCCTCTCTGTATACCCCCTTCCTCTTGATATCTGGCTGTCTCTATCAAATAAAGATTAATTTTAAAAATGACCAAAAAAAGGTCTCTATGTGAAAATGTCAACCTGTCGTGGTAAAGAGCAGGTGAAATTTAAAAATATTATTTTAGTTGAAAAATTGTCACTCAAGTGGGATTTCTGGAATGCGATTTTGTTTTCCTCCAGGATTATTGCTAGGCTCGGTGCCTGAACCATGAATCCACCTCTTCTGGAGGCCATTTTTCCCCCTTTTGTTGCCTCGTTGTGGTTATTATTATTGCCATTGTTGATGCTGTTCGTTGTCAGATAGGACAGAGAGAAATGGAGTGAGGAAGGGAAGACAGAGAGGGGAAGAGAAAGATAGACACCTGCAGACTTGCTTCACCGCCTGTGAAGAGACTCCCCTGCAGGTGGGGAGCCGGGGGCTTGAACCGGGATCCTTACTCTGGTCCTTACGCTTTGTGCCACATGCTCTTAACCCACTGCGCCACCGCCCGACCCCTGGAATGAGAAAGGAGAAATAGAAAAGGTGATATCAGCAGCATTGCTTCACTACCAGTGAAGCTTCAGCCTTGTGGGTAGGAACTGGGAATGTGAATCCAAGTCCATGTGTGTACTCTACCAGGTAAGCCACTGCCCAACCTCTTCTGGAATGATATCTTAAGGAACTATAAATTTTTGTTTTTTTTTTCTGCTGCTGGGAATTTTGATGTGATAGAGATCAGACAGCCTTTTTGGCAACACTTTTATAGGCTAAATATAATATATATACACAAAATAACCAAAATTTAAGATAATGATAAACTGCCATAAAAGCTGCAGAGTCATCTGCTTTGTATTCTGGTACAGGAGATATAAATCAATTTTGCTTAAGCTTTTGTTATTTGGAGATTTGTGTAAGAAGTAGCCAAAACAAGCATCAGCTAATGCCGGGAAGAAAACACAATATCCACTAAACTGTGATAAAATTGAAACCGCTTTTTCACTAGATCATCAAAACAATATTTTATCTCTCAGGGAAGGGAAACAGTGAAAATCAATAAACATTCTAAATTTTAATTTAAAAAATGGGTGCGGAGATGGGGAATAAAGGTTTTTTAATCTCAAAGATTAGAGTATAAATATACAAGGTAAAGTACATGCTACCTTAAAAGTGATATATTAAGGCTTAATCTAAAACCAGGATTAACGCATATTAAACTTCTAATTTAAAAGGCAGTTAACCCAATCGATGCTGAAATATTCAAATTATCCTGCAGAGATAGCACCTCATCAGTACTAATCAGAAATATGAAAAATGTTTAATTGGCTTACTGTAATTTAAACAAGGAGAATATAGCCTTTTATTTAACATAATTAGGCAAAGAAAGGATCATTTCCTCCCTAAAGTATTCCCAAATAATTTAAAATTTAAATTTGAGATGGCATAATAGCTTAATCAGTTAGTACACTTGCTTCGTTAAGTGCACAATACAGGTTCAGTCCTGACCCCTACTATACTGAAGAAAGTTTTAATCTGTAGTGTTTTTCCCTCTCTCCCTATCAGTGTCTCTTTCTATCTGAAAATATTAGCCTGGCATAGTAAAGATTTAAAAAAAAGTTAAATCTGTGTATTCATTATATATACAGAAATTGAACTAATTAAAAAATATATCAGTCAAATAAAAAATCATATGGAACAAATAAATTAAAAGAATGGAAGAATGTCTTCAGCTTATCTGTTTTATTTTAATAATCATCTAACTTCCTAACTTTGATGTTGTCATACTTGTTGTTATGAAATTAATATATATTTGTAAAGTTTGATATATATATATATATATATATATATATATATATATACACAAAGTTGTAGCAAATAAATGTCATCAGTTCTGTTTTGTTCTTATGTAAATTAGTGGAACATACATACTTATTAAATCTTATTATGGGTGCATGACTAGTTTGTTTTGTTTACTTTGAAGGCTTTTGTGTGGTTTCAATGAAGTGGCATGGCTTATTTAGCCATATTTGAGCACATTTATGTGTTTTACACCATTAAATCATGGTTTAACTTAGTCTATGTGCATCACCATGGTAAAAATAAAACAAAGAGACTCAATGTTATTGTTGTATGCAAATGAAATAAAGCATCAGACAATAAAGAATCATTGAAATTCACCAATCTTTCAAGAAAAATTCCCAAGAGTAGAATGCTTCAGTGAGGAACAGTTTATAGAAGGTTTCAGAAGCCGGTCAGTAGCATAGTGGGTTAAGCACACATGGCACAAAGCAAAAGAACCCACATAAGGACCCCGTTGGAACCCAAGATTCAAGCAACCAGTTCCCTACCTACGGGGGGTGGGTGGGATGGGTGGTAGATAGTAGGCAATTGCTTCACAAGTGGTGAGGCAGGTTTGCATCTCAATTTCTCTCTGTCCTATCCAACAACAAAGCAGCAATAACAAACCAACCATAAACAACAGAAGGGGACAAAATAGCCTCCAGGAGCAGTGGATTCGTAGTACAGGCTCTAAACCCCAGCAATAACCATGGAGATAAAAAAGAAGAAAAGGAGGAGCAGGAGAAGGTTTCACCTGCACAAAAGCGATGTCTTTCAATTTCATCAGAGTCCTCTATAAGCAGAAATAACAGGCAATAGGCAATTAAAAAATGTGTGCCTTCATGAATACAGAATCTCCTGCTGCTTACTTTCTTGTCTTAGTAAATTTTAATTTCTTAACATTCTCATCTGAACCTAAAACAGTAAAGGAAAAAAAAAAAACTTTTGTATAGCTGTACAAACACTTCCTGATGGATGCTGTTCCAGAATAATGTAAGTACAGCTTTTAAAAGGACTTACTCTTATTTTCC
Source organism: Erinaceus europaeus (assembly GCF_950295315.1). Classification (NCBI taxonomy): domain Eukaryota; kingdom Metazoa; phylum Chordata; class Mammalia; order Eulipotyphla; family Erinaceidae; genus Erinaceus; species Erinaceus europaeus. Next base: position 129,117,548 of record NC_080162.1, on the reverse strand, counting down.
CTTCAGAATATAAAATATACGAGCATGCTTTGAAACTATAAGTCACTAATGGCAAAGTGTAGAATAATTATTCAAGTCCAAGATGATAAGTCTGTAGACTTCTGACATGAAATATACATATATCTAATATTTAATAATTTATTTGTTCTATATACCAGGTGGTTCTAAAATTTGGGCCTCATAACGAGGTAGTGTTAGTGTCTTTTTTGTTTGTTTGTTTAATTTGCTTTTGAGGAAAGCTGAAATTCATACTGCATGGACTAGTCTCCTTAATAACATCTGTGACTTTGCAATGTTCAAAGTCTGAAGATAATTTTTGGTAGAGTAGAATAATAACTCCTTTCTGTGGAAAACTAGACACTACTAGAATGCAGTTAAAGTGGATAACGAATCTACCCATGTGACATACAGAGAATTTTCCACCATTGTGGCTTCCTAACTAACAAAAAATTAAATAGTATACACATATTTAAATTTAAAATGTCACTTATAGACTTCTAGTTTTAGACTTGGCACTAATCTGTAAAGAGCTTAGATGTCTTTACATCTCTCTTATTCTTACAAGAAGAGAGTCAGGCAAACTAAAAGTCGGGTTTTCTTGGAAACATCAAATGAGTGAGGAAGGGTAGCAAGCTGGCATCCTGAGAGCTGAAAAGATAGCCACTGCCAGGGAGACATCCCAGCTGTTGGGCATTATGCCAGCTCCACCCTGCTCCATGCTGCATTACTTGATGCTGTGGTCTATTTACATAATCGTTGTTTTGCCTGAGACCCACCCTGCCTGCAGGGTATTGGTTTAATCCCACTGGTTAGAAACTTCTCAATAGCTGCTATGGAAGCTTTTTACCTTTGCGCTCTTTTCTTTTTTTCTTTTCTCCACCCCCTCTCCTAGCCATTTCCTTTTCCCTCTTGCCACTTCCAGCTAAAGAGATATATAAAAAGTGTTGTCTCTGATCAATAAAGGTGTTGCATTGCATTCCCGCTCAGCCACTGGTTCCTGGTCTCTTCTCTCTCCTGAGATGCTAGCCTGGCACCCAGCCAATGATCTTCTTACCTAGAACACAAACTTACAGGAAATACAAACTAGTAGAAATACTTAAAAAGTAATTGTAAGGTATTGCATGAGAAGTGGATTGTAACTCCTAGAATCAACATTCATTCTGATGACTTCATACATTTATAGACATTCTCTACAAGAATTCTAATGATACACATGATGACAATGAGAGAAAGATAATCACTAAGTTCTGCAAGCCAGGTGAGAAGATAATCACTATAAGGTACACTCAGTGTTTATCATAACTTAGAGCTCACAGTTCAAGGGAAAAAACGACCTGGACCTTATGCTAGCTGGGGCAAAGGTACTCCTTTCAACCCAATGCCTGAAGCATTTTTATCGCAAACTGAGTGATGCAGTGCTGGAGTAGGAGGGCTCAGTGATTCAAGAAGAATGATTGGAACTCCTGTTAACAGGAAGACAGAGTATAAGGGAAAGTGCGAATTTCCAGAGTTCCCAAGGAACCACCTCGCCTGTCATTCTGCAGATTAAGTTCCAGATGCTCATCAAATCACCAGCTCACCAAGGATAACAGGAACAAAAACACCATCCTGAAAGGGTGTGCAAGTCTCCGCCTATTCTGGCTGATGCAGAAATTTATACTATTAGAGAAACTTTTGGTCAATCACAGAGCTAAAACATAGACCCAGTGAAAAATGTAGACTAACTAAAAAATGTAATAGAATACTTCAGTTCCTTCACATCTGGCCACTATACAAATAATTTCCCAAGGTAATAACAGGGGGTTATAGTTGCAAGATCCATACTAAGAAGATATTTAATTCAGACACAAGAAGAAACAGAAACCAAAAAACAAAACAAACAAACAACAGCAACAAAAAACACTTAGAGGACTTTGAAGCTAATGGTATCTATACCATTTCAGTTAAAGTACTGAATGAAGTAGAACCACTAACAGCATTAACATAAAAACCTACAGTAAAAGGTTATCTGCTTCACTTTTTACTATGTAAATATATGAGTCTAAAGTGCAAAAAAAATGTTGACAACTTCAAAAATAAATAAATAAATAAGGAAAACGTGGTCTAAGAGACAGAGTTATCATCACAACCATAATCAACTATGCCAGAGATATTACACATAGCAGATAGATAATTCAAAATATTAATGACTACCATAGAAAGGACTCTAGCAGGAAAAGTAGACAACAGGAAGGGAAATATAAGTAACGTATTACAGAAATGGAAACTGCAAAATCTAGAGCAAGTATTAGGACTAAAAGTAAACATAATAGGTACCAGAAAGGCTTGATTTAATTCATTCATCAATAGACTCAGCATGATAAAGGAAAATATTGCCATAGACATTTCATCAGATATCATGGGATTTGGAAAAAGTGAAGTAAAATATTTGAAGCAGCAAAATTCAGATTTTATTTTAAAAATTTCAGATTCTATAGCTAAAGAAATTATCCTTAACAATGACAAATAAATTGTGTCAAGTAAACAAAAAAATGAAAGCTCTCTAACAGATATACTCTGCAAAAAATAGTGTAAGAAGTTCTGTGCAGAAGGATATTGATATGTCAAAGGCTACATTAAAAAAAAAAGCTACAGCAAGGCTGGAGATATGACTTGTCATGACAACAACCCAGTTTTGGACCCCAGCACCCTATGAAAGTGTCACAATAGTCGGAAAAGCTCTGGTGTTGTGTTGCCACTCCTTCTTTCTTGGAATGAAAATTTCTGGAGTGAAGACTATTTGAGTTCCACTATCACAAACATAAACAAGCCTCAAAGGAATTAAGTTAATCCATGTGAAATTTATTTGACTGCCAGAATAAATTCCAAAACTA